>NW_024412411.1:10061431-10096991 GCF_014898765.1 Herpailurus yagouaroundi | reverse complement strand
GAAGGAAGGAAGGAAGGAAGGAAGGAAGGAAGGAAGGAAGGAAGGAAGACTTGCCAAAGGTTGCTCTGCGTCTTTGAATGTAAGCATACGGCACATCCCCTCCCCCCCCCCAAATATATCACGAAGCCAAATCTAGGTCTCACCTTATTGATCAGCCTATTAGCGTTCTGAATGGTGATAGTAAAGATGGTCTGTATAACATGGAGCATGATCAAGGTCTAGGAAGGAAGGATTCAGGTAAGTCCTTCTTGGGATATTAGGCATACAGATACGGCAGGGTAAGCCCCGGAAGACAAATTGCATCTTCCCAGGTGGAAAACATACATGTCATACTCTTCTCTGCATTTACTTTATTTATTTTTTCATTTTGTTATACCAAAAGCTTTGGGTAAATAAAATATATTTTACATTTTGTTTGAAAGTAACTTGAGGGGCGCCTGGGTGGCTCAGTCGGTTAAGCAGCCGACTTCGGCTCAGGTCATGATCTCACGGTTCCTGAGTTCAAGCCCCGCGTCAGGCTCTGTGCTGACAGCTCAGAGCCTGGAGCCTGTTTCAGATTCTGTGTCTCCCTCTCTCTGACCCTCCCCCGTTCATGCTCTGTCTCTCTGTCTCAAAAATAAATAAATGTTAAAAAAAAAAAATTAAAAAAAAAAGAAAGTAACTTCAAATTCACAGAAAAGTTGCAAGAATACAGACAGTACAAGGAACACACAATACCTTTTATCTAGAAAACAATTGTTAACATTTTATTTCATTTACAATTTGTGCATTCTCTCTCTTTTATGCTCACATATTATCTATCTATCTACCTATCCATCTATTTATACATATGTTTTTGGATTGATTTTGGTTTCTGAATCACCTGAGGGTAAATTGCATATATCATAGGCCTTTAATTTAAAATGCTTCAATGTGTTTTCTGAAATCTGGGATATCTTCATATGTAATCCAAACAGTTATCAGTTAGGCTAAATATGATAAAAGCTTTTCCTTGTATATTAGCCATATTACAGTGTTAATTGATTGAACCAATGATATCCTTTATGACATTTTTTTCTTCTAGTTTAGGATCAAATTGAGGATTAATATTGTACTTAAAATATCATGCCTCTCTAGTCTTCTGTAATCTGGAAAATTTCTATGACTTTTTTTGGTATTTTGTGCTATTGATTTTTTTAAATAGCATTTCCTTCTTTCAAAAGTAGGCTCTTCCTCCCCTCCTCCTCCTCCTGCTGCTGCTTCTGCTTCTTCTTCTTCTACTTCTTCTTCTTCTGTTTCCACATGATTAGTTTCAGGTTATACATTTCTAGCTGGAATACTGGATACGTGATATTGTGAATGTCTCAAGAGTATCACTTCTGGAGGTATGTCCATCTGCCACATTGATCAATCCATCAAGACGTTGTTTTATTTCCTCATGGTGTAGCTCTTATTTTTTTTCCGCTTTATTTCCAGTAATCTGTGGCGGTATGCTTTAAGACCGTGGTGTGAATAGCTTACTCCCTGATTCAAGTTTCTCTCTACATTTAACATTAATTAATGATTCTTGCCTGGCTCACTAGTTACTGTGATTGCTGTAAAGAAATGATTCTCTCACTCCGGACATGAACCATGAGATCTAGTTTGTGCTACATAGCATACCTAACACAGGGCCAGCTGTGTTAGTCTGGTTCTCCTAGAAGCAGATGCCGCAATGGGATTATACATGCAAAGATTGTGTTAAGGGTAATGATTGTGATTGGAAATACGGAAGGAGCTGGTGAAAGCTGGAAGTGCCACCAGCTGAACTGCAAGTGTGAGCTGGAGTGAAGGAAACAGGAGGAGTGAGGCTGGGTGAAAGTGTTTCAGACTCAGTACAGCTAAAGTAGCTTCAGCAGAGCCATTGAGGAGACATGAGCAAAAGGATGCCATCAGATGGGACTCAGGCCTCTCAGAAATAGATCTGCCTTGGTAGCCCAGCTGTACTCAGTCATTGGCTGGAAATAGCACATGCGTTATATAGCAGTTACACTCCAGGCTCCCTGTAGTAGGAAGTCTTTGGGGCACATTTCACTACTGCCTCAGCAGCACTTAACTTTTCTGAACCTCATGTTCCCCCATCAAGTCCAACCACAATGCCCTTTCTTCCTCATGGATAAGTTTGAGAAATAAAATCATGTAGATGAAAGCACTTTGCAAAAGTCAAAACTTTATACCAATCTAACAGGATTTTTGTTACTATCACTGTTATTAAAAGTGTCACGAACACTCAGTTTATGTTAGGAACTGGGAATAATGAAATCTCCACAGTGTAGTGTCTACATTTGGTCATTTATTTGTATAAAAGGTTAACGGGAATGCCTTTTACTGAATTTATCTCTGATATGTTTTGCCTGTCTCTTTGCCTATTTTTTCAAGGTTATTTGCCCAAGAATACAAGCATTGAGGAAGAAAATACTCCTTCAGAGAGCAAGAATGAAAGAGTAGATATAATTATGCTTAGGAGCAGCTTGCAGATAAATACTATTATGTCTCATAACTGTCTTATCAAATTTAAAACATTTCAAAGAAAACTAGTTAAGAATCTGTGTGTGCTTCACATATAAACATAAAGATAAAACCTCTGTTTTAACAGAGGTTAAAATATGTACTGGGATACTATCTTCTTGGAAGTGCTGTGGTAAAATGAGAGAAAGTGCAGGCTTTGTTGCTGAAGCT
This sequence comes from Herpailurus yagouaroundi, assembly GCF_014898765.1. Classification (NCBI taxonomy): domain Eukaryota; kingdom Metazoa; phylum Chordata; class Mammalia; order Carnivora; family Felidae; genus Herpailurus; species Herpailurus yagouaroundi. The sequence goes on along the minus strand of NW_024412411.1, from coordinate 10,094,294 downwards.
TCACAGATCTTAGGTAGTTTATTTAATCTGTTTACATTTCCCTTATATCTGAAATGAAAATAATACATATATATGTATATATGTATATATATGATGTAAGCAGTAGATATAACATATCTAAAGTGCCCAACGCAGCCCCTGGCAAATAACAGATACAATAAATGGTGGTCGTCATTACTCAGGAAGTGTCTATTAAGGACCTATTATGTGTTAGTCGCTGTGATAGATGCTGAGCCATACAGTGCTAAATGGAGGGAAAGTTACCCCTGCCTTCCGTTGCAATCTGCTGGGGGCTAAAAACAAATGAAGCAGTTCCTACAGTGTGAAAAAGGCCTTGACAGGGTAAAAATAAGGTGCTGTGGAGATACATAGAAGGGTCATTGAACACAGAATTAGGAAATCAGGGAAGTCTCACTGAGGAAAAGATCGATGTTCAAGGAGAGTCCCACGCATAGTAGAATTCAGTCCGTCAAAATAGGAAAGCAAGAACAGAGAATCCTCAGCAGAAGAATCAGCCTGTGCAAAGTGCTGTAGGCAAGAACAAGAAGAGTGTGTTCAGGAAGCGGGGAGGAAATCATAGGGGGGATAGGAGGTGGTAAAGTAGTGGGGGAAAAAAGTTTGTGAGGTGAGAAGGGCCTGGATATCAGTATTAAGGAATGTTTGTCACTGGCCTGTATTTAAATCCTGACACAGAGCAGATGCTAAGTGATTGTTGAAGAAGGAGTTATTTTTATCATGCCATGTTCTTCCATGTTCTGTGTTTGTTTCTGTGTTTGTTTTCTTTTTTGAGATAGCCACTATGTTTTTACCAAGATACCTTTAGAAAGAAGAGTGTGTGTCACATAGAAGAATTGATTTCTCCCTGAAAGGTAATATCGCATATGAAATTCTCCAAGTGGCATAAAGATAACAAGATCTCTAAAGTTAGAATTATAACATGAGATTATTAACTTCCAAAGAATTGAATGGGTTTTCTAAAGAGTTCTAGTTTTTTCATGGGGGTGTCAATTTCATTTCCTTGTTAATTAAGAGAGTCTGTGAAAAGAGTCCAAGATCCTGTTCAGTCGACCCAAATAGAGCCTACATGATCAGAGTTTGGAGCATGCAGAAATGCACACATGAACTCTTTCCAACGCAGTTGTTTGAAGTGGCCCGAAAAAAAAAAAAAAAATCCACAGGCTGCAACTTTGATCAAAGAAAAATTAGGGATAATCCCCAAGTCAAACTGAATTCTCTGTGGGTATTTGTGGCAATTTAACTGAAAATTGTATACTATCAAATCCCCATGACATATGTTTGAGGTTTGAAAAGACATGAATAATCGAGGAAGATGGAAATTTGTGAAATCCAAAGATGTTTATTGACAGGGCTTATTTTACTTTTCCCAGGCCAGAGAGATGAAAAGGTTTTCTCTGCTTTTCTTTAAATACTTGATGCACTCCAAAGAGGACAGCTGGATAATCCCCACAGACAGGAAGAATTACTGACTCACCAAAAATACATAGACATGGGGACATCACTGTGGTTCCCATTGCTAGCCGTGTGAATAGTTAGTGTATCTGGCCATCAGTGTCCATTTTTAAAATACACCAGTCAGTCTTTTGTATTAATTGATTCCCCATGTTCCATCTTCCCTGAGCCACATCTGTTTCAATGAAAGGACTGTATAAAGGTAAGATTTGTGCCATATAATACTAAACATCAAATGAAAGCTTTAAAAGCCAGCCAGTTGCCTATATGTTGAGCCATTCTCTTCAAGCATATGTTTGCAATTACCTAAACAGAGCCAAATCTGACCATGGGTTACAGTGGGAGTGGCAGCTATATCCATGGAAGCATTGTGCAACAATGAAATAAAGGTGCCAGATAGAAAGAGAAGCAAAGACAGTCCAATACTGGGGCCACTCAGCAGAGTGAAAGAAATGGCTCACAACCAGAAATAAACCCAGGCCCAGGACTCATTGTGACAGGGCTGTGCTTCGGTAGCAGCCAACCAGACCTGAGGTTGGACTTCAGCTTTGCCACTTACCAGTTGTATAGCTTTGTGCAGGCTGGTTACTTAACAATTTTCAAGCTGTGGTGGCCTCATCTTTGAAATGGGAGAATGATACCTGATTTCAAATTTATTGGAGGATTCAGTAAGATGATCTGTAGAATCTGTAGCACTAGGTAGTGTGCTAGATCTTAGTAACTATACTAATCTATTCTTCTTGTTGTTACATTATTTTTAATAATATTAATAATGGCAGAACATCATAATTTTCATCTCTTGATATGTTTTCTTTGTATGGCTGACAGATGAATTTACTTAGTGCAGTTAATTTATCTTAAAATTGCTTCAATGATTAGCCCAAACTGTAATGTAAACAGTCCCAGGTTATTGGTAGGAAATATATATACATATATTTCAAGGATGTAAGGATCAAGTAAGGTGGATAGTAAACTAAAGTTCAATAAAATAAAGGTATGTAAATGTCACGTAGGATATCATAGATAATGGAGTAATTAACTTACTTAAATGAGAGATTAAAAGGAGACTCAACTGAAGTGATGACATTTGAACTCAAGGTAGATATCAGTAGCCTTATAATTGTATGTTTGATATACTTTTAAAATAATACTTTTTTTTCTGGTGTCATTTCAAACACAGCTAAACATGAAAAGTCTTACAGTTGAGTTATTAACTTAAGTAAGGTCTTTCTGTAATGGTCTAAAAACAAAGAAAAAATAGATTGTTTTCCTCCTGGATGTTTTTCTTTTTGAAAATCCTCATTTAGGTGTATGATAAGAATGGATTTGGGAAGACTGATCTTTTATTTTCCTTATTTGTCATCAGTAGGTCTAAATTTACCGTTTACTTTAAGAATTTTTTTTAACTTTATTTAGAGAGAGAGAGCGAGCCTGTGCAAATGGGGGAGAGACAGAGAGAGGGAGAGAGAATCCCAAAGCAGGCTCCACACTGTCAGCTCAGAGCCTGATGCAGGGCTCTTTCCTAAGAACCATGAGATCATGACCTGAGCTGCAATCAAGAGTCAGCTCAATCAGCTTAACTGACTGGGTCACCCAAGTGTCCCTAAATTTATCTTATTAATTTGCTTGATTCATTACACAGACTGCATGTGGTCATTACTAAAGGTTTTAAAAAGAGAGTATAATAATGTGGACAAAAGACTATTTGATAGTAACAGTCTATAAAGTGACCAAATTAAATACGCAGGGAACTGAAAACTTTTAATGACGGGGCTGCCTCATTGAAAATGTATGGTTTGTTTCTTATTGTATGAGGACATTTCCCTAAATTATAATGTTAATTTAACCCTGTACTATAGTTATTCCACCCTATAAATATATTATTAGTTTGACTGACTTGGTTGATTTGTTTGTCTTTGCATAGTAGATTGCATTTAAGTTTCATGGTAAATTCTTCCCATGGAATAATTAGAATAATAAGGCAGAAATGCCCAAGATATAGGTGAAATATTGGGAACTAATTTCCTGTAAGGGCTACCAATACAACTTAAACTCTTGTGGAATTTCTGCAATGTCTATAACAAAAAGAGTGCATTATCACTGCACTTTGTAACTAGAAAGACCAAGGAAAGCTCCCTGTATCCAATTATCTTAGCTGTCATATTAGCAAGTATTTATTGAATGCCTAAATTATAATAATCAATTTTCGGAAAACTATGAATATAAATGCATAAGGGAATGCATTTTTCTTCTTCAAGATGTTTTAAATTTAAATAGAAATGAATATCTTCTCTCTAGGCCTTGGTAGTAAACAGAGAACTGTATGCAATCTGGTATTAGAATTTTATGTTAAAGGTGATACTGATTTGTGACACACTATTATATAGTACAATAGGCAGGGCTGACTTTAGACAGGACTTTAGAGATGGTAGAGGATGTAGATAGTTATGTACAAGACAGTAGGGCTCTCCAGAAGCAAAGCATGAATAAAACAATGAGTTAAGAAATAATAGAACAAGATACCAATATTATAGGGGGAGTTCATCATGTAGCATAAATTTTGTTTTAGGGAATACTGAATAAGGGTTCAGTCGCTATTCCCTGCTTTAAACTCTACCAGTGAAGGCTTGTCTAAAAGTGGTCATTCACATCATCAGTCTATATAATTTATACCTCCTTCAGATTAGGGTCTGTGGAAATATCCTTATTTCTGCTCTTCCATAACCCCAGACATATTATGATAACATAATGGGCATTGAACAAAATTTATTCAACAAAATAGGAATGGTCAGGCTTGCTTACAAGTTGTCTACGAAGTCAAGAATGTAAAATTTTATTAAGTTAAATAGTTCCTTTTTCTCAAAAGATCTGTTTATATCTGGAGGTATAGAATTATTTGGTAGGTTTTGACTCTCAGAGGTTTTATGTTTTACTGAAAGCATTTAACTATGTTTCAGCAAGGTAAACATAAAAGAAGGTTAAAAGGAGGAGTCTTTTAGATAGCTAGGCAGCTAGTGTTTGACAGTATAAATTGAATCTGTCCCTTATCTTATAAAGACAGAAGACACTGAGAATGAGTAAAGAAAATTGGACTTCTAAAATGATAAAATATTCAATAACTCTACCGGAAGGGAATCTTGTTTTTCATAACTTGATTTCCAACCAAATTTATGTTATGTGAAAACAAAACAACAACAACCAAAACCCACTGCCTAGAAAACACTGGAGTCTCCTATTTTCTTTTAAAACATAACAAAAACAATGACAATATATTAACTGGAAACATTAATTGGGTTTCTACAATGTACCTACTTTGTTCTAAGTGCTTTGCCTGTTACTTTGTTTATCTTTACAATGACCCTATGTTACACATACTGAAAGGGAGACTGAGAAAAGTCAACAAATGCCAAAGATTCTCTGATTTGAAAGCTCATGCTAATTCCCTGTCAGTCTTTCAGAACCTTTAATTTTTTATAGTCTTGATGATTTTTGTGATATTTGAATACCACATGAAATATTTTTATTGTGGTAAAATATGCATAACATAGAATTTACCATTTTAAACCTTGAAAAAAGTATTTTAAGTGGCATTAAGGGGGCGCCTGGGTGGCTCAGTCGGTTGAGCGTCCGACTTCAGCTCAGGTCACGATCTCGCGGTCCGCGAGTTCGAGCCCCGCGTCGGGCTCTGGGCTGATGGCTCAGAGCCTGGAGCCTGCTTCCGATTCTGTGTCTCCCTCTCTCTCTGCCCCTCCCCCGTTCATGCTGTGTCTCTCTCTGTCTCAAAAATAAATAAAACGTTAAAAAAAAATTTTTTTTAAGTGGCATTAAGTATATTCACATTGTTGTGTAACCATTACCACCATCCATCTCCAGAACTTTTTCATCATTCCAACTGAAACTTGGTATCCATTAAACACTAATTCACCATCACCCCCTACCCCCAGCCCCTGTTAGCCACTATTCTACTTTCTGTCTCTATGACTGTGACTGATCTAGGTACCCCATATAAGTGGAATCATACAATTTGTCCTTTTGAGTCAGGCTTATTTCACTTAGCATAATGTTTTCAAGGTTCATACATGTTATAGCATGTATCAGAATTCCAGTGTCCCCCCCCCCCAGGGTTATTAAGGTATAATTTACAATGAAAAGTTGCATACACTTAAAGTGTACAGACTGATGACCTGTTACAGGTAAATATGTGAAATATTCTGACAACCAAGCCATTCATCATAGGCTTCATAACATCCCATTGTACATATACATCACTTGGTTTATCCATTCATCTTTGGAGTGTTACCACCCTTTGGTTCTTGTAAATAAGGTTGCTATGAACATGATTGTACAAACAGATTGTATCTGTTCAAGTCCCTAATTTTAGTATTTGGGGATATATACCCAGAAGTGTAATTCTTGGTTTTTATGACAGATTGAACTGTCATTTGCTTAATATATTTCTACAAATCGTCTCATTTTATCTTTACTTTTTTTTTAAATTTTAAATTAAATAGATTATTTTTAAAGGAAACTTTATTATTCCTGAGGTAGTCCGTATAAACTTGGTTATGCTGCAATAATAAATTCTTACAGTGCAATTTTCTATCTTGTTCATGTTAGATATCTCATTGGGATGATGGGAAGGAAGAGGGGTGGTTCTCCCTTACACAAGTCCCTCAAGGACCCAGGCTGGTGGGGCCTCCATTATTCTTAGCAGGGCAAGGAACAGTCTAGTGAATAAGAATTGCCTTTTGTTCTAGTTACCTCAAAGTAAACAAACAGGACAGTATTTTTAATGAATGATAAACGATGAAGAGAATTAAATAAAGTTGAAATAAGGTGCAGAAGAAGAAAGTGGTTCATTTGCTTATCACTTTACACAAATATTTATTGGTTATTAAGTACTGCTGTAGACACTGAAGATACAGTAGTGAACAAGATAGAAATGGGCCATATATCAGAGAACTTAACTGCTTAGAAAGAAACTCAGACATTACAATGAGAAATATCAGATGCAGTGATTATGAAAAAGGAAATTTTAAAGCATATAACCAGGTACGTACACTTAAAGTAACACCAGTGGAGGGGCCCCTGGGTAGCTTAGTCGGTTGACTCTTGGTTTCGGCTCAGGGAATGATCTTGCAATTCATGAGTTCAAGCCCTGAGTTATGCTCTGTGCTGACAGTATGGAGCCTGCTTGGGATTCTCTCTCCTCCCTCTCTCCTCCTCCTTTGTGAACTCTCTCTCTCTCTCTCTCAAAATAAATAAATAAACTTTTAAAAAAAAGTAACACCAGTGGAATCAAAGATGTGAAGTCTAAATAAGAAAGATATGTAGGTGGGTGCCTGGGTGGCTCAGTCAGCAGAGAATCTGCATTGATCTCAGGCTGGTGAGTTCAAGCCCCATATTGGGCATGGAGCATACTTAAAAAAAAAAAACACAAAACACCGTAACTCATTTGGGGCACCTTAGTGGCTCAGTTAGTTGAGCATCCTGCTCTTGATTTTGGCTCAGCTCATGATCTCACTGAGATTGAGCCCATGTTGAGCTCTGTGCTGACAGCATGGAACCTGCTTGGGATTCTCTCTCTCTCTCTCTCTCTCTCTCTCTCTCTCTCTCTCTCTCATTCTCTCATTCTCTCTGCCCCTACCCCACTTGTGCACATGCTCTCTCTCCTCTCTCTCTCTCTCTCTCTGTCTCAAAATAAATGAATAAACTTTAAAGAAAAAAAGAAGGATGTGGAGGAATAAGGAAGATGAGAGAGAAGATTATTTTAGGCAGAGGAAACATTGAAATTGCCAAGAGTGGGAAAGAATAAGGAAAATCAGAAAATGTTACAAAATTCATTATTTCTGAAAATAGAGAAATAAAGTATAAGTCATGAAAGAGGGGTGGCACTGCACATGCTCTAAGTAGTGAGAAGAAACGAATCCTTTCACACAAGTTACTTCTTAGGTAATCAAGAACATTATTAAGCATTGTGAAAGGTATCTTCTGAGCTATTGCTGTGTGTCATGCATAGTACCAGGCAGGTGTAACTAATCCCAGTTTTGCAGGCCAGGAAACTGAGGTTTGGAAAGATTAAATAATTTACCCAGGGTCATGTAGATAGTAAGTCACAAAGTCTGTATTTGAATGTGGTTTGTTAAAAAAAACAAGCATTTGTTCTTTTCCTTTGAGTGCATGGCCTCAGAAAAAGAATAGAGCTTAATTGCTTAAGAGAGAACACCATTTCATGTGGATTGAAACTAATTTACTGGAATTTTATTTTTTCGGTGAATGATCAGAAAAGAAATTTTAGATTTCTGCTTCAGCAGTGGTTTTCCTTATGGCTTTATTTATTTATTTTTAATTTTTAAAATGTTTTTCTTATTTATTCTTGAGAGAGAGAGACAGAGCATGAGCAGGGGAGGAGCAGAGTGAGAGAGGGACACAGAATCCAAAGCAGGCTCCAGGCTCTAAGTTGTCAGCACAGAACCTGATGCGGGGCCCGAACCCACAAACCATGAGATCATGACCTGAGCCAAAACCAGACACTCAACCGACTGAGTCACCCAGGCTCCCCCCACCCCCCACCTTTATGGTTATGTTTTAGATAAAAATAAGAATGGAAATATATCCTTCAGACTATGTTTGCAATTCCAAGATGATAATTACCTTTTGTTTGTCCCTCTGGATCCATTCTGTAGCCTGGTCTGCTCTGATTTCTGCCAGGAGATGCTTGACTTACAAGTCTATGTTCAAGAGAATGCTTTGCCTTCTGCCTTCTGGTAAGATTCAACCAGTGGGAAGCCCTGGCAGGAGATGGAGGCAGAGTAGAGGGAGAGTGAATACCGGTGGGCTACTCTTTCCTTTTCTTCTCCCTTCAATCCTGAAAATGCTAATAGCACCTTTATTTCACTAGCCTCCGGGCAAGGTGGAGAGGAATCTACACTACCCCTTGAGTGTTTATTCACCCTGCCCTCACCTTTGTAAATAGTTTCTTTTTAAACCCTCCTTGAATCATGAAAATCTGATTTTATTCTAGGGTCCTGCCATTTGTTTCATTCTGGGAACCTTCCTCATACACTGATGTCTAGCAATTACTTGGTATACTAAATACGTTTTAAAAAGTGGGTAAATAAATGAAAGAGCACAGTGATACACTTACTTTATTCTCAGATGACAAAATTGGCTAAGGGAACCACTGTAGGTGTCTGTTAATCCAAAAATGGTTTCCTGTTCAGTGAAGGCCAGTATACCAAATATAAAGGTAAATTTTTATCCAGACTTCCTTCCTCTTTTATAAACAAAATAGTCTTGGAGCCCCATGAAAGCTGAGAAGACTTGGTCATACAGTCAGATTCCTGCTGTCTGAAAAATGTGATGGTAATCCAGAAAGAGATTTCAGAAGGCTTGCCCGGCAGCTCTGTGGTCACTCTGGTCTGGCAAGGAATGAAAGCCCCATGTTAGGCTGAAAGCTTAGAACTGCGCTCAGAAGCCAAAAGTCTTTCAGCTTGAATTGTAAAATGTTAGCCAACTTTGGACCAAGGCCTCTTCTGAAAATGAATAAAAATTTTTAGGGAGAAAGAGTCAGTACCTTAAATACATTTAAAGTGTAGGATTCATCCTGAATGAAATGATACCTCTCTTCTTTCAGGTAATACTTACATTCATTTGGTTGATGGTATCCAAACTCCCGAACATTTGACTTTATCTGTCTCCTAGGAATGATTCAGTGGCTGGTGGTTTAATTTCATTTCACTGTGGATACAATGATCTCTTTTGGTAATCGAACAAGGAAAGGTTGAGACCTCTTATTTTCAAGGCTTCTAAAATTGTCTGAGGACTTACATTCATATAAACAACTTTATTTTATAATGAAAAGCACCAAGTATTTACAAACCATTTACTAAAGCCCTGGTCACTTTAGATCCTTCAGTGCTCCTTAGCACATGTCGCAATTATACCAGGCACTTTGACTGCCAAAGGCATTTAATAAATTGTTATTATGATGCAAATGTGAAATTGATGTGTTATGGGGTGCTCTCTCTACATCTTTGATAAGAAATATGCTAAAATTCTACTTACAAATGAGGAAACTGAAATTCAGAGGGGTGAAGTTACATGCTGGAACTTTCACATTGAGGGAAGAAGAAGAGAGAAAACCCTGTCCTCCTTACTTCTTCCAACACATAATTTCATCAGAAAAAGACAGCTCCTAATCTTCCCCAAGCTCTACTAGGTTAATTTAGGCACAGCTAGGGACACTTCAGAATGACTGGTAAGCACAGTGAGCTATCAGACTGACTAAAGATGCAGGGTGAGGGGCAGAGAGCATCTGGTTTTGTTCTGTTACTGATTTATTTTGAATTTTGCTGTTCCTGTGCGTGTTATCCTATTAATGTATTGTAGAAGTCTGTAGAAAAAAACTGTTTTGGAGCACCTAGGTGGCTCAGTCAGTTGAGCATCCCAACTCTTGATCTCGACTCAGGTTGTGATCTTGCAGTTGGTGAGTTCAAGCCCTGCGTCGGCCTCTGCTCTGACAGTGTGGAGTCTGCTTGGGATTCTCTCTCTCTCTCTCTCTCTCTCTCTCTCTCTCTCTCTGCCCCTCCCCTGCACATGTTGTCTCTCTCTCAAAATAAATAATTGGCTTAAAAAATGTTTTAATTGGGTTTTGATTTGGAATGATATTTGTTCATTTAACAAATGTGGTATTAATGCCCTGAACCTCACCCTACATATCCTGAATTAATTTTGACTTTGTTGTAATCCAGATATAGGTAATTTCTTTCTTTTTCTTTCTTTTTTTTTTTTTCAGAGATAGGTGTTTTCTATAGCTTCTTAGGTAACTTTAATTTATAACCAGAGTTGAAAATCCCTGCTTTATAAGTATGGAGAGAAACAATGGAAGTTAGGAGAAGAAAGAGGGAAGAAAAGAATAAAAAGAAAGGAAGTAAGGAGGAAGGGAAGGGGGAAAGGAAGAGGAAGGAAAAAAGAGGGAGAAAAAGGAGGAAAGGAACTAGGAAGAATGGAGAGGAGTGGAGAACAGATGAACTCCTTGTGGGAGCTAAGACACAGGCCATGATTAAAAGTATCACAAGTATGTGTAAACCCAATTTAGATGGTCCCTGACTTACAATGATTTGATATACAATTTTTCAGTTTTATAATGGTGCTAAAGTGATACTGAGTCAGTAGAAACTGTACTTCAAATTTTGAGTCCTTGGTCCTTTTCTGGGCTCGTGCTGTGCAGCACAATACTCTGTCTTAATGCTGGGCAGTAGCAGGGAGGCAGCCCCTAGTCAGCCAGTATTCAATCAACTATGACTCAACACTTGATTATAAAACAGGTTTTGTATTGATTCTGGCCAACTGTAGACTAAGTGTGCTGAGCACATTAGCAGACTAGGCTAAGCTACGATGTTCAGTAAGTTAGGTGTATTAGATGCATTTTCGACTTACGGTATTTTCAATTCACAGTGAGTTTATTGAGGTATAACTCCATGGTAAATTGAGGAAGATCTGTACTTATGGAGTAATATGTGTCATCTAAACAAATATAAATACTGATTATGAACAATCTGAACTAAAAACAAAATCCATCGTGTGTGTGTGTGTGTGTGTGTGTATGAAATCTATATTTTCTGTGTATTCATACCTATGTGAAATCTCCCCCATACACATACTATTGCTATTTAGTATGTGTATAGGCACATACTTGGGCAGCTTAACGTTTCTAAAACAAATGACCCATACAGCAGTTAGCATCACCAAAATGTATTAAGGTCATAATCAACTAGCTCTCAACACTACCCAGCAGCACTACTCTCTTACTCTGGTCTACTTCCTCCTGTGTTTCGATAACTACTTCAAACCTTCTTTGTAGCTGACAGATTTTGGAGTCTTCCCCCACCAGCTAATCTCTCCTTTTGCACTAGATACTGTGCTTACATCCCCCCTTCAAAAACAAACAACAAAGGAAGAGCTATCAAACACTTCACCTTCAATTTTCACCTTCCCAATTTATGCTCTGACCAGTAGTTGCCCCCTTATTCTTTCCATTTCTGCCGGTTACATTCTTGTGCTCTGCCTCAACATCCTATGTAGTTTTCCACTGGGCTGTATCCTGATTTTTCCTGCTGTCTCTTGAATCTCACAACATTGATTACCAGTATTGATTAACCTTTCCTGTGTCTTCAATCTCTCTGTCTCTACTATATTCTTCCCATTGCACCAGAATATGCCCAACACTCTCTATTTTCAAACAAAAGAAAACTACCTCGGCTTCTCTTCTACCAGCCAGTGCCTTAAAAGCTTTCTCCCCTTATAATCAGGATTCTCAGGAAAGTGTGTATTTGCATTTTCTTCTCTTTCTTCACCTTCTTTTATTTCCCTACTTCTTCAAAGTATCTTCTGCATTCTTCCTTCCATCAAGATGGATTTCCAGTGAGCACCATGTTGCTAAATGCAGTAGGCAATTTTTATGCTGAATTTATTTTACTTCCCCATCAGCCTTCAGCCTATTTCTTTCTTAAAACTTTCTTCTCTTAACTTTGATGATAGCCCTGGCCTCCCCCGCTCTCCTGTTCTTTTCCTGTGCTTCTTTATTGGCTCATCCTGTAACCTTATGATTTTAGGCTCTGAAGCCAGCCTTTTCAGATTCAATTCCTGACTGTGAATCATATCACCAGTAAGTCAGCACAGATAACTCCTCTGTAAAAATGCTAATAATACTGTTAACTTCATCAAAATATTTTTTTGAAAGAAGTAACAAATTTAATTGCTTGAGACAGTGCCTGAGACATAGAAAATGCTAAAGAGTGGCACCTGGGTAGTTCAGTCTTCTGACTTCAGCTCAGGTCATGATCTTGCAGTTCGTGGGTTCAAGCCCCATGTCGGGCTGTGTGCTGACAGCTCAGAGCCTGGAGCCTGCTTCAGATTTTGTGTCTCCCTCTCTCTGCTCCTCCCCTGCTTGCCTTCTGTCTCTGTCTCTCTCTCTCTCTCAAAAGTAAATAAATGTTAAATTTTTTTTAAATGCTAAAAAGAAATATTATTTGTTATTTTCTTATACCTGTTCTTCAAGTCATATCATGGTTCCCCTTTCATGCTGTATTTTGTGTCTCAAAATGGTCTTTTTCATGCTGAAGGATTTAAGTACTATTTTAATTCTTGAAATTTATAATTTCATATCTTTAATGTAGACTTCTCTTCTGAGTTCCAGTCTTATTTTCAACATCTGTGATTGGATATCCCAAGGAAACCATAATGCAGCAGGTCTGAAATTGAACTCCTATTCTTTCCCTTGCAAAGTGAATCCTTTTCCTAGTTTCCCTTGAATGGCACCCATTAGCATAGTGGCACAGGTCCAAAACTTATAAATCATTATTTTTTTTATATGCTACATGTGTTATACTATCACATTATAGTAAACATTTTAGTTGCTGAATATCTCAGGAATCTCATTGTCCACACTGCTATCACTCCTGGTTAAGCCCTCTCATTTTACTTTTTTCTTCTAATCTTGTGTACACTGTGCAGCCACAGTGAAGTTTTCTTTAAAAAAAAAGTGAAGAAAATGATGATGTTGCTTTCCTTATCTCTTAATATCACTTTTAGAGTTAAGAAAAAAAAAAAAAAAGCAAAAGTCCTTAATATACCACAAGGCCTGAATAGACTGCCTACCCAGGTCCCCAACCTCAGTAACAACTGTTTTGGTTCCTTCATTCTAGCCTCTCTCACCATGTCTTCATCCCTTTTACTCATGCTCACCTCCACCTCAGGGTCTTGCTCTTTTGTCTGTTAACCACTCTCCTTCCTCTGCTATATGTAGTGAACCCCCACTTGTCTTCAGATTTCGAAGCTCACATGTTACTTCTCAAGGAACTCCTTTCATGCTTCTCAATACTAAATCAAATCATAGCTGTTTGTATGTACCCTTGACAGTATTAAGTTTGTAGTTATATATTTGATTATCTTATTACCATCCATATCTCCCCTTAGGCTGTAAGCTCATCATTGCTTCCCCAAACCTACTCAAGTATCTGGAACATAAGATATTCAAACAATATTGCTGAATAAAGGAACGATGCCTGTAAAGAGAAACTGGGGTCCTTAGAGAAACTAGAAACTCATTGGAAGAAGCTCAGGGATGTAACGTCAGAATAATGGGTGCTTGGCTTGTTTCTGGTTTTGGTGTGTTGGTGATGTCAGAGAGCCACTACAGGGCTCTATTCTCCTCAGGAACAGTTAGATTTCCTATTTCCTTTTTCACTCATTCATTCAGTCTGTCATTATATAATGATTTACTAATGGAATATTGCCATCTTAGCAGTATACAAAACATTACAAATACAGCTGTGAACAGAACAGAGATGACCTTATTTCTCTTAGGGTTTATAATGAAGGCATAGAATCCTAGTATCTCAGAGTGATAAGGTAATAGTTTTAATAAAGCATCTATGGAACACTAATCTTATACTCCATAAAACAAAAGTCCTAAAAAAGTCTAGGCTATGAAGCACATTGCATTTTTTTCTCATGGAAATTCATAAATAACATTGGGTCACTAAAGGCTCTGAAAATATTTGCAATAAATAAATCATTTAAATATGTGTAACCCAGCATTCCCTAAATGCAGGGTTTTGTTTTTTGCTTGCTTTTGCTTTTGTTTTAGCACAACTCCTGTGCTGAGGAGGTACTATACAAGATTATACATTTCATATGTATATTGTTTATTTTTTCCATTGAACTGAGTCAGAATTGTCTTTTCTATAGTTTAGAATCACTGGATGTGATGTTTAAAATAATTAAATAGTTAATTTTGGCTACTGGTTTATAAACTTTCTTGACTTCAAGAATCTGTGGTTTAAATATAGTTGTTTTGAAAATGCAAGCAACAGGGTTTCTCTGATCAAACCAGTGGTCAGATGTGAGCCCCATAAGCTAAGCCCCTTACTGCCCCTATATGGTACCACTGGAAAATCAGTGATCTAGTCCGACTGTATCACTTATCAGAAATAGCAGAAGATGGAAATCTAAAGAGGCAAAGAAAAATCTTAGAACACACACCTATTGAAGTAAAGGGCAAGAAATAAAACTCAGGTCACTGAATTCCGAACCGTTGCTTTTCTCCTTCTAACACATAGCTATACTACCCATGCTCTGAATTATATGTACTGGGGAATTGTGTAAAATTGTGACTTTTAGAATTGGAAGTATAAACTTTTAAATATTCTACCCTTCATTATGTGCCAGCAATACTGACCTTTGTCCCCTAAACAAACCAAGCTTGTCCCCACCCTCAGAAATTTGCATTTTTGCTACATCAGCCTGGAATACTCTGGCCCAGGCTTTCGCATAGCCAGCTCCTACCCTCCATTTAGGCCTGGGCTCAAAGGTTGCTTCCTCAGAGATGCCTTCTCTACCCACAGAATTTTAATATCCAATATCCTATAACTGTGTTTTATCTTCCTCCTAACACATATTGTCAGAATCCGATTATTATGTATTTGGTTCCTTGGTTATCATCTATCTCCTGCTAGAATGGAAGTTCCATGAGTCCTTTTTTTATAGATTGTTGAATCTCTAGAACTAGAAGAGTACCCGACACACACACACACACACACACACACACACACACACACACACACACAGAAGACATTTGATAAATATTTGCTCTATGAGTGCGTAACAGGCAAAGCTCTGTGTATGGGCTGTCTGTGGTAGAAGTGAATTGCTTGTTGGACTGGCAGAAGTCAAATGACCACCTCTCTAAAATGCTAGAGAAAGTATTAAAGAGACCAAGTTAGATATCTGAATTCCCTTCTAGCCCCGATTTTCTAAGATCCAAAAAGATTGGGATTGTTTCTCTGTATCCAAGAAATACTGTTGCTTTCCCATCTGGAAGAAAGTTTAATTCTGATGCAACCCAGTACACAGTACTGTAACAATTATTATTGTATTTCTAAGGATTAAAATATATTTATGTTAGGTGTTCTTGTTTAAACCACAAGACCATAAAAACTCTTTTATATAAATTTTGTAAAATTTTCTTTACCACATAAATCAATAATTGTAGCTAGGGATATTTTACAAGTGAACTTTCATTCCCTTTTCACCATTATTTAATAATGGTGCCACATTATTTTAGTTTCCATCGATGACTCACCTGCATTAATGTCATTATCTCCAAATTGGCTTCCTCCTCTGCCCCTGCAGTTACCTCTCTAGGCCTCCTTCCTTATTAATGCCAGAATTCTCTTGTTACAAATAAGTAATTTTCCACCTCTCCTACATTAAAGCTGTATTAGTTTCCTGTGTCTGCTGTAACAAATTGCCACAGAATTGATGGCTTAAAACAATTTAAATTTATTCTCTCAGTTCTGGAGACCATAAGTCCTAAGTTAGTACTTCTGGGCCTAATTGAAGCTACTGGTGGGGCCATATGCCCTCTTAAGGCTCGGAGGACAGGATCTGTGCTTTGCCTCTTCCCACTGCTGGTGGCCACTAGCATCTCTTGGCTTGTGTCATATCACTCCAGTTTTTAAGACCAGTATCTTCAGATCTTTTTCTGTTGTGTCTTCACATCACCTTCTCTTCTCTGTGTGTCAGATTTCCCTCTGCTTCTTTCTTACAAGGGTAGATGTTGCATGTAGGGCCCACCTGGATAATCCAGGATAAGGTCTCTATCCCAAGGTCCTCAACTTAGTCACATCTTCAAAAACTCTTTGTCTTAGGAGGTAACATTTTCAGAGTCCAGAGACCTGATGTCTTTGGTGACCATTATCTGCCTGCCATGGAATTTACAAGTTTGCCATGGCCTGTAAACTAATGTCCACACTTATTATCAGGAACTACAGGCCTCTATGTGTCTGGCCTTCTTTTTTTTTTTTTTTTTTCCTCTCTCTCAGATATCCCATGATGGCTTTCTGTATCCCTAGGAAAAAATGTTTTCCAAACACCTGTTTCCCTATGTATTAAGCCTGAAATACTCTTTTTTACCTTGTCCTCTTTTTATAACATGCAGTTCTCTTCTACAATATGCTTCCCTCTTTTATCTTGGCAAATCTTCATTTACTGAATATATAGAGAGTGACTGCAAAGTGTTAGCAATTGTGCTGAATGAATAAGACTTGATCCTGACTGGAGGATCTGAGCATCTATGTAGTGGTGAGGGCAGAGAAACAGAGTGAAGTATGATAAATGTCAGAGTAAAGAGAGAAATATACAGGATACTATAAGAACTGAAAGCATAGGCATAGACATAGAACAGGGAACAGGAATATATCCTTTTAAAGTCAATGCCTGAATCAAATCTTAAACAACACAACACAACACAAATCTTAATACATTAGTAGGAGTATGTAACAGTGATGAGTGGTGGAGGTTGACAGGGAGGCTTTCAAAGTTACTGAGTTCTTCTTTTTTTAAGTCCCCCCCCCCAGTTTTATTGAAATATAATTGCCATATAGCATTGTATAAATTCAGGGTGTACAATGTGACTACTTGATGTGAATTTTTGTACACTAATAACAAAATATCTGGAGAAATAAAGAAACAGTCTTATTTACAGTAGCACTGAGAACAATAAAATACCTAGGAAGAAATGTAACCAAGGAGGTGAAAAATCTGTATACTAAAAACAATGAGATATCAATGAGAGAAATTGAAGAAGACACACATTAGGTGGGGAGATAAATCATATTTGTGGTTCAGAAAAATTAATATTGTTAAAATATCCATACTCCCCAAAGCCACCTGTAGATTCAGTACAATCCCCATCAAAATTCCAGGGACAATTTTCAAAGAAAAACAAATCTAAAGTTAATATGTAACCACAGAAGACCTCAAATAGCCAAAGAAGTCTTGAGAAAGAACAAAGCTGAAAGCATTGTACTTCCTGATTTCAAGTAATCTATAAAACCATAGTAATCAAAACAGTAGGATCCTGGCATAAAAACTGACACGTAGACCAATGGAATAGAATAGAGAGCTCAGAAATAAACCCATACATGCACAACTAATATTTGACAAGGGATCCCAGAATATTCAGTGGGGAAAAGATAGTTTTTTCCATAAATGGTGTTGGTTAAACTACGTCTTCACATGCAAAAGAATGAAATTGGACCCTTGTCTTAAACCACTCACAAAAGTTAACTCTGAATAAATTAGAGACTTAAATATAAGCTCTGTAACTATAAAACTCTCAAAAGAAAGCAGGGAAAAATCTCCTTGACATTGGTCTTGGCAATGATTTTTTTGGATATGACCCCAAAGCACAAGCAGTAGAAGAAGCAAATATAAACAAGTAGGACTACAGGAAACTGAAACACCTTCCAAACAACAAAAGAAATAAGGAACAGAATGGAGGGGCAGCCTATGGCATGGGAGAAGATATTTGCAAAGCGTGTATCATTTAGGTTAATATCTAAAACATATAAGTTGTATATAAGCACTTAGTTTAAGTGCTGTTTTATGAGTAACACCTTCCATACCCCATGGGCCATTATTCTCTTATAGAAACTTATGACATGTAGTACCTCTTCTATTATAACTCTCATCATTTTTTATTATAATTAAGTGTTTAATATGTCTTGCCTGGACATATAAATTAGCTGTTATAAATTAAAGTACTTTTATGAATTAAAAGTTTCTGAAATAGCAAGGAACATGAACACTTTGTTCATTGCTTTACATCTCAGACCCAGTAGTGTTCCTGATACATCTTAGGTTTTTAACAAATGATCTTGGAATGAATTAATATAAGAGTGAGAGAAGAAGGACTTAAAACTCATATTGTGTTCTACAGATGCCAACACTCTGACATCTCATACTGTGTTTCAATTGTGTACTTGCTCCTTCACATCTCACTGTTGCAGTGTATGAAGGGCATGAATAAAGCAGATATATCTGAGCTTTGCATAGTCTTAATTAAGCATGGCACATCTGATGTACTGGTTTATTGGAGTTTTATTTTGTTTTATCAGACATGTATAGGCCTGAATTAAAAAAAAAAAATCAGGGAAGGGCTACAATCTTGCTAGTCAATTATATATTCCCAAAGGTTCAATATATATCCAGATATAGAAGGAGAAACTATACTGTGTTGGCTTTACTGAAATTATTTTGTCTGGCAGCTAATTTTAGTATATTAATTATCTTCAATATGTTAAAATTTTATTTGACATATTTAAGTAGATGTGTTGTTTTTAATTAACGATTTTAACTGACAAAATATATTTTAAATTAGTCATTTTCATTCCTCCTGAGTCTCTTCTGTGGAGCTGTAAGGTTCTGTAGAATTGTTTAGAAACCAAAGCTATAGATAATCCAAAGCAACTAGGGAGTCTAAGTTGCTTAAGAAGAAAAAAAGAAAAAATAAGAAAAAAAGAAAACAGGTAAAGTCTTCTGTAAACATGATTATAGGAAAAATCTTTTTAACTATGAGTAAAAACCCACATGCAATTTTAAAAATTGATTAATTTGGAGCACCTCGGTGGCTTATTCGGTTAGGCATCCAACTCTTGATTTTGACCCAGGTCATGATTTCACAGTTTGTGAGATCGATCCCCGCATTGGGCTCTATGCTGACAGCATGGAGCCTGCTTGGGATTCTCTCTCTCTGCCCCTTACCTGCTCATGCTCTCTCTCTCAAAAATAAATAAACTTTAAAAGAACAAATAAAAATAAAAATTGATAAATTTGAGTACATAAAAATAAGAAAACACATTTTGAATAGCACCAATTCAAACAAAAAATAACTAACTGAAAATAAAATTTTCAATGCGCATCAGAGAGTAAAGACCAATATTCCTAATTTTTAAAGGAAAAATTGAAAAGGAAATATAATTTGGCCTCTAGAAAATTGGTTAAAAGCCATTAGCCTGCAATTCACCAAAAGATTAAAGTGGACCTTAAACATATGAAAAGATGTTTCCCTTCACTCAGATAAGAGAAATTAAAATTAATACTAGAACAGGGAACTATTTGTCATGCAGTAGATTGTCAAAAATTGAAGAACTTGATCATATACTCTATTGGTGAAGTGGTAGGGAAACACTCACATGCATTGCTGGTGAGAACGCCAAATAGTACAACCTTTATGAAAGTTGTACAGATGTACTTCCCTTTTGACCCAGAATACTCACTTCTAGGGATTACCCTGATGGTGTACCACCAAGAATGTAAAATTACATGTATACAAATGTATTTATTACATCATTTTTTATATCTGCAAAATAATGAAAATTACCCAAATCTCTAACCAAAGAGTATTTGTTGAATTATGGTGTGAGTGTTTGTTGAATTATGGTGTGTGTAAACATGCATACACACACACACACACACACACACACACACACACACACACCACATACACACACCACACACACACCACATACACACGCACACACACACACACACACACACACACACACACACACACTTGAGTACTATGCAGCTGTACAAAGAATGATGAAGACCTCTGAACCGATATGGAGAAATTTTCAGGAGATAGCATAAGTTTTAAAAAGTACATAAAGACATATATGGAATCCTGAATTTTATGTACAAAAGAAGTGAAAATAAGAAAATATGAATATGCCTCTTATAATTGCAAAAAGAAAAACAAGAAATACAAGCCAGGAAACAATAGGAACTGGTTAAACATAAGGGATACAATGAGCTGAAAATGGGGTGGTAAGAATACAGGGGGAAATGACAATTGAGTTTTTTTTTAATTTAAAATTTAGTTAACATACAGTGCAATATTTGTTTCAGGAGAATTCAGTGATTCATCAGTTACATCACTTACCACTTACTAAACACCCAGTTGTCATTACAACAAGTGCACTCCTTAGTATTCATCACCCATCTAGCCCATCTCCCACCACCTCCCTCCATCAGCCCATAGTTTATTCTCTATAATTAAGAGTCTCTTGTGGCTTCTTTCCCTCTCTTCTCTTCCACCCTTCCCATATGTTCTTTTTTGTTTTGAAATTCTACATATGAGTGAAATCATATGGTATTTGTCTTTCCCTGATTGACTTGTTTTGCTTTGCATAATACATTCTAGCTTTATCTATGTCATTACCAATGGCAAAATTTCATTTTTGATGGCTGAGTAATATTCCATTATATATATATACCACATCTTCTTTATCTATTCATCAGTTATGGACATTTTGGCTCTCTGTAGTTTAGCTATTGTTCATAATGCTGCTGTAAACATTGGGGTGCATGTATACCTTCAAATCTGTATTTCTCTATCCTTTGAGTAAATACCTAATAGTGTAATTGCTGATCATCATAGGGTAGTTTCTTGAGGAACCTCCATACTGTTTTCCAGAGTGGCTGCACCAGTTTACATTCCCACCAACAGTGCAAGAAGCTTCCCCTTTCTCCACATACTCACCAACACCAGTTGTTTCTTGTGTTGTTAATTTTAACCATTCTGACAGATGTGAGGTAGCATCCCATCATGGTTTTGCTTTGTATTTCCCTGATGATAGTGATGTTGAACATCTTTTCATGTGTCTGTTAGCCATCTGGATGTATTCTTTGGAAACGTGTCTATTCATGTCTTCTGCCCATTTCGTAACTGGGTTATTTGTTTTTTGGGTGTTGAGTTTGGTAAGTTCTTTATAGATTTTGGGTACTAACCCTTTATCTGACATGTCATTTGCAAGTATCTTCTCCCATTTCATAGGCTGCCTTTTAGTTTTGTTGATTGTTTCCTTCACTGTGCAGAAGCTTTGTATCTTGATGACATCCCAGTAGTTCATGTTTGCTTTTGTTTCCCTTGTCTTCGGCGACATGTCTAGTAAGAAGTTGCTCTGGCTAAGGTCAGAGGTTGCTGCCTCTGTTCTCCTCTACGATTTTGATAGTTTCCTGTCTCATATTTAGGTCTTTCATCCATTTTAAATTTATTTTTGTGTATAGTGTAAGAAAGTGGTCCAGTTTCATTCTTCTGCATGTCGCCATACAGTTTTCCAGCACTGTTTGTTGAAGAGACTGCCTTTTTTCTATTGGATATTCTTTCCTACTTTGTCAAAGATTAGTTGGCCATATAGCTATGGGTCCATTTCTGGGTTCTCTATTCTGGTCCATTGACCTATGTGTCTGTTTTTGTGCCAGTTTTGATTTTTGCAAATGTGTTAATGTTCTACATATTCTAAAATAAAATTAATTAGATGAAGGAGGAAAATAATAAAACTAAAGGGGAAAGAGGAAAGGATTGATTGAAGGTAACATTGTAATAGTATTTGACTTTGAACTCTCAGTTACAGGAGTAAGAGATGTGAGTAGGAGGAATAGATGCCAACAAACCAAAATATTTTTAATAGTTTTCTTTTCTTTTCTTTTTTTGGTGGTAGTATAGACAAAAAATTATGAAAGTATTTTAGGTATTTTTTAGAGTTGAGTCAGCCAATATGTATGTTGATATTAAAGGAAGACTGGCTTTTCAATGTGATTAAAGTAGAATACAAATGTGAAAAGATATATGGCAAAAACCAAAAAAAAATTCCTTGTAATTTATGAATTCATGATTTCTACTATACATATGTGTATATGCCTCTATCTGTGCATCATACATTTATATTCGCTTTTGCATGTGTCCGTATATTTTGGTGTATTCATTCATGTGTATCTTTTATGTACATGTGCATGCATATGTTTCTTAGTTCCATTGGGTAAAAGAGCCAGGAACAAAAGACACTCCAGCAGCAATAAGTAAATCTAGTTTCTAGATGTTGTTATGTAACACGATTTCTCCCTGTAATGAAGCAGTGACCTTCAGAGAAGTGGCCAATCCTAGGACTTTGAAGGTAGGTATAAGATGAGCCTGACACGTTGTATTAGCTAAAACCCATGGAGTGCTCAAAAAAAAAAATAATGGTAGCATGCCACATGAACATGAGTAGTATGATAGGGCTTCCACTGGACAAATCTGTAACAATTTGAACACAAAAAAGATTAAGTATAATAAAGAGTTATAAACAATTGGAAAATAGACATTAATTTAGCCATATCCAATAATAAATAGATCAAATCAATGAGTCGGTCATTGGAAGAGAAGAGAGGGCTCTTGAGTACAGTAAAATTCCAACGGCCAATTGTTTAATGCAGAGAAAGTGTACAATTTGGAAAACTAATGTTTTGCATTGTCATAGTGAAAACAGGATCAGAAAAGAGCCATCAGTGGATGCTAATCCAGGTAGAAATTTTGATGAGGTATAGGGCATCTGCATAGTCTGTTATCACATATATGCACACACATATATATGGATTGTGTGTGTATACACACATACATGTAAGTGTATACATGTATACATGTGTACACATAAGCACACACACTCCTAAAAAAGCCTTACACCATGCAGATGTTATTTGACTAGTTGCTGTTATTAAGTTTACTATTATTGTTTTTAATATATTATTTTCATGTTTCTGGGTCTGGCAATCTGGGTTGCTTTCCTTTTAGCCAAGATCAGGTTCTCCTGAATCTTCTCTAACCAGTCTACGATGGCTTATTCCCATTCTCCATCAGCAGCTACAAGTAAACATTTGAGCTAAGGCTAGAGTAATTATAACAGCTACCACTAAGGTTGTCAGTGCTGGGATTTAAGAAAGCTGGATCTAGCCATGTTTTGTGGCAGTGACACTCTCAGAGTAAATGCATCTGAAAGGAAAAAATGGTTTGATTTGTGTACCAAGAGGCAGTGCATGATATGAAAGCAGCTCAGCCTTGTTTGTAATGACTCAGAAGTGGTCCTTCCTCACACACTCCATGCCAAATAAATCAATTTTTCAACTTTGACTTGCACTTGACACTGCCTTTAATCTGTGAACTATGAAATGCAGAGAAATCTTGTGC
Organism: Herpailurus yagouaroundi; assembly: GCF_014898765.1. NCBI lineage: Eukaryota > Metazoa > Chordata > Mammalia > Carnivora > Felidae > Herpailurus > Herpailurus yagouaroundi. The sequence goes on along the minus strand of NW_024412411.1, from coordinate 10,070,971 downwards.
GCACTTCTCTCCCCCATCTGCGTGTGGCTGTCAGGCGAGCAGTCAACAGCACTCTGTAACAGAAGTTAATTGGAAGGATCTGGATGTCTCCCGCTCTTTTGGTAATTATCGAAGTCACTCTCCTGGCATGGAAGAGAGCCTCTTGCCTCCACACTATTTGATAAAGAGACTCTTTTTCCTCCTTATATAGTCCCAGAAGCCAAACAAAACTAAGCACTTTCTGTTTGTTTGATAAACCCCAGAATTATTTTAAGGTTGGATACACTAAGCTTTAGGTTCAATTCAATTCAATTCAAGTGCATTTTAAAACCTTTGAGAAGAAGATGTGTCTAATTTACCTGTTTGTCCCCAGTGCCCAGCCCTGTACCTGACATATAATAAATGTTCAGTAAGTGTTAGGAATTTTTATTATTAATACTGTTATTATTAACACCTGTCTCTAGTTCCTGTTACATACAAGCCATTAAAATGAGCATTTAAGGGGGAAAATGTTTAACTTTACAATTGCACACATTTGGGTTGCAATCCTAGCTCTACTATTAACAGCGATGATATTGTAGGCGAACTATTTCATCTCACCGAACATCACTTTCCTCTCTAACACTGTTGGAATTATATACAATGCAGAAGGTTGTATCTATTAAATGAGTTAAAACTGTTACAGCGCCTAGTACACTGACTGGCATACAGTAAGTGTTTAATAAATACTAGTTTTCTTCCCTCATTTCTTAATGTGTTTAGAGACCATTTGAGTCACTTGTTCCACCCATGACTGGTATTTTGCTTCAGATCTTTGACTTTGACATTATTAATTTAGGACCAGAGAAGTTCTATTTTCTGTCTTTGCCCTCTATCACTCCCAATTCCAATATCTCTTCTATTTGTCTCATTTTAGCTAAAAGACATCTTTTAAACAGGGCTTCAAAAACTCAAACAAGATTTTTATTGTGTCCCTCATATGTGGCAACCACTATGGCATGCATTGGAAATATAGGAATGAGTACAACATGATGCCTTCCCTTAGGGAATTTGCAGCCTGGTCAAGGAGACAGGGATAGACGTACCCAATTCAAATACAGTATGAGCAGTTTTCAGCGAGAGAGATTCTTAAAATCAAAGTGATATGTGAGAACTGTCAATGCCTCTTGTTAGGAAGCAGGTGAATTGCATTGATGAAAGATTCAGGTAGGAGGTTCCCTGTAAAGTGGGCTTTGAAGGACGATCCAGCATTTTCTGGACAGGGAATGGGCGAAAGATCATTCTACAGAGAGGGGACAGCATGTGCAAAACTACACAGTGATGCATGTGATAGGAGATGAAAATACGTATTTACTGACACTGGTTACATGCTATATTATACATGTCTACAATTAAAGAGTATCATTCATGAGCTATGCTACAGAGTCAGATGTTTTCAGACAGGTAACTGGTGGTGGTATAGAAGGTAAGTTGCAAATAAACCATACCACTTCTGAGGATGGAGTAAGGATGTAGCTGCCTCAGTGGGGATTAAGCTTCAGAAATGGCATTTCATCAGGCTTAGTGGTTACCTGCTGAACTGCAACACCTTGAGCATTAGTTCCAGTCTGTAACCAGGGGCCACAGAAGGGCCAGACTGATTTTTTTAAAACTAATCGAGAGGCAGATGATGCACAGGGAGAGCTTTTTTTAGTCACTGATCATGTGATTCGTGGAAGGTCAGAAGGGAGAGAGACTGAAGGCAGGTGGGAGGCTGAGTAGGGACCTGGGATAACTGTCTAGATGATGAGTTCCTTCACTAGGACAGTGACAATGGTAATGGAGGAGGAGTATGAATATTTTAGGAACATTTGCATGCAGCTTCAGGAAGCCGGCGGACATTGAATACAGAAAGTGAGTGAAGCAGATAATTTGTATACTTTAGTGACAGATGGCATGATAATGTGGAATCAAAAGGAACTGTCGTTTGAGTTTCTTAGCCCTAACTTGTTCTATAAAAAGAGGATTTGTATTTAAACAAATGATTAGACTTGTCTGTAGAAATGTAAGGAGTAACATAATTCATGAACCTATTTTTTCTAGTGTCTGTACTTTACTGCTACTTTAAAAAAATGAAATTGGAACTCAAAGCTAATAATTTGATAAATTCAGAAAGCTAGTTAATAGTCCATAATGATTTTATGTGGCATGATAAAGGATGACTACTGCCTTCTAAATCATATTTTCACTGAAATGGAAAAACACTGAAAAAAAATCACAAAAACATGATTTATAATGTTGATCAAACTCCCCTAATTTTCCATAGAATTCATTTAGTGTTACTTTCTCATAAACGTTAATAAACTCACACAGTAGTGCTTATTGAATCACCATTGTAAATCCCAGCTGTTGCCAAACTTCACAAATTGACCTCAACAGTCCATAGTCCTAACCTTAGACAGGGGAAAGCATTTGGCTGAATAGAGTTAAATGAACAAAGTACTGTACCTGGGGCTAAAGGGTGGTGAAGATAAATTCACTGCAAGGCAGGAGCCAAATATATAATGGATTTTGAGCTTTGAAGATCCAATTCTATACACATTCTTATTATTCTGTAAATTGTTTCCAAAGTGCTTTATTAAAGCAATCAACAAATACACATTGTGTACTTGCTGCTTACAGAGACTTTTGATAACCTAAAATGCGTACTTCTGTGGTCGGTTTTGCTCTTAGAGTACAGAACCAGCTCTTCCTTAGTGTTTACGCCATTTATGGTGAACTAAGATGCCTCTTTATCACAGAAATATGACTGTCTGTAGCAAGAATCCTTGTTTTATTTTTATTTCCACTTTATTGATGAGAAAAAAATGAGCCTCTGAGAGATGAAGTGAATTAATTGTCAAAGTCACCAGGGTTTGAACGTAGGTTGATAGATAGTAAGTTTCTTTCCCTCTCCATTATATTATTTAGTCTCACATCCTTTACTATTCACAGGGTCTCCTTTCCTTTCCTTTCCTTTATAAAAGGAGCTGTTTCATGCAACTTGCATTTTTATAATCCTTAATTCTTTTCTGTGTAACTGTTTTATCCCAAAACATTGTTAAATAATGAAGAAGTACAATAGATTTAAAGTAATAATATTGAATTTTTTTAATTGGACTTTTTCATTGAAATATAGTTGCCATACAATGTGGTATTAGTTTTAGACCTAAAATGTCATGTTAGATCCAGGAGTACAGCATAATGCATCATCAGTGTATAGGCTATTCAGTGTTCACCACCTTAAGTGTAGTTACCATCTGTCACCATACAGTGCTATTTCAATATTATTGACTATATTCCCTATGCTGTACTTTTCATCCCATGACTTATTTATTTCATAACTGGAAATTGTTCCTTTTAATGCCCTTCACCTATTTGGCTCATCCCCTACCACCCTCCTCTCTGGCAACCACCAGTTCTCTGTACTTACGAGTCTGTTTCTGTTTTTTTTTTTTTTTTTATTTGTTCCATTTGTTTTGTTTTGTCTTGTTTTTGTTTTTATATTCTACATTTAAATCATATATTATTTATCTTCCTTTGTATGACTTACTTCACTTACTATGATACTCTTTAGGTCCAACCATGTTGTCATAAATGGTTGTCATAAATGGCAAGATGTCATTCTTTTTTTATGGTTGAGTAATATTTCATTGTGTTTGTGTGTGTATACACACTTGCTGTATATATATTGCCACAGCTTCTTTATCCATTTAACTAATTAGGGACAGTTAGGTTGCTTCCATAATTTGGCTATTTTAAATGATGCTGCAGTAAACATAGGACTGCATATATCCTTTCAAATTAGTATTTTTGTTTTCTTTGGGTAAATTCTCAGCAGTGGAATTACTGGATCATATAGTAGTTCTATTTTTAATTTTTTGAGGAACCTCCACCTTATACTTCACAGTGGCTATGCCAATTTACATTCCCACCAGTGCATGAGAGTTCCCTTTGCTTCACATCCTCACCAATACATGTTATTTCTTGTCATTTTGATATTAGCCATTCTGACTGGTGTGAAGTGATAACTCATTGTGGTTTTGATTTGCATTTCCCTGATGAGTGATATTGAACATCTTTTCATGTGTCTGTTGCCCATCTGTATGTCTTCTTTGGAAAAACATGTTTGTTAAGGTCCTCTGCCCATTTTTAATCAGATGATAAAGATGATGATGATGGTGATGATGATGATGATGATGATGATGATTTTGGTGTTCAGGTGTATGAATTATTTGTATATTTTGGATATTAACCTTTTGTTGGATATATCATTTGAAAATTGAGTTGAACAACTTTGGGTATACATTTTAAGACAAATAGTTTTCATTTTTAATGTGTCCATACTAGTAGCTTTTTAAATTTGTTCTCATGGTCAGATGTTGTTTTTCTAAGCCTGCATTCCTGGCATAAGTCCAGGGTGGAGATAATTGTGCATATTTTGTATTCTGTTTTCATCAGAGCTGTCTATTGTCCCTTTATGATTATACTACTACAGGTAAATTTTTAATTTTTTAAAATTTTTTAATCTTTTTAATTTTTTACTTTACTTTTTTTAGAGAGAAGCATGAGTGGGGGAGAGGGACAAAGGGAGAGAGAGAGAGAGAGGAGAGAGAGAGAGAGAGAGAGAGAATCTTAAGCAGACGCCATACTCAGCACAGAGCCCAATGAGGGGCTCAACCCCATGATCCTGGGGTCATGACCTAAGCTGAAATCAAGAGTTGGACACTCTACCAACTGAGCCACCCAGGCACCCCCAGGAAAGTTATATTTTATTACTAAATGTGTGATATTTTTGCAAATTACTTAATCTTTCCGAATTTGGTTTCCTCTTTCATTAAATGGGGATAATAATCAAATATCGTGGGAGTGAGGTGAGGATTAAGTGAACCAGTGATTTAGATGAATAGATGGATAGGTAGATAAGTAGGTAGGTAGGTAGGTAGGTAGGTAGGTAGAAAGATAGAATTGAGAGCAGTACTCAGTAAGTGAAGTGTAAGTCTAAGGAAAATAGAGTTGACTAGTCAACAACATGAGGCTTGAGGGCACCAATTCCACCGCATAGTCAGAAATTCACATAGAACTTTTGATTCCCTAAAAACTTAACTACTAATAGTAAGAACCTCAAGAGATCACTTTTTATTTCAGTACACAATTTACTGGAGACAAGAACTGCTCATGCAGAGATGATTAGAGTCACACAGCATTTTAAGCAAATACTTGGCAACACTTAGGCTCACCACAATGGCAACAAGAGGTAGCTACAAAATTATTACAGTAGTAAGGTGTCTGCTATAGTTAATTTTATGCAGTTATGATTTAATAGTGCATCTTTACATTTGTTTACATTTATTTCAACTGTGAATTATGCCCTGTACAATCTGTGTTTATATGCACAAGTTTTGATAGATTTTAACTTTTTGTAATAGATTTGTGTATATCTTATAGGATAAATGATAAAGTAGACTGGTATCAACATATATGCATTCATGAAATATGCAACTTTAAAAAATAATGTTTATTTTTGAGAGAGAGAGAGACACACGGAGAGAGAGAGAGTGCGCGCGCGCGCGTGCATGAGTGGGGGAGGGGCAGAGAGAGAGGGAGACACAGCATCCGAAGCTGGCTCCAGGCTCTGAGCTGTCAGCACAGAGCCTGATGCAGGGCTCAAACTCATGAACCACAAGATGGTGACCTGAGCCAAAGTTGGACGCTTGACCGACTGAGCCACCCAGGTGCCCCGGCATACCCAACTTTTTAAAATTTATTTTTTTTTAATTTCTAGTCTTTGTGGCTTGTCTGCTAGTTTTTTAAAATCCAAAAAATTTTCCAATATATTTATTGAAAAAAATCAGCATATAGGTGGGCTCACACAGTTCAAACCAGTGTCGCTCAAGGGTCATTTGTACAAGATGTGTATTTAGTAAAGTTAACATTTATTTAGCACTTTTTATATGCAGGGCCTATTCCATGTGTTTATCTGTACAATCATATGTTAATATCCATTACATTATGAGACACCTGTCTTATTATTTTTACTTTACTGAAGATAAGAGGGAGATTTAGATTAGATACGTAGTTTGCTGAAGGCCCCACAAGTATCAGATGAATGGAGCCAAGATTTAAATTCATATCTTACTGACTTTAAAACCCATGATTGTAAGCCATACTTTATGGTATATTTTTAAATTTACTTCCATTTGTTAAGTTGTATGTAAATAGCCTACTATTTGATGTATAGATGCTGGTTTATGGAGAAAGCACATATGAACTAAAGTGGTGTAATTAAATATCAAAATGGCAAGAGCCTAGGAGTAGCTAAAGATTGAACATTCTAATATAGACTGTTATAATTAATCATAGTTCATAAAATAAAGTGCTAAGGACCACATTTTGCCTCTTTTCATACTTCCTTTGAATGACTATTATGAGATACAGTTGTAGTTTTGATACAGGACTGAGTTGAGATGAGATTGAAAAAAGATATGGGAAGTTCTCCAGTCTAAATAAGTGTCTTGTCAAGTTTAAGCATTTGTAGCATGTTTGATCATCCTGGTCCCCAAATGTTTGGAGCCTCATAAGATCAATGAAGTTCCCAAGTTTTGTGGCCAAATTAGTATTCATTTTCCCTTGCTCTCCCATGAACTATAGACACCACAGCTAGTTAGTGCCAACAATTTATAAATTAAGGCTAGCATTAAAGTTGTGTTTGTCAATTTTGGGGTATGAAATGATTGATGGTATGTAGAATTGAAATGGTGTAGTGGAAAGAAAGATGGGATTAATCTTCCTGCTTTGTCATACAGTAGCTTTGTGATTCCAGACAAGCTACTGTGTCTCTTTGTCTCACTTTGCATGAGATTTAAGGTCAGAAAGCCCTAGGTTCAAATCTTGTCTCTGTTCCTTAATAGCTTTTTGACCTTAGGCAAGACCTTTTACTTGTTTAAATCTCAGTTATATATTTAGTAAAAGAAATTTCCTGTGAATACTAGCTTCATAGGGTTGTGAGGATTAAGTTAGGATAATATATGTAAAACATTTGGTGTCTGCATTGAACATAACAAGCATTTAATAAATGTAAGCATTACTGAACATGTATATCACATTTTTCCTATCATTTGTATTTTATCCCCATGTGTTAGACACTGTTGTAGTGCCTGGATGTAAAATTTATATACAAGCATACCTTGGACATATTGCTGGTTCAGTTCTAGATCACTGCGATAAGATGAATCTTATAATTGAGGCAAAAATATTTATTTGTTTTTACAGTACAAATAAAAATTATGTTCAAACTATAACAGAGTCTATTAATTGTGCAATAGCATTATATCTGCAAAATCAACATACATACCTTAATTAAAAATGCTTCGTTACTAGAAAATGCTAACTGTCATCTGAGCTTTTGGCGAGTCATAATCTTTTTTGCTAGTAGAGAGTCTTGCCTCGATGTTGATGGCTGCTGACTGGTCAGGTAGTTGCTTAAGGTTAGGGTGGCATATTACCCCTACTGTGGGTAGCACTACTTTTACAATTAGAGCCAATCCTCTCAAACTCTGCTGCTGCTTTATCAACTAATTTTATGTAATATTCTAAATCTTTGTTGTCATTTCAACAGTCTTCGTGGCATCTTCACCGGAAGTAGATTCCATCTCAAGAAAGCACTTTCTTTGCTCATCCATGGGGAACAACTCCTCACCTGTTCAAGTTTTATCGTGAGATGGCAGCAATTCAGTCACCTCGTTAGGCTCCACTGGTAATTCCAGTTCTCTTGTAACTTCCACCACATCTACAGTTATTTCCTCCACTGCAGTCTTGAATTCCTCAAAGTCCCTCGTGAGGGCTGGAAGCAACTTCTTCCAAACTGCTGTACATGTTGATATTTAACCTCTTCCCAATAATCATGAATGTTATCATGGCATCTAGAATGGTAAATTCTTTCCAGAAGCTTTTCAATTTACTTTGCTCAGATACATCAAGAAACCTTACTATGTACGGCAGCTATAGCCTTATGAAGTATATTTCTTAAATATTAAGGCTTTAAAGTCAGAATTACTCCTTGATTCATGGGCTGCAGAATGGGCATTATATTAGCAGGCATAAAAAAATGATCTCCTTGTACATGGCCATCAGCTCTTGGGCGACCACATGCATTGTTGATGAGCAATAATATTTTGAAAGGGATCTTTTTTTTTTGAGTGGGAGGTCTTAACAATGGGATTTAAATAAGTAGGAAATTGTGTTCTAAACAGATATGCTGTCGTCTAGGCTTTGCCGTTCCATTTACAGAGCTTCGGCAGTGTAGATTTAGCTTAATTCTTTAGGGCCCTAGGATTTTCCAACTGGTAAGTGAGCACTGGCTTCAACTTTTAAGTCATCAGCTGTATTAGCCCCTAACACAAGACTTATGCTGTCCTTTAAAGCTTTGAAGGCAGACGTTGACTCCTCTTCTCTAGCTATAAAGGTTCTAGACAGCATCTTTTTCCTCCAAAAAGCAGTTATATCTACATTGAAAATGTGTTGTTAAGTGTCGCCACCTTCATAAATTATCTTGCCTAGATACGGATAACTTGCTGCAGCTGCTGCATCCGCACTTGCTGCATCACTTTGCACACTCATGTTATGGAGATGGCTTCTTTCCTTAAACCTCATGAACCCGCCTCTGCTAGCGTCAAACTTTTCTTCCGCAGCTTCCTCACCTCTCTCAGCCTTCACAAAATGGAAAGAGTTAGGGCCTTGTTCTGGGGGATCAGGCTTTGGCTTAAGGTAATGTGGCTGGCTTGACCTTCTATCCAGACCACTAAAATGTTCTCTATATCAGCAGTAAAGCTGTTTTGCTTTACCATTCATGTGTTCACTGGAATAGCACTTCTAATTTCCTTCAAGGACTTTTCCCTTGCATTCACAACTTGGCTGACCGCTGTGTGTGAGAGACCTAACTTTTGGCTTATTTTGGCTTTCAGTATGCCTTCCACACTAAAAGTTTAATCATTTGTAGCTTTTTAAAATATTTTTTAATGTCTGTTTATTTTTGAGAGAGAGAGTGTGTGTGTGTGCAAGGTGGGGAAGGGGCAGGAAAAGAGAGAGACAGGATCTGAAGCAGGCTCTGTGCTGATCGTGGCAAGCCTGATGAGGGGCTGGAACTCACAAGCCATGAGGTCATAACCTGAGGTGAAGTCAGATGCTTAACCGACTTTGCCACCCAAGGGCCCCTCGAGCTTTTGATTTAAAGTGACATATGTGAGATTCTTTCCTCCTTTGACTTGAACACTTAAGAGGTCATTATGGGGTTATTAATTGGCCTGAATTTCAACATGTGGTATCTCAGAGAATAGAAAGGTCCAAGGAGAGGGAGAGAGAAGCAGAGGAACCGGTTGGTGGAGCAGTCAGAACACAAATTACATTTGCTGGCTTTTATGGGCACTGTTTGTGGAGCCCCAACACAACCGTAATAGTAACATCAAAAATCAGCGATCACAGGGGCGCCTGGGTGGCCCAGCCTGTTAAGCATCTGACTTCGGCTCAAGTCATGATCTCACTGCT
>NW_024412411.1:10046293-10061421 GCF_014898765.1 Herpailurus yagouaroundi | reverse complement strand
AGCCTGGAGCCTGCTTCGGATGCTGTGTCTCCCTCCCTCTCTGCCCCCTCCCCGCTCATGCTCTGTCTCTCTCTCTCTCTCAAAAATAAACATTAAAAATCAGTGATCACAGATCATAACAACTGCATTAATAATGAGAAAGTTTGAAATATTGCAGGAATTACCGAAATGTGATACAGAGACACAAAGTATACAAATGTTGTTTAAAAAAATGGTGCTGACAGACTTGCTCAATGCGGATTTGCTACAAATCTTCACTGTTTATAAAAAGGTAATGTCTGCTATTGAAAACCATGGTAAGGATTAAATTAAATAATGCACATAGACTGATGAAAAAGGGCCTGACATTTAATAGATCCTCAATAAATATTAGAACATGAGATATAATGGTATGTAATTAAGCCAGACACCCACACAGGCATAATGTGAATTAGCAGCAGTGAGTTAGAAGAACTTTTTTATTCGTTCATTCTTTAATTCAGTTAATTCATTCAACAGTCTTCACACCAGTTCCATGCCTGGAAAGGATCTTATGTAACAAGGAGAAAGCAAAGGTTAATAAGACTGGGTTTCTTCCCTATAGATTGTCTTTATTCTGAGATCCGGGTGTCTGTTGATAAATTTCAGAGTCCATGAATTCTGGAAAAGAATATACAAAAATAAGTATTTTTATTTTCCAGGAAGAATATCTGTCACTTTCATCAGCCTTTTTGAGGGCATCCCAGGAAATCTCAATACAGAAAAAAGGGTGGACCCTGATCCATAATTATAGCTTTGGCAGCATTTTGATACCCAGTTGCCTGGAATTTGATTTCTGGGATAACTGGATTCAATTTCTAGATTCATCCCTGGTTTCTCTGTAACTTAACTTAAACCTCAGTTTCCACATGTATAAAACTGGAATAGTAATACCTACCTCTCAGACTTGTGTCAATACTGTGTATCAAAAAGAATCTCAGTAGGGGCGCCTGGGTGGCTCAGTCAGTTAAGCGCCTGACTCTTGGTTTCGGCTCAGGTCATGATCTCACGGTTCGTGAGTTCAAGCCCCACTTCAGGGTCTCTGCTGTCAGCACAGAGCCCGCTTTGGATCCTCTGTCCCCCTCTCTCTCTGCCCCTCCCCTGCTCTCTCTCTCTCTCTCTCTCTCTCTCTCAAAAATAAATAAACATTAAAAAAAAAAAAGAGTCTCAGCATCTGGCACTTCACATGTATTCACAAGGAGTGGTTCGTTTCACATTGGTGTCTGCCTCAGACCAGAAGGATACCTTCTTCATCCATCACAGCTTATTGATTGATTGTCAGTGATCAGAATTCTATGCTTCAGAGAATAGTCACAATATGAAAGTGCTATAAAGGTCAAAACACCACTGATGATCGTTAAAACAAAATCTTGGCTCACACTCCTGGTCTCCCTATCATAATCCATATATATCAACTCATCCACCTCATATTGTACTTGCTGTTACCTGTCACTTTAGATGTAATTTCTGTCTCAGTTGCGTGACATTGTGATTCAGATTTCCCCAGCTATTATAGAAACTAACTTCCATGTACACACTAAGGTGTGATAAGGTGTGATAAGTGACACAAGTGCACATTTATCCTTCAGATGTTGCTCACAGTGAGAGGACACTGCGGAACTTCAAGTTACACAGCATCATAGAGTGAGGGTTTTATGGGAAGAAAAGGGGCTGCTGAAAGCCACAGAACCATATACAAATGCTGATAGGTAAAAATAAAGTGGTAGTGATACCACGGTGGAGGGATGTTTTATAGAATAATCTAATGCCCCTACAAGAAAATAGGGTAATCATTTGGAAACAAAAATATTGAGTCGTTGTTACAATATAGAAAAAAATAATAATACATGTCTTCCTATCAATATTTCTGATTTTTCCAGCTATGGCACAATTTTTGTCTCCTTTCAGTGAAAATGTGTAACAGCCACTGGCATTCATGTCATTGAGCCAATGTCATGAAAGCTCAGAGCATCGTTTCAGCCTAGGGGTCCAAAGTGGTCACTGAAGAATGCTGAACTCTATGCCTGAGCTCTCCTGGTGGCCAAAATCTGGCCTCTCGAGTGCCAGAAACTGGCATAAATACATGGCAATAAGTAGAAGATTTTCATTAATAGATTACTTTTTTTACAAGCAAAATATTTTGAAAATAATTTGACATTTTACAGTTCATTTTAGAATATTAGTGATAATATTTTTCTGTGACAAGTGATATTTCCATTTATCACTGGTAAAATGTAAATACCTTACCATTATATGTGCACATATGCCCATAAAATGTAAATATATTTGTATTAGGGACCTAGTTAATATATGGAGACACAATGATGAAGAAACATGTTGTGAGATCTACCTTCAGTAAGCTTCTGCTCTGTTGAAGAAGTCAAACTTGAAAACAGTTACAGTTGGAGTGGTGGTTAGGAGTGGTAAACATGGGATGGGATATCCATGATAATATGAGATCACAAAAAGGAACGCCAAATGCAGAGTCAGAATTAGGAAAGACTTCTCAAAAGAGGTAACACCAGACTGACCATAAGGGTGAGCAGTGGGGTTTGAAGGAAGACCCTAATCCAGACAGATGGTGGTTAGATGCAAAGGACCAGAGACAAGTGGGGCATGTGATATATTCTAGGAAGTGGAAGAACTTCAGTAAGACTAGGGTATAAATCAGCAAGAAGACAGACATTGTTAAGGTATTATAGTAGAAAAGGAACTACAATAACTTTGAGAAAAGACAAAATTGTACCCATGGCTTCTCTGTGTAAACTTCTCTAACCTTTAAGATAAATGCTCACTATTCCCTTACTCCCCATGGGTCCAGAGACCCCTGGATTGATGTGCCTAGAGAAAAATAATAATTACTGCCTGTTGTTTGCATGGTAGGCAAGGAATAGTCCTTGGTTATTTCTCACAGACCATCAAAGTGAAGTAATCTTCAAAAGCCTTTATATAGGAAGGTTAAAAGAAAAAAAAAAAAAAAAAAATTGAGTGAAATTTTCATTCTAGTGGAGAAGATAACAAGTAGACAAATAAATGTGTGATATTGTATTATATATCAATAAAATATGAAGAGAATTAATGCTTGGTGACTTAAATCAAATGAAAATGCTATAAAATGGGCCCTTAGAATAACAGTTATATAAAACTTCTCTGATTTCTCTTAAACCAAGGAACTTTTTATACAGGGTATTAGAATCCTTCTAACTGGATCCAGTAAATCCTAAACATTTATCTACTAATGGTATTTTTTTCTTTGTTTTCCTGTCCACTGTTCTTTTTTTTTTTTTTTTTAATGTTTTCATTTATTTTTGAGACAGAGAGAGACAGAGCATGATCAGGGGAAGGGCAGAGAGAGAGGGAGACACAGAACCCGAAGTAGGCTCCAGGCTCTGATCTGTCAGCACAGAGCCTGATGCGGGGTTGAACTCACAAACTGTGAGATCATGACCTGAGCTGAAGTCAGACGCCTATCCGACTGAGCCACCCAGGCGCCCCTCCTGTCCACTGTTCTATTGCGTGTTGTAGAATAGATCATATTCCACCTATCTGATACCATGCAGATAAGAAATTACTTGGACTCAGGAGGTTGAGAATGAGATAGAAAAGAAACAGGTCTTCTTTGTGTCATTTGTAGTATTCTAATAAAAGAAACACTTCTCATTTTCCATTAACTTTATTGTGCCATTAATTATATAAATGTATAAAATGCATGTCCTATCACAAGCTAAAGTGGCATGCTGCTGAATTATGGTTAAAAATGGAAACTTCTAAAAAAATAACTGTAACTAATAGAAAGCGTATGAGCAACACTAAAAATTAACTTCGCTGTTTCTTTCCCAAAGGCAAATCATGAGGAATAAATCTGATCAAAATAAAACTCCACAGCTCACCCATTTGTTTACTAAAGAGACCTCGTTTTTCCTTGATGTACAACTGTTTCCTCTGTTTTAAATGTTACTAAAAGATAATAATTTAATTCATCTCTCAGTTTCCAAAGTAATTTACCTTCTCTAGTACTGTTTCAGGGTTTAGAAGCATGCTTTCTTATCCAAGTTGTGCTTACATGTTAAAATCAAATGACAGAATTATTGCTTATGACTCTTTACATTCCACTTAGCTGCTATAGAATATGATACCTACATATAATGAGGAAGCTTTCTAGTATAATTCAGTTACAGGAGCTAAACAGATTATGTTGTCCCCTGACCATTTATTCTACAGTGAATCTTAGAGAGGTTTTAGTTTTGTATTTGTTCTTCAACAGTGTGTATAAAAGATGCGCTAAAAGCTGCTGCTTTCTCAACAACATCATGGTCACAGTTAGTTAAATATTTAATGTCACCAAGCACAAGGCAGGGCATGCAATGAGCATGAACTTGACTATGAAACCACTGTAATGGGTTTAGGTCCCTTGGGTCTCCAATGTGCTCTGTACTGATACAGTAAATGAGGGAAAAGCCTCATCAAAATGCAAGTTTAAATAGAAATCTGTCCTGCCACATCCGTTGACAAGATTAATTATAGATCTCTGAACCTGATGTGTTTCTTAATAACTTGCATCCCTTTCCTAGTATGCAGTCAAGCTGCAATATTTATTATAGCCTTGTGTAATTCTGTATAATTCTCTTTTCCAGAGTAACACTTTCCCATACATTTTAAGTCTTAATAACTGAGTGCCTGATAAAAATCTCCATTAGTGATTTGCCATTAGTCCTTGCATTTGTTCATTGAAATTAAGATAATTATTTTATAATAGTAGCGAATTTCTGAAAGAATGCAAGAGCTCTCTCCATAGGAAAATTCAGCCATTTTCTCTAGTGTATATGTCTTCAAATGAAAGGACAAGGCAGTAAATATAGTAAAAATTATTAGAAGGTATTTTGCTTTGTGAATTACCCAATCTGCCTTAAAAGAAATGAAAATAAAAAAATAATGACTCAAATGATTCTTTAAAGCTTAAATTATAGTGATAGTAGATCCAGTACACTGTTTATATTTTAAAAAAAATAGGTTATTTTTTAACAAAGGAGTTTAAAGCATGAGTTTACAGTGAAACAGATGTAGAACTGAATCAGGGTATCAGTGTTTACTAATTGGGTAAAGTTATTCAGTGTTTGATCTCTAGTTTCTTCACTTATAAAATAGAAAAGTTAAACCAAATTTTTGGATCTGTTATGATGATTACATAATATGCTACAGAGAAGGTGATTACCACAATGCTTGGTCCATCACAATCACTAAATGTTAGCTTAAAAATAAATAGCTCTTTCTGTCTCTGGCCGTTGGTTCTGTCCACCTGCAGTGGATGGATGGTCGTGCAGAAGTGCTCCAGCTTCCTGATCAAGAGGAACAAGCAGACACATAACACAGAACTCAATAACCTGAAGGCTCGTAACTACTCCTGCTACAGTGGGCTGATTCACGACAAGACTGTGAGTGTGGAGCTGGTGGCTGATGGCAAAGGTGTAGTGGTGGCCGTGAAGGGGAAATCCAGCCAGCAAAAGCCCGCCACCTCCTCCCTGTGGCCTGTCACCAAAAAGATTGCCCAGGGCACTCTCAGCAGCATCAGGCACATGATCTACAAGAACAAGCCTGAGATGGTGAAGAGGGAGCAGGTCGCCCTATCAAGAGCTCCTGAAAGCCTACCCCCCAACTCCAAAGCAATAAAGATGTCAGCCACCTAAAAAATAAATAAATACACATAATGCTTCATACAGATTGAAATATCTGCCTAGGCTTCCTATTGACCTCATCATCTTAAATGTGAATCCAAGATGTAAGCTTCATAAAAATCTGTACAGTTGACCCTAATGAAGACTCAAATGTCTGTTTTAGTGTGATGCATCCTCATAATGGATTCTTGGGGGGGGGACATTTATTAATATACTATATGCAATATTCTTTTTTAAAGCATATTTTGAAAGAGAGAGAGAGGGAGGGAGGGGCAGCCAGAGAGAGAACTGCAAGCAGGCTCTGCAACTGTCACCTCAGAGCCTTATGTGGGGCTCAAATTCACAAACTCTGAGACCATAACCTGAGCTGAAGTCAAGAGTCAGAGGCTTAACTAACTGGGTCACACAGGCACCCTAAATATTCTTTGTATTTTTTAATTTTTTAAAATGTTTGTTTATTTTTGAGAGAGACAGAGCATGAGTGGGGGAAGGACATAGAGAGAGGGCGACAGAATCTGAAGCAGGCTCCAGGCTCTGAGCTGTCAGCACGGAGCCCAATTGGGGGCTGGAACTCACAGACCAGGAGATCATGACCTAAGCCAAAATTGGGCACTTAACCGACTGAGCAACCCAGGCACCCCAGCGCCTTCAATATTCTTAAACAAGAAGCCACTAAGCTCAAATTTTCCTATTGTCTTTAATACCTGGGCCAATACTCTTAGTTGCCGGGACAAAATAGCTCATTAGCTCTCTCTACATCTGAGCTCACATCACCCCATGATGTGGTCCAAGCTCTTTACAGTCTTCAAGCCTGCACTGCAAAATAGCCTCCCTACCTGCTACTGACTTGACCTACCTCCTTCATTCATGAGTCTGTTTTTCTACCTGATCATGCCCAGTATTCTAGTGGTGATGATACAAAATCTTTATCTCCATTTAGGGGTGAACTGTCCAATCGTATCTCAGTTTAGAGAAAGATAGAGTCCAGGGGCTGGATGCCCTCTTGGAAGGCAGATTACAGGGTCACTCCGGAATAGAGGCAAAAACAATATTCAGGGTAGTTGATGAAGAGTATCTTAGACTGAGATTAAGTTGGGTGGAAGTCAGTAGGAAAGGAGATGGTAAAAAAAAAAAAAATTAAGGGATAATGGTAGGGAGGCAAAGCTAGTGGATCAGAATCAAGTCAATGAATAATGGGTATGATATTTATTATTCATTTATTATATTTCTTTAGGGTGGGAACACACATTAAAGTAACAGACTGGACAATAAACAAGCTGGTTGTCATCATAAAAATTCTTAACATTCATTGACAACATCATCATCATCATCATCATCATCATCATCATCATCATCATTACCACCACCATCATTAAAGTTCCATTTTCAGAAAAATAGCAAAGCGCATCAGTGTTACATTGAAACAAACAATAGGTTAAAGCAAAACTTGGCTATTATTGTGTAATCTGTATTTGGTAAATTATTGATTGATTGTAGATTGATGTTTACTGAGATAT
This sequence comes from Herpailurus yagouaroundi, assembly GCF_014898765.1. NCBI lineage: Eukaryota > Metazoa > Chordata > Mammalia > Carnivora > Felidae > Herpailurus > Herpailurus yagouaroundi. The sequence continues at coordinate 10,054,214 of NW_024412411.1, read as the reverse complement.
AATTCATTTAACATAAAATTAACCATTTTAAACTGTACAGTTCAGTGGTTTTCATCCTCCCTTCTGTCTGTGTCTTAGCAATCTAATTCATGTATGTTTCTTACTATTTGGCCATGTGTTGAAAACGTTGTGGATCTGATTCTTAATCAAGATTTACTCATTTGAGTGTGTTAGTTTCTTACTGTTGGTATAACAAAGTATGACAAATTTCATGGCTTAAAACAACACAAATTTAGTATCTTATTAATAAGGTTGGAGATGTTTCTAAGCTATAATCACAGTGTTAGCCAGGCTGCTTTTCTTCTGGAGGCTTTAGGGGGAATCCATTTCCTTGTCTTTTCAAATTTCCAGAGACTATGCACATCTTTTCCTCATGGCCCCTTACTTCATCTTCAAAGCCAGCAGTATAACATCTTTGAATCTCTCTCTTTAAGAGATGGAGAGATGAGAGAAATCTCATCTTTGAATTCCTCTTGCCTCCAGCTTTCACTTATAAGGACCTTTATAGTTACTTTGGGCTTACCCAGATAATCCAGGATAATATCTCCATCTCGAGATCCTTAATTTAATCACAACTATAGAGTCTCCTTTGTTGTGTAAGGGAACATTCATAGGTTCTGGAAATTAAGATGTGGACACCTTTGAAGGAAGGAGTTGTCATTCAGCCAACTACACTGAGATTTAGGTAAATGTGTTATATTGCATGAATATTATTTAAATACGTTTTTATGGTTTTTTTAATGTTTATATATTTTTGAGAGAGAGTATGTATGAGGGGCAGGGGCAGAGAGAGAGAGGGAGACAAAGGATCCAAAGCAGGCTCCATGCTGACAGCAGAGAGCCCGATGTGGGGCTTGAGGTCAAGAACTGTGAGATCATGACCTGAACTGAAAGTCAGATGTTTAACTGACTGAGCCACCCACGTGCCCCTAGTTTTGTTTTGTTTTTTTGTTTTGTTTTGTTTTGTTTTTATGTTTAATGAGTTTCTTTATCTCTATGAAATTTTCCTGAACGCTTACTTCTCTGGACTTTATAGCCTATGACATTTGAAAGCCCTTCTTTAAGGAGTCTGTTAATTGCCAGGGAGCTTACACTCTTCTACACTATGTCAATGCCATCTGCAAGGAATTTCTTTTAGTAACTTCCATAAAATATAACTATCACATTAGTTAGGAGTTTTGCTTGTTTTACTGAAAATTTGGAAGTTTGTGGGCATGACCATCAATTTCATTGATCCCTTCCTTCCATCTCTGACACTCCTACTGTCCCTATCCCTCTTCTTTTCTCCCTGTCACTCAGATACCCTGGCATCCCCAAATTCTTCTCTGTTTTGCAAAGCGGTTCATTTTTGAACAACTTCAATTGTCAAACTTGAATAACAGCACCAAAGCACTTCAGAGCAGTGGGCCCCCATTGAAGAAGTTTGAGTGTCTGTTGAGGTGGCTGTGTCTATAGCTGACAAAGTGACATTTCTTCTACTTTAAATATAACACTGATTTATATAAGTGTTGTTATCATAAATAATTGAAAGATGATGCTAAGAATCATTTGGACACATTTTTGGTATGCATGTCTGAATGCTATCTTACATGCTAGTGTTTCACTCATTAGTTTTTTTTAAGTTCACCCAGTTTACCAGGCATTTTGTTAACTACATATCCAATAAAGAACAAAACATAAAGTCTTGATTCCATTGACTCACATTTTTGTTGATCCATGTTAAATTAAGCATTGTTCATCCATATCTTTGGTTTGCTATTGCCTTTGGTGAATTGTCTTATACCTACCCATGGGTAATGGTCAAGATAAATTGATAGCAGTAGAAGACCTGGGTTTGACACTTTTGTAAAGGGTGTTCATTAACCTAATTCCAGTTTCTATGGAAATAGTCATGTTAAAATTGGAGATTTTTGAAAGATAAAAATTATGTCCTGAATAAGCTTCTTAAAGGAATATATCAAGCAGAATGAGATCTCATAATTTTCAGCCCCTCTATGCGTTCATAATGTATATATACAGCTCAAAAAGCTTTAAAGTGGCAGGGACTATGTCTCTTTTTCTCTATGCCTGATATATAGTAAGTAATATGAATTAAAGTATTTGTTGGATGATTAAATAAATACATATAGGAATTCATTTAACAACATAATAACAGCTAGCATTTATGATCACTTACTGTGTGCCAGCTGCTGTGCGAACCTTTGCATATGCATTTGTTATTTTTATTCCTAATATAAGAAAAATAAAACTTAGGGGAATTTAATAACTTCTCCACAATTGTATATCTATCCATAACTTTGCTTTTAGCTATTAGCCTATCTCACCTTCTACTTATCATACTAAATCATAATTATCTTATAAACTGTTAGGCTTCCTTACTAGACTGTGAACTCCAAGACAGTAATGATTTTTACTTGTATATCTCTGTATCACCAGTGCTAAATTCAGAGCCTAACAAAGAGAATGTGTTCAGTGACTGCTTCTGGATTGAAATCATTGATCTATAGAGATCTCTGGAGAGCAATGACCCTCACCATAAGGGGTCAGTGGAGAGGACTTGAAGATTAGGAGAACTGTACTCAGATAATTGATGCAAGCTGAGCTATACCCATTTGGTCACCCTTACCTCGCAGGTTTTTTTCCAGTAGATAATGCTAACTACCAAAGAAGTTTCAGGTTGAGGGTTGTCTACACCTGTAATTTTGGTATCAAGTTAAAATAAAAACGAGTTAAGCCAAATTCTGACATACATATAAATTTATTAAATATAGATATCCATTGGCAATCAAACATAAAACAATTTATTACAACCTATATTTTAATCTCAGTGTGGTCAAAATCATTGTGGCCAGAAGTCATGTGGTGCTTTTACTTGTTCTGACTACCACCTGGTATGAAACTTCACTTGAGGTGGATGTGAACAGGTAACACATATAGCTGTCGTTAGGCAATTGTATTCTCCTGCATTATAGTTATAATTAAGGTCTCCTACATTATAAGTTGGATACATGGATCTTTTTAGGGTCAAGCTGTGTCCACTATCTTTGAGGAAATAGTTTACAAGCCTCACTCAATTCTTATATCATGATTCTTACATCTTGTGAAAGGAGAGGGGAGCCTTACTAAAGCATACAAGCAGATCTGCATATCTTAAACATACTAATCAATAAGCCACTAATTTCACCAGTGCAGAAATTTTTTTTACATTCATAAAATTAATTATGAAAGCCTCAGGTGTAGATGGAGGTGTATAAAAGAAGCCCTTGTAGTTTACACCAGTCTTTTTTTTTTTAATTTTTTTTTTAACGTTTATTTATTTTTGAGACAGAGAGAGACAGAGCATGAACAGGGGAGGGGCAGAGAGAGAGGGAGACACAGAATCTGAAACAGGCTCCAGGCTCTGAGCGGTCAGCACAGAGCCGGATGCGGGGCTCGAACTCACGGACCGTGAGATCATGACCTGAGCCAAGGTCGGACGCTTAACCGACCGAGCCAAACAGGCGCCCCGACACCAGTCTTTTTAATATGATGCCGAGTGAACACCATAGAATGTAGTTTTTAATTAGGGTGACTGAGATTTATATCAAAAACCAATAACATTCATAAAATAAAGCCATTTGTGGTAACTTACATATCTATACACACATATGTATATGTATATAGGTGTATGTGTACATATATGTGTGGATATAGGTTGTGTGTGTGTGTGTGTGTGTGTTTATTGTAATCCCTTTTCTTCCAGGGGACATCTGCTCTCTAGAATTAGGACTAAACATTCGTGACCTAGGGGGTTCCTGTAGTTTCTCCAGAAGTAATCATCTTCTGGGAAGCCTCCATTTTAATCCCATTCACATTTTACTTTTAATTGCATCCTCAGTTAAAAAGTTACTTGTAGAAACTTTGTATAAAAAAGAAACTTTGTATAAAATAATTCAGATTTATGTATTTGATATACTACAATTAGTGGATCTTTTTCATATGATATTTTCTCTCTCAAATAATTTATAAACTCATGCAGATGAAGGATTTTTTTTTTCATTTTTCATTGCTCATCCATTCATATCACTAATTTTAGTGACATTTAGCTAGGTTTTTTCCATTCTCTCTTTTTCACTTGCATGCCCACAGCTAACTGGGCTCAATACTGTAAATGTTGAATGACTGAAAAACATCCTATTATGAAGCCATCTTTACTAAAGTTTGCAGGTTTCTTTCCCTAATTTCAAAATGTCTTTTTCATTTTAGGTCACTCCAGGTAGCTTGTCTTACAGCATCAGTTCTCTGTTGATTCTCACAGCACGGGGCAAAGAAGAAATCACTGGATCAGGTATGGCTTCCAGTACAAAAAAAGTACTCACTCAAATTAAATACATATACTACACTTCAGAGTGAAAGTTTAAAAATACTCTTACGATTGAGGCGATTGATTTTGGAGATTGTTAGAAGTAGGAACCATTTTTTTTCTGTACCACAAGATCTCTTTTGTGGAAAAGAAACTATTTATACAAGTACTTGTTAAAGCTTCTACATTGCAATTTACTCCAACTAATAATTACCCTATCAACACATATTCTGTCTAAATGTCTTTAGTCACAGTCCTTCTAATGTAATCTGGGTGTTCATTGTTCTTCTGTTTGATATGCACTGGAAGCTCCCAGCATCTTATTCTAATCAGTATTTGAATGCATTGTCTGTTGAAATGAAAGTAACAATGATTAGTAGGACAGATGTTTCCCTTGAATGTGAAAATGTAGGGGTTAAAACCACAAATTAAACTGAATATTCACAGTCTTTGCATGTATTTTTCAAGATGGTTGGATACAAATTTTTGTGTAGTGAAAATCAGGTACCAGTCAAAGTTTAAAGATCTGTGACCTGCAAAATAGATGATATTTGGAAATAATTTTACTTTTACTGTCCACTCTGGAGAATAGACAAAGAACTCTAGTATGTTGGTAACATGAAATGCTATTTGCCTTCAATGGATGGTGATTTTGACAAGGAGACTAGGAGAAACATGAAAGTAGAAAACAGAACAATCAGAATTTCATGCCAGGTGCATCCATGCATCATGGAATTAACAGAAGAATTATAAGAGCTTATGAATGGATTGCCATTCATTAGTATATTACTATTGTTAATATTAGATGTGTCTTTGCTTTTTGACTGAAAATGCTATAAAAATCAGTTGCATATGACATTTAATTGTCAAAATTTGAAGACTGTGTAACAGAAATCTGATTTCTCTCATGTTGATAATTTTTATCTCCTGTTTCTACATGTATTCCTTAGTTAATATTTTTTACTGGGATTTTATAAGGCCATGAGAAAAAAAAATTTAAATATAATGTATGTCTCAATGGCTAACTTTAATTTCATAATTGAGGAAATAATTGAGGCCAAGGTGATTCCCATTTTTGTTTGTAAAAACAGTGCAGATCTTCCTCTACTTAACGTGGAGTTATGTATGGGTAAATCCACTGTAAGTTGAAAATATTGTTAAGTTGAAAATCAGTTTAACACACTTAACTTACTTAACTTCATAGCTTATGCAGCCTACCTTCACATGCTCACAACACTTACATTTAGCCTACGGTCAGGGAAAATCACCCAACACAAAGCCTATTTTATAATAACGTGTTGAATATATCATGTAATCTATTGCGCACACTGCTGAAATTGAAAAACAGAATAGTCATTTGAGTATAGAATGGTTGTAAGTGTGTTGGTCATTTACCCTGGTTATCTTGTGGCCACCTGGGAGCTCCAGCTTCACTACCATAACCCAGAATTGTGAGAACGTATCATAACACCTGCTGGCTAGCCTTGGAAAAGATCAAAATTCAAAGTATGGTTTCTACTGAATGTGTATTACTTTTGCACCTTCTTAAGGTCAAAAAATGATAAATCAAACCATCATGAGTCAGGGATTGTCCGTATTGTAACTTACACCTTTATTTAAATAAAGTTTGTGTTTATTCCTTCTCACAACCTTCACAAATAGTACCTGAAAATAGGTAAGGAATACAGCTGCAGAATACAGATGATAGGCCCCATTGGGGAAGAATGCCTAGTTAGCTAACCTCCCAAGGAAGAATAATAGGGTGAGCCTTAAAACCCTAATTTACAATGCAAATTGTAAGTTAACCACTTCAAGAGGGTTATCATATCTCAATCATCAGGCTGATAAGAGGTAGCCAATTGTTTTTTGTCTGAATTGCTTGAAGAGTTAATAAAAAGATGATGAGTGTTTTGGGGTAAGAATGATTCCTCTGTCTACTGACCTTCTCAGAGTTTGTACAGAATTACTATCTAAGTCTCTTTAGATAATGACCCATGGATCTAATCTCCATTAAAGCTTTCTTCACATAGAATAAGAGGTTCAAAATGAAGCATCTTTGGAGTCAGTACCCATGATTAAGAGGTTATTAGTTTTCCTGGTCAAGAAGGTGGCACTACAGTGGGATTTCAATGTTTCATGATGTCTTCCCTACTTCAAATCTTACACTTCCAACCCAAACGTGTTATTGCCTTAGACTATGGTATTTAGTGAACATGTGCTGTTGTTTGTTTTAATTTCGTTAACTTAACCTAAGCCTATCATTCAACATTTGAAAACTGTGAAAAATCAAATAGATAATCAAATAATAATGTTTCATAGTTCATAAGACTGCCTCTGTGATTCTGGGCAAACCATTTAAATCTTCCTTTTTATTCACTGTATGAAAGGCCTTTGTTGGAGTAGGGATGACTCCTCTCATTGGGATATAGTATCTTTGTTCTTTTAATTTTTTTTAGTATTAGATATTTATTTAAATATATTTTGGTTGATCCATTTGACAACTACATGAGTGTTTGATCTTTTTATAGCGTAAATAGAATAAGCTTTAGAGGCAAGTAGATTTAGGATTATATTCTATCCTCATCTTTTACCAACTGTGATTCCTTGCTACAGATGTCACATCTGTAAATGGTAGGGAACAATGATATTATTTAAAAGAGTTTTTCCAATGATTGAACAGGTAATACATTTCAAACTCTTAGTATACTGTGCAGCACAAAGGAAATACTCAACCCTGTTAACTATATCATGAAATTGCCTAGAATATTAATTAGAGTAGTATATGTATATATAGATTAATAGCATCACCACAAGGAATAAGGATGGCATATCTGTTCTCAAATAATTAGTATACAAAAAAAATCTTAACCCTAAAAGTACACTGAAGATAGATTGAAGTTTAAGATTTACAGTGCTTCAGGATTTATCACTACTGACTATCATTGTAAGCACAGAAAACTAGGAGTATAGAATGTTCTATATATGGAGTTTAATATGTGTGCAAAACCAATGTAAAAAAAAACACAGATATGATCTAGCACAAAGACTTTTCAGACTGGATTATTTGTTTTATTTGATTTTTTTGTGTGTTTATGGAACTAAACTATATATAAAAGTAATATAAGAGTTGATCTAAGGGTGCCTGGGTAGCCCAGTTTATTAAGTGTCTGACTCTTGGTTCAGTTAAGGTCATGGTCTCACAGTTCGTGGGTTTGAGCCTCACATGGGGCTCTGTGCTTGGTAGTGTGGATCCTGCTTGGGATTCTCTCTCTCCCTTTCTCCTCCTCCCACATGTTCTCTCTCTCAATCTCTCTCTCTCTCTCTCTCTCTCTCTCTCTCTCTCTCTCTCTCCACCCCTCCCCCGGTCTCAATGAGTAAATAAAAAAAGAAGTAGAGGAGGAGGAGGAAGAAGAGCTGATCTATTTGGGAATGAGAGAAGCTCAAATTCTTGTTTCTTCTACTCTGTCACCAACACATCCCTGAGTTAGCTCTGAAGACCCCCTGCCTGCAATGCTTAGAGAACACAATTTATAAAGAAAGAAAGAAAGAAAGAAAGAAAGAAAGAAAGAAAGAAAGAAA
>NW_024412411.1:9985060-10046283 GCF_014898765.1 Herpailurus yagouaroundi | reverse complement strand
AAAGAAAGAAAGAAAGAAAGAAAGAAAGAAAGAAAGAAAGAAAGAAAGAGAAAAGGAAAACATTGACCTTGTCCAGTTCATTTCATTTTAAGATGGAGAAACTGAAGCCAAACATAGTGAAGTGACATGATCTAGGTCACACACTGAGAGAAGGACAGGTCTGGGTATGCTGACTCCTATCTATGGGATCATGTTGACTCTTAGAATATATTTATAGTTTAGGACAGCAAATGTGGCTTTGGGAAATGTGGCTATTCCTCCCTTTTTGCCAATGGTATCATTTTGGTGGGTGCAAACTAGTAGCAGTTTTCAAAGTATGGTACCCAACTAGCAACATCAGCCTAACTTTAAAAAAAAAATACAAATTCTTGGGCCTACTCAAACCACCTATGTCAAAAATTCTGATGGGGGGGATGGTGCTGAGAACTCATGGATTAACAAGCTCTCCTGGGGCTATATTAAATAAATTATTTGGAAATTAGTTCCATCTGTAAACTAATCTTAATTACATGGCTTACCTACCAATAGGCAAAAACCACTATGAAGATACATGAAATTCTGAAAATAATTGAGAGGGAAATGAAATTTTGCTGATCACCTACCTTATGCAACAAACTCTTTGATTTCTCTTAGTTATTTAATCCTTATAGCAACATTCTGAAGTATACATTATTATGTGAACTTTGATGGAAAAATTTGATGCAAAGGAAGTAACTTGTCTAAGATCATTCAACTGGAAGTTGCAGAGGTAGGATTTAAAGCCAGAAGTAATTGACTCCAAAGCTTTAAATCTTCCTATTATGTATTGAAACCCACTGGGTGTTACACACACCTGGGGTGGAGTAGCTACAACTCCAGGGGAAAAATCCATGCATTCAATCTTTTCATCATTATGGAGTGCTTGTAATGTTGATTATACTTAGGATGTAATGTACCTTTTCTTGATGTTACGTGGAAACAATGTGTTGTCACTCTGACATGAGAATACCTTTTCTACTCTTTCATTTTACTTACATCTATTTGAATATCTATCCTGAAATTTCTCAAAACTTGCAAATGATGACAAGCTAATGTATATGTTTATGCTTATATTTTTAGCATTTCATGTAAGAAATAATATAGCTCCAATGTGTCCCGTTTGGGGACATATAAAAAGTTGCTGAAAAATGAATCATTACCTTAGATATTATGTAAATAAAAATCATGTAAGTATTATGTAAATGTAATTACATATAGAAGTAATTATAGGGATATACACTGCAAACTTCAGAGTTGTAATACAGGAAATTATAGGAGAGGGTAATTATATATCATGTTCCCTAAAGTTTCAACATCTAGGAAGAAATTCACCCATTTTTATATCTGAAAGAGACATTAAATATTTTATTGTGTTCGGCAGAAGGTGTGGTGAATGGGTGGTCTGATTAGGGAAGCAGAATATGAGTAGATATTGTGAATGTGGAGGATGTTTGTATTTTGGAAGCATATCGGTTCTAGAGCTGTTAAGACCTACTTGTCAGTTATAGGCCTTGCTTGTTTCTACTTGAAACTGGTTTTCAGTGGGTGAGAGGAAAGTTCTCCTTGCCTGCTCCACAATCTAGGATTCTGCCCATGAGAATGCCAGCTACAAAATCTAGTACCTGGTAATGTTCTGGAAGATGGAACTTGATTGGGCAGGTTGTACCAATGGCTGCCAGAAGAAAAATTACCTATGGAGGTAAATGAACAGCATTTAGAAGAGTAGTGGATGCAATATTAGTACATGGAGAGCTGTACCAAGGGTTGTGTCTGAAGTGTAATATGAAGTCTTGATATAGGAGAATGGAGCTAGAGAGTATAATGCAAAGCCAGATAAAACAGAGAAAGACAAGTAACTTTGATCTCACTCATATGTGGAATTCAAGAAACAAAACAGAGGCACCTGGGTGGCTCAGTTGGTTGAGCGTCAGACTCTTGATTTCAGCTGAGGTCATGATCTCAGGGTTTGGTTCTTGGGATCGAACCACACATCAGGTTCCACACTGACAGCACACAGCTTACTTGGGATTCTCTCTGTCCTCTCTATCTACCCTTCCCCTGCTCACTCTGTCTCTGTCTCTTTCTCAAAATAAATAAATAAAATAAAATATAAATAAATAAATAAATAAGCAAGCAAGCAAAGGGGGAGAGAGAGAGAGAGAGAGAGAGAGAGAGAGAGAGGCACCAAGAAACAGACTCTGAACTATAAAAAACAGTTACCAAAGGGGAGGTGGGTGTGGGGAATGGGTGAAATAGGTGATGGAGATTAAGACCGTGCTTATCGTGATGAGCACCAAGCAATGTATAGAAGTGTTGAATCACTATATATTATACACCTGAAGCTAAAATAACACTGCATGTTAACTATACTGGGATTAAAATTAAAAACTTAATAAAAGAAAATATCAGAAATAACAAGTTAATGAGATCATATTTGGAAGCAGAACAAAGCAAGCAGTTCAGGTACTCAGTCTTTTTGAGGGACAACTGCATATTGATTTGTGAACCAGAGCAGCTAACTTTAAGACTCAAGACTCAAAGGACGCCTTCTTTCTAGGGCAAACATAGCAACCAATCACTGTACCTCACATATTCTATCCAAGTCCAGTTCTTTCATTTTTCTAAGTAAATGTCTCCCTGATTTCTTTACTTCATTCCACCTCCACTGCTGTCATCATACACCATGCCAGCATCATCTTTTGCCTGAACAGTTGCAATTTCCTCCTAACCTATTGCCTCATTGCCACTTAACTCTCTCCACAATCTAGTTTTACATACTGCAGCCAAAGTTATTAATCCTACGTCACTCCATGCTTTTAGGGAAAATACTAAAGTCCTTAAAATGATCTACAAGTCTCTGCATGATATTAACCCTGCTTACTTCTATAGTCTTACGTGATGAGCCTCTCAGCCCTCCTCCCTCTGCAACTCAATACTGTCCAATTTCAGTTTCTTTTGGTAACATGCCTTTCTGCATAGAAGGCTTTCTCCATTACCCTTTTCTCTTTTCGGAACTATAGGTCTCAATTCAAGTATTGTTTCCTTAGGAAACACTCCCTTTACTACTTTATCCTGAAACACACACACACACACACACACACACACACACACACACACACACACATATGCACATACACTTCTGGTCTTGTGTTATATTTCCTTACAGCTGCTGGTTTTTTTTTTTTTCTTTTTCTCTCACATAACTAATTACTTTGCAATTATGTATTTGTGTGTTAATGTGAATAAATAAATGCCTATCTCTCCAACTAAACAAACTACATGAAAACAGGAACCATCCCTTTTTTTCATTCTAGAGCTGAGCTCAGTGGCTGCTGGAATTGTTTGCTAAGCAAAGTCTTAGATATGAAGCCAAAATTGTAAGTGATGAAAGAAAAAAAAAGATAAATTCACCAAATTATAAAACTTTTGCCCTGTAAACAATATTAACGAGGTGAAAAGAAGACCCAGTGAATGAGAGAAAAGTTTTGGATATTATTTATGTGGCAAGAGTCTTGTGTTTAGAATGTATAAATGACTATTATAGCTCAATAATAAAATAACAAGTAAGACTACAAATAGTAAAAATGGATAGAGGATATAAATAGACATATTTCTTCAAAGATAGTATACATGTGGTCAGTAAACATGTGATGAAATGTACATTACCCATTAAGGAAGTGCAAATTAGAACAACAGTGTGATGTTACTTCATGGCCATAACTGATAAAAATTAAGGATAGTGACAAATGTTGGCAAGGCTATGTAAAAATTGGAATCCTCATATATTTCTGGTAGGGATGTAGAATGGTATAGCACTTTGGAAAATACTTTGGCTTGTCTTCAGTGAGTTAAACATAGAATTGTTTTATGACTTCTAGCAATTTCACTCCTAGTAATATACCTAAGATAATTTAAAACATGTTTCCATATTAAACTTTATACGTAAATGTTTATTATAGCAATACTCAAAATGGGCCCAAAGTAGAAACTGCCCAAGTTTCCATCAACTGATGAATAGGTAAACAAAATATAGTGTATTTATATGATGGAATATTATTCAGCAATAAAAAGAAATGGAATGCTGATACATGCTACAACATGGAGGAACCTTGAAAACATTGTGGTAAGTGAAATAAATCAGTCTCAACAGACTATAAAAGACCAATTATGGTGTCATTCCATTTGTAAGAAATGTCCAAAATAGAGAAACATATGGAGAGGGAAAGTAAATTAAGGTTTGCCTAAGAGTATGCAGGAAAAATATTGGGAGGAAATAAGGAATGATCATGGATACTTATTTATTTATTTGATATTCAAAAGTTTATAAAATTAGATTGTCATGGTGCTTGCATAACTCTGTGAATATGCTAAATATCATTGATTATATATTTTATTTTATCTTATTTTAATTTTTGTTTTATTTTAGAGAGAGTGAGAGAGCACGCCCAAGTAGGATAGAGGCCAGAGGGCGTGGGAGAGAGAATCTTAAGCAGACTCCACACTTACTGTGGAGCCTGATGGGTACAAAAAGATCCCACAACCCTGGGATCATGACCTGAACCAAAATCAAGTCAGATATTCAACTGACTGAGCCACCCAGGCACCCTTGATTATGTATTTTAAATGGGTGAATTGTAGCATATGTATCAATAAAGCCATTAAAGTTTTTTGTCATGACTTGAAAAGACAATTGCTTATATGAAATGTGTGGGTACATTATTTGCACTGAATGGTCAAAACCTGTCAACACACATGCCCACTAAAAGTAATGCACAACACCAGACATGGAAACTACATGAGTACATATATATTACAAAAAAAGAATCTTCTATTTAAGTATATTTAAAAGATAATTATTTAAAGCAAAAATATTAACAACATATTATGAATTTTATATCATACAGAGAAGCAAAATATATGACAATAATAGTGAAACTGCAGGAGGGAAGAAATGAGAGTCTATTATTGTAAGGTTCTTACACCATATATGAAGTATTATACTAGTACTTAAAGGTAGACTAATAAATCAAAGATACATGCTATAGGGGCATCTGGGTGGCTCAGTCAGTTGAGTGTCTGATTCTTGATTTTGGCTCAGGTTATGATCCCAGGGTCATGGAATCAAGCACCATGTCAGGCTCTGTGCTGAGCTTTAAGGCTGCTTAAGCTTCTCTCTCTCTCCCCCTCTGCCCCCTCCCCTGCTAATGTGTTCTCTCTTTCTAAAATACACACACACTCACGGCCCCCCATATATATATATATATAAAGATCTATGCTATAAATTCTACAGCAACCACTAAAATAATAAAATGGAAGTATAGTTAAAAATGAAGTAAAAAGCAATTAAAAATACTTAGTTAATACAAAAGAAGGCATGATGAGAGGAACAAGACTACTAAGAATATATGAGACAAATAGTTAATGATTGTAGATTTAAAACCAGCATCAATAAACTCATTAAATATAAATGGATATAAATGGATTAAATACCTCAATTAAAAGTTAGAGATTGTGAGATTAGGCAAAACTGTATTTCAAATACAAGTAAGATACATTAAATATAAAAATACAAATACGTTACAATTAAAAAAAATAGAAAAACATGTCATGCTAACACTAAGCACAGAAATAGCTGCAGTAGATATAGCAGACAGAATACATTTCAGACAGAAATACTACAAGGAAATTGAGGGTCATTCATAATTTTAAAGGTGATAACTCAGAAAGTGGAAGTAACAATTATAAGCCATTGTGTATGTACCAACAGAGCTTCAAAATATATGAAACAAAATCTATCAGAACTCCAAGTAGAAATCAATAAATCATTATCATAATTTGATATTAGAATACTTCTCATAAGAAATAGGACAAGTCAACAGAAAATCAGTAAGGTTATAGATGAATAACACTAAAAACCAACTTGACCTAATTAACATTTATAGAGTACCCCAATGCAGTTGGAGTGGACTATACATTCTTTTCAAGTACACATGAAACATTTAACAAGATAGACCATATTCTGGCCCAAACATGTATTTCAGTACATTTAAAATAATTACAGTTACACAGTATGTTCTATGACTATAATGAAATGAAATTAGAAATCGGTAACAAAGATACATGGAAAATCCCCAAAATTTGAAAACTAAATACCACACCTAAATAACCCATGGCTCAAAGAAAAAATTAAGAGGAAATTCAGGAAGTATTTTGAACTGGATGAAAATGAAAATAAAACATCAAAATTTATGGGATTTACCTAAGACAGAGCTTATAGGAAATTTTAGAACACAAAATGTCTATTTTAGAAAATAAGAAGAACATGAATGACTTTAGCTTCTACCTTAAGAAACTAATAAGAAAAAAATTAAATACAAGGTAAGCAAAAGATAGGAAATAGTAAAGATTCAATGCAATCTCCCTCAATGAAAAGAAGACAGAAAAAACATTAGAGAAAATCAATGAAACAAAAAGCTTATTCTTTGAAAAGATAAGAAAAATTGATAAACCTGTAGCCAGACTAATCTAGCATAAAAATAAAATAGACACATATTACTGACATCAAGAATGTGCGAAGTGAGTATGACGACTAACTTCATACCAATAGATTTGGCAACTTGGATGGAATGGACAAATCTCTTGAAAGATACAAAGTACAAGTGTCCCCAAAATTACAGTCTTTGCAGGTGTAATTAGCTAAGTATCTTGAGATGAAGTCTTCCGGGACTTAGACTCTAAATCTGATGACTGATGTCTTTATAAGAGAAAGAAGAGAGATTTACCCATAGAGAGACACAGGGAAGAAAGCCATGTGAAGACTGAGGCAGGGCTTAGAGTTATGCTGCCACAAGCCAAGGAATTCCAGGAGCCACCTGAAAGTTGCCAAAGGCAAGGAACGGTTCTCTCTAGATCTTTCAGAGAGAGTTGGCCCTGCTGAAACCTTGATTTCAGACTTCTGGACACCAGAAGGTGTGAGAAAATAAATTCCTGTTGTTTCAAGCCACCCAGTTTGTGTCAGTGCATTACAGCCATTCTCATTCAAAAATAAATTGATAAAGTAAGTGATAATATAACTATTAACGAAATTGAATTTGTACTTAATAACCTCCCACAAGGAAATGTTCATGCCAAGATGGTTTTATTTGTAAATTTCAGCAAACATTTAAAGGAGAAATAGGATTAATTCTTAATACAAATTATTATCGGAAACTGAAGAGCTGTTCTCAGCTAATTATTTCAAGCCAGCTTTACCTTAATGCCTAAATCAGACAAAACTATTACTGCAGAGTAATATCCCTCATGAACATATATGAAAAAAAAATTTTTTTTTTACATTTTTTATTTGTATTGAGACAAACAGCAGGGAAGGGGCAGAGAGAGAAGGAGAGGAAGAGAATCTCAATCAGGTTCTGTACCATCAGCCCAGAGCCTGACTCAGGGCCCTATCTCATGAACTGTGAGATCATGATCTGAGCTGAAATTAAGAGTCAGTCACTTAACCGACTGGGCCACCTAGGTGCACCACGTGAAAAAATTCTTAACAAAATTTCAGCAAAATCCAACAATATGTAAAATGGGCAATTCTTGCTACACAATTGGAGCTTATTACAGGAATGCAAGGTTGAGTTAAACAGTAAACCACGTAACCATCTCAATCGAGGTGTAGAAAGTATTTTTAAAACTTATTCCTGGGGCGCCTGGGTGGCGCAGTCGGTTAAGCGTCCAACTTCAGCCAGGTCACGATCTCGCGGTCCGTGAGTTTGAGCCCCGCGTCGGGCTCTGGGCTGATGGCTCGGAGCCTGGAGCCTGTTTCCGATTCTGTGTCTCCCTCTCTCTCTGCCCCTCCCCCGTTCATGCTATGTCTCTCTCTGTCCCAAAAATAAATAAAAAAAAACAAAAAAAAAAAACCAAAAAAAAAAAACTTATTCCTGATTAACTTGGACAGGAAGGGAAATTCCTCAGCCTGTGAAACAGTATAGAATGTTGAAAGGCTGAATGTTGCTCCCAGAGATCAGGAACAAGGTAAGAATGTCTGCCTTAACACTTGCTTTCCACATTATGCTGAAGACTCTAGTATATGCAATGAGGAAAAAAAGAAAAAGAAGAAGAGAGAGGGAGATAGAAAAGATATACAGATTGAGATGGAAAAATTAAAACTGTCTTTATTTGCAGATGGTATAATTGTCCATGTAAAAAAAAAATCCTACGGAGGCTATAAAACAGCTATTAGACTCTAGTAAGTTTAGCAAGGTTGCAGGATACAATTAGAAATTTACCGTTAGTTTTTAACATTCTGCTTAAAGTAGCATTAGGGCATCTGGGTGGCTCAGTCAGTTAAGTGACAGACTCTTGGTTTCTGCTCAGGTCATGATCTTGTGGTTTGTGGGTTCAAGTCCCACATTGGGCTCCACAAGCTAGTAGCATGAAACCTGCTTGGGATTCTCTCTCTCTCTCTCTCTCTCTCTCTCTCTCTCTCTCTCTTTCTCTCTCTCTCTCTGCACCTCCCACACTTATGCTGTCTCTGTCTCTCTCAAAATAAATAAATGAACTTAAAAAAAAGGAAAGTAGTGTCAAAAATGTGAAATGATTAGGGAAAAATCTGACAGAAGATGTGCAAGACTTATATCCTGAGAAGAAACAAACGAAAAACATTCCTGAAAGATTTTGGAGACCAAATCAGTGGAGAGATAATCTGTGTTCGTGATTGGTAAGAATCAATATGAACATTTTAATTCTCTTCAAATTTGTCTATGGGTTCAATGCAATTCTAATAAATTTCCCATAAAAAAACATTTTTTTTTTTGGTAAAAATTGACAACCTGATCCTAAAATTCATATGACAATACAAAATACTTGGAGTAGCCAAAACAATGTTGGAAAAGAAGTATAAAGTTGGAAGAATTATACTACCTGATGTCAAGACTTACTATAATGCTCCTGGACTAATACAGTGTAGTAGCAGCATAAAGACTTATGGATCAATGGAACAGAATAGAGATCCACAGATATAGATCCATACATTTATTTACAACTGACTGAGGTTTTACAAAAGCAATTCATTGGAAAAAAGATAGTCTTTCCAACAAATGGTTTTGAAACAATTGGCTATTCATACGCAAAAATGTGAACTTGGATTCATACCTCTTACTATACACAAAAATTAACAAAATGGATCATATATCTAAATTTTAAATATAAAACTGCAAAACTTCTAGAAGAAAATGGGAAAAAAACAGTGTGGCCTTGGGTTAGGCAAATTTCTTAGATATGACACTGCAAGCAAGATCTCTAACAGTTATAATACATTAGAGTTCATCACAATTAAATGTTTGCTCTTTAGAAGACAATAAGCATATTTAAAAACTACAGACATGGAAAAGGTATTTGCAAATCAAATATCCGATGAGAAATTTCATCCCATAATATATAAAGAACTCCAAATCTTAATTATAAGAAGTCAACTAAATAAATAACAAGTGAAAGATTTTTACATAAACTTCACCAGAGAAACATATGTATAGTAAGTAAGCATTTGTCATTAATCATTAGGGAAATATAAATTAAAACCACAAAAGATAAAATAAATAAAACCACAAAAGATGCCACTCTACACCTTATTCGAATGTCTAAGATTAAAAGGAACGATGACAGCAATTGTTGACATGGATGTGGAGCAGCTAGAAATCTCATGTCCTGCTGGTAGAGAGGTAAAGTGGTAAAAACCCTTGAAAAAACATTTTGGTGATTTCTTAGAAAGTTAAAAACACTTCCCAATTGATACAACCATTACATTCTTAGGTGTTTACCCATGAAAAATTAAAGTATACATCTATGTGAAGACTTATAGATGAATGCTTGTAGCAACATTTGTATCATCCCCAAACTGGAAACCACCCAAATATCCACCAACAGGTGAATGGATAGATATATCAGCTGTGGTGTAGCCATACAACAGAACCCCACAATAAAAGACAATAAAAATAAACTTCTGACATGCAGTAATACAGAAGAATGTCATAATAATTTTCTGTGATGAAGAAGCCATATAAAAGAGCAGATATTATTTGATTTCTATTTACATAAAATTCTAGAAAGTAGACACTAATCAGCAGTGACAAGAAACAAATCCGTAGTTATCCAGAAACTAAGAATTAGGTAGGAGTGGTTTTAAAATAAGGAAGAAGATGGGGCACCTGGGTGGCTCAGTCACTTAGGTATCCTACTTCAGCTCAGGTCATGATCTCACTGTTTGTGAGTTCGAGCCCTGCTTTGGGCTCTGTGCTGACAGCACAGAGCCTGGAGCCTGCTTCTGATTCTGTGTCTCCCTCTCTCTCTGCTCCCACTAGCCGCCCCCCGCTCACACTCTGTCTCTCTCAAAAGCAAGTAAACATTAAAAAAAAATAAAATAAGGAAGAAGAATTTTTGGGTATATGGATAATGGGTAATGGATATATTCATTATCTGAATATTGGTGATGATTTCAGGAAATATATCTATCTATATCTATATCTAAATCTATATCTATATCTGTATCATCTATATCTCTATCTATATATATCAATGATTATCATACTATACATTTACAGCACAAAAGTTTGAAAGAGCTGAAAAATAAATATTGAGACAGACAATGGTAGCAAAGAGAGCAAGAGTGGTGTACAAGTCTTCCCCCCCCCCCCCCCACTGCCCCCATCCTTCTCAGGGCCTTAGACTTTATTCTTCAGGCAGTGTAGAGCCCTTGAAGGTGGTTAGTGGGCCAGTTACATTATTTGCATTTTAGCAGTGTGATTGGCAGCAGTGAAGGGAGAGGACTGGCAACACACAATCTTTTTTTTTTTTTTAACATTATAATGGAATTGCAACAAATGTTCCAAATAATCTCTGCAGGATTTCCAGTGAAACCAATTAGCATATATTTGAAAAAGCGCTGGTGGGGTTAGGGACTTACTCTGTAGCCATTAAAACAAATTGGCCCACACTGGCATACAAACTAGTAAATGGCAGAGCAGTGACTGAAAACTAAGCCTGTCTGATTCAAAGCTATTTCTCTTTCCACTACACATGCCCTCCTCTACCTGGGTACAAACCTCATTCCAAAACTTAATGGGAAATTTTCAGAATTTTCAAGACTTTTCTCAAATCAGAATGTAGACTGGATGTTATATAATGCCACGGTCTGCTGCATTGGTTCTTAATGGAAGCTGAGTAGGCTATACCAATAATGGATTACATCTACAGCTTTTTATTTGAGAATATAAGTCACATTCCAAGATCATCCCCAAAGTGACACAGATTAAAAGTGATTAAAATGGGAATTCACTGTCTTGCATGGCTTACTGTGGGCCACTGTGGGCACAGTGCTCCGTATTGATTCCAGAGCAGTATCTCTAATATAACCCAGCTTAGATTGCTTCTCAGAAAATCTCTAAGATTTAGCAAGCATAGAAAGCAAGAATGCCAAACGTAAATTTATTTGGCAAAGGAGAGGTTAAACTTTAAAATTATCAGTCTTCTGGAAACATGAAAAGCAGTTACCCCTATTCCATCCTATTTGGAAATCTTTGAAGGAATTTGACATTTTGACAATCTGAAATGTCAGTCATTCATTCTGTGGCAAATGCATAGAAACCTACATAAAATTTGCCTGTTTGGCTTTTCAGATCTGTTGAACAAAAACCCTCTTTGGACTTTGGCTAATAGTACTAATCAAAACTTTAATAATAGACTTGTCATTTACTCTTTTTTATTATAAGTTGGATGGGACTGGAGTTTGCTGGTGCAATTTTCACACAAAAGAATGAGCGATGAGTGTTTCAGACTTGTTACAAAATCATGTTTGCAGGCAAGAAAGAGAAGGGAATAAAGCTGGGCCTAAGGATTAAGAAATTCCTTTCTAATTTGGCTGAATTTTACTTAGTTGGAGAGAGAAAAAAAGATTAGTTCTCATTCACTCATTGGTCCCCATTCATTTATTGACCCTAATGTGCATTATCATGCATTAAGCAGAACAGTTAGACCATAGTGTGAACAGAGTTTTAAACAACACTGGGTTCAAACTCTGACTTTCTGCACCCTGTCTCTGATAAATTTCTTTATATTCCTAAGTATCTCTTCCTTATTTGTGAAATTAACTATAACAGTAATGCACATCTGAAAGGATTTCTGTGAGAATCGTATTGTACCAGGCATCCACACCACTGAACTCAGCTATCCGCACTGTGCATGTTATCGTTATATGTTCATGTTGTTGTGGCGTAGCTGAATAGTGCAGAGTAGTGAGAATGAATACTGTACTTTGCATGTGCTATCTTGCTTACCCTTCATAGCATTCCTTTATTTCTTTCATTTTACTAGTGTGAAAATAGAGGCATAGAGCATTCAAGAAACTTTTTAAAAATTATTCAGTTCATAAGTGGCAGAATTTAATCAAGTTTCTGCTGGGTTCCAAACCCATGTGTTTTCTACTCTTCATTGCTGTTTTCTAACTTAATATTAAACATAAAAGAAAATATAAGAAATTTTCATTTATTAGTGGCAATCCTTTGGTATTGCTATTTATACCAACCAAATCTGCATATTTATATCACTATTTGTATAAAACATTGAATTGCAAAAGCAAATGTAAATTTTCTTACTTAACATGATTTCCCAGAGAATTTCCCAATGAATATGCCCTCTTTTCTCCTAAGTCTTTATATAGATGAGTTTTGGTGGAATTTTCCAGCCATGTTTATGGTGATTGTGCTGGCTCATTCAAAATTTCAGTGTTCTGGAAGCAAATATTGTTTTTTCTTAAAATTACAAGTAACCTTATATATTAAGCACTAAAGTTATATTGAAGCAGGCAGTCTGAGAAGACTGGCCCTATTTCAGGCCATATAGTACAGTGGTTGGGTAAGTGAAGCTAATTTGGGTCAGAGAGATTCACACTCAAAGCTCCATCTCAGTCATTGTCTACAAGTGTGGTTATGGGTAAGTTCATTTTTCAGGTTGTTTCCTTAACTGTTAAGTAGAAATGAGAGGTAACAAATAACATCTATGCATGGGACTGTTTTAAGGATTAAGTGAGATCCTGGTCCAGATTAATTAGCCCAGTGCCCGGCAAGTAGCACTGAATAAACTATGGATGTGATTGTCGATGCTGTGTGGTTGTAGAGTTCTCCACGGCCAGTTCTTTTCAAGTTCAAGTAAAACATTCTGACAGATAGCCCATCCACAAGGATAGATAAATCTGTGAAATGATGTTTTCATGGAAAATGTTTCCTAGAAAGTTCTTCATTTTCAGTTCTCTATTATTCATATTACGTCAGAGAATATTTTCAATTAAGTGTTCATGCACACGTAAAAACTGTCAATCTTCATTTGAAAAAAGAGGAGTTCTTTGTGAAAAATCAACATATAGCTAGCCTTTCTTACCTGCTGTAGGAGTGAGAAATGGCGTTTAAAAGTTGCAGCCCCTGGGGCGTATCAAGCTCAACCTGAAATACCAAATTCATCAAAGTATACAGTAGTCTGTACATTTATAGAAGAGGACAGGACTCCTTCATCAAAAGATAATGTGACTCAGTACCCAGGTTTTGGTTTCTAACACCATGCTCCAACAGAAGGTTCCAATAGTCCTTGAACGGAACAATGGCAGATTTTAAAGCTGGGACATGGAATATACAAGCTAAACCTGGGGCACCTAGTAGTGCTAGAAACTAAGGAATTGATCAGAACACAAAATGATGAAGAAATGAAAAAAAGCCATCTGAAAAAGCTCCCAATGGCCAAAGATGCAACAATTTAGTCACAAAATAATGTAGTATTACCCTCTACATCTGAGTACAAAATAAAGTGTACGCTGATATAAATAAATGATAAAACATAAATAGAGAAAAGGAAATAAATCTCCCACACAGAATTTCAAATAATTTATATAAAAACTTGCCCTTCTACTCTTTGATTATGGACTACAATTAGTGACTTGATTACAAAGAGCACAGTATGGAAAAGAGGAAAAATAACTTTATGGTAGAGAATCCTGGCAAATACTACCTTAGATAGGTGATTAATGTCAACACCAGTGATAAATCAGATGTTGATCACATGTACCACTGATATGTGTGAGAATAGCACTTCACCTGTGGAGGGTTTCCTTCTCAAAGCTTATAACCCCAGTCTAACCATAAGGGAAAAAAAAAATCACACAAACCTAAATTGAAGAACACTCTGTAAAATGTCTGACTTCAAAACTGTCAGGGTCATCAGGGAAAATCTGAGAAACTGTCAAGCCCAGCAGCCTAAGAAGACCTGACAACTGAATGTAACCTGGTATCCTGAATGGAATCTTGGGATAGGAAAAGGACATTAAGAAAATCTAACAAACTATGAATAAAGTATGGAGTTTAGTTGATAAGAATGTGTCAATATCGGTCCCATTGATTGTGATGAATGTGCTGTAGAAAATATACATGTTAGCAGTAGGGAAAATCAGGTGCAGTGTAGACAGAAACTTCTATCTTTCCAATTTTTATGTCAACCTGAAATTATTCTAAAAAAATAACACATAATGTGCAAGGCACATTATAAATGTGCCTTGTGTTATAAAACACAAGTGTTGTAAAATGTGTTATAAAACACATATGTGCAGGGCATAACTAGCTTTGAATTGAAGTTATTCTTTTAACATTTATTACTAAAAATTTAACTTCCTTTTAAAAATTATTCTCATTGTCCAATATGGCAGTTACTATCCACCTGAGGCTACTGAGCTCTTGAAATATGGCTCATGGAAAATGAGATGTGCTTTAAGTGTAAAATGCACACCTGATTTGAAAGACTTAGTTCATACAAAAAAAAAAAGAATGTAAAATATTCTCATTAATAATTTTGTTATCGATTACCTACTAAAATGATATTTTGGATATGTTGGATGAAATAAAATATATTATTAAACTAATTTTGCTTGTTTTTACTGTTTTAATGTAACTACTAAAACATGTTAAAATTTTTATGCGATTCACATTATATTTCAAAGCTATTGACGAGGACATGTTTGGGTATTTTAGAGGAACAGAGCATGTATTCTCTGTGTTTACTTAAAATGTTGGTTTATATGTGATTTTCCACATTTTGTTGTTGTTATACATATTTTTTTTAATGAAAGATAACCCAAGAACTTAAAGACAAAATCAAAATAAAAAGTTTTAGCCTTTGGAGGAGATTTTTACATATTGTTATTAATTTGCCTGAGATGGCACCTGAGACTAGACTGGGCCTATGCAGTCTGATGGATGGTCTTGGAGGCTAACACGGTCACCTCAGATGTCACCTGCAGCACCCATCTGTTGTGCTGTAAGATTGCTCTGTGCATTATCTTCCCTTGCAGATTCTATGAGATGCCCCATAGTGTAGCAAAAACAAAGTAGAGAAATGTTCTTTCTCCCTTTTTATCTAAAACTGTATGTGCTCTTCCAGTGAACAATGGGTAGCTATATCCCAGCCTTACAAATTCTCATCCGTTGCCTGAAGTAAATGGTATTTTATGTAAGTAAAAGAACACTGATTTTACTTACACCCTGCCTTCTGGGTAATTCCTGGCGATTAAAAACCAATGAGCCAGCCAAAAAAATCTAGCATTTCCTTCCTTTTATACCTGAAGACGTCCTCATTCTTCAAACCTAGCTCTAGGCATCTGTTACTGTGAAGATTTTTTTCATC
Organism: Herpailurus yagouaroundi; assembly: GCF_014898765.1. NCBI lineage: Eukaryota > Metazoa > Chordata > Mammalia > Carnivora > Felidae > Herpailurus > Herpailurus yagouaroundi. The sequence goes on along the minus strand of NW_024412411.1, from coordinate 10,030,563 downwards.
ACAATCTTAAATATCTCCATGCTCCCAGGACACTGGCTGAAAAACACTGTCTTTGACAATACTGTAACATGTTCCTGACAGGACGGTAGAGCTGTATCTCACTCATTCAATTTTGAGATCCTTGGCAGAAGAGACCGAAGAGACATGGTGGGAAAGGATTTTTGAAACTAATCTGGGTGCCAGCCCTTGCTTTGGACAAAATCCAATGAAGAGTCAAATAAATATATGGAAAACTAAAAATATCAATATGAAACAATAGGTACTTAATGAATGAGTAGATGAATGAATGATCATAATAATGCCATCTTTTACTTACATATATAGGTCAAGTTCCTGAACATACTACTTAACTCAACTTACATTTACACAGGTCTTGTTTAAAATCTTCTACCTCTTCCCAAATATAATAATTCTCCCTACAATCTACCTTGTTATGTGCCATACTTTCTTTTAAAATTATTAAGCAGTACTATTTTGCCCATATAATACTGATGAGTCTATTACAGATTTTAATGGCTAGAGCTAATTGTGGAAGAAATAAGAAAATAAGAGAGGGCTTGGTATCCTAAGGCAAGACAGATTAGCTTGGGCCTCTAGTAGATCACAGTGGAGCATGGGATTTGGATGGAAGCATTGAACTTACTTTGGGTAGCTATAATATTTGAACCTCATTGCATTCCTGTTATTCAGCAGCAGAAGAAAACAGTTGCTTTTAATACAGCTAACAGAACCCTTAAAATATATTTTTGAAATAAAATAATCATTGATGAAGCTTTTTGGGAGTGACAGTGGGGTTCTTAGGGTCCAGAGCCAACAGCCAAGAAAGAATTCTTGAGACGTCTTTAGTGCAAAATAGGTGATTTTATTAAAGCATAGGGACAGGACCCATGGGCAGGAAGAGCTGCCAAGGGACCATGAAGAGAGACAGGTTATATACTATGCAGTTGGGGAGGTAAAGTCTGGGGGAAGTTTCCAGTGAGATTTTCATATACTAAAGAAGACTCACAGGATGCTGGAGGCCAAGCTATTGTCAAATTAGGGTTGTTTTTCCCTCTAGCAAAGCATTAGCATTAAGACAGTAGGGAGTTCCTGTAGAAACTCTGCCAGCCTCAAGTATTTGTCAATGGGCTACAGGTTATAAGGAAATTTAATTTTACCTGCCATTTCCTTCTGTCTTTGTTTCCCACATCAATCACAATATGTTATAAATTAGGAACATCTACTTGCCCAGAGAACGAAAAAGGAATCTCACAGAGTGGTAAATATATTTTCAGTATATTATGTCTGACACAGGACTTACATCCAGAAGACCTGAAGAACTTCTATAAATCAATAGGAAAAAGGTGGTCAACCCAATGGACCAGTGGGGCGAAGGATTTGGGTATTTCACACACAAAAAAGGATATCCAAATAGCTATCAAAATATATGAAAAAATTGTTCAACTTCACTGGTCATGAGGGAATATAAATTAAAAAGATAATGCTTTATCACTACATATCCATCAAGCTAAGATGAACTAGATGGAACATGTCAAATGTTGGCAAGGATGGGAATGAACCAGAACTCTCCTACACTTGCTGGTAAAATTGCAGTTTGGTACAGACATTTGTAAACTGTTTGAGAATGTCTACTAAACCTGACCATTAAATGTAACCTGAGCAATTCACTCCTGCCTAGCTTTGTACTCAACAGAGCGCATTTTCATGTTTACCAAAGTCTACATACTAAAACATGTATCACAACTTTGTGACAGCCCCTAATTGGAATCTACACAAATGTCAGTCAACAATGAAATGGATAGTAGTTGTGGCATGTTCATACAATGGAATATAAGGCAATGAGAATTGGGTGATCTCCAACTATGTTCACAAAGATAAATGAATCTCACAACATAATATTGAGGGAAAATTCAGACAATATAAACACTGTAATAATTCATTTTATATTAAATTAAAAGCAGGTAAACCTAATATATGTTGATGGAATCGGATCAAAGTTACTTCTGGATGACAGGTGGGATTGTGACTGGATGAGTACGAAAGGGGGTTCTGGGTGCTGGTTATGGTCTGGATATCCTTGCTAATTACATGAGTGGTGTTTAGTTGCAAAAATGTATCAAACTATGTATCAAATGCAGAAGCAAATGATTCCAATAGGAACATTTACAAATACAGAGCTGCACTACAAATCCTTGTCCATTTTAGGTGTGGGCAAACATGGAGAATAACACAGTCCAGGAAGCACCTCTGTGAGGTTGCATAGGAATGCAGCCTTTACACAGGTGCGCTTGGACTACTATGTAGTTAACATTAACAGAGAGCTACTCTAGACACTTTCCTGAGAATTTATATGCATTTTGCCATTTAATCTGCCCAGCAATCTCAAGAAGTAGAAATTATCTTCATTTTATAGAAAAGAAATTTATTTGACTTGCCTAAGGTAGTGGTAGGCTCAGGCTAATACCCTTGTCAGTCTGACTTTAGAACCTGACTGCTTAGCTACCATGCCATACTCTTTTTTTTTTTTTTTCAATTTACTCAATTTTATTAAATTGAATCCTTTTCTCTACAGGAGAATATTTTAAAGGGAAATTATTGTCTGGCAATGACCTACAGCCTTCTGTGTATAACCTGGCATTCCCTTAATCTGGAATTCCAATATGGCATTTGTGAACCAAGTTCCTCTGTATGCCTAAAGTACAGATCTGCTCATAACACTAATATAGTCTCCGCAGAGCAGCTAGGAATTAATTAATGCCTTGTGGGATATGCATTTGCTGAGGAGCCACAGATGAGCTCAGCAATACAAAGAACCTACACAGTGCAAGGAGACTTAAGTTCCATCTTGTCAGCATCAAGTTGTGTGATGCTGGACGTGATATTTGTGTATTATGAGCCTCAATTTTTGCAGTTTCAAAATAGGAAAAAATAATTACTTCTCTGATTCCTAGATTGTAGTTTTTGGCTCTTTCTCTCCATTACCTTTTGGTTTTTGCTTCCTTTCTTTTCTTTTTTTTTTTTTTTTTAATTTTTTTGACTCTGTGCTATGTACCATCTAGCCACTCTTGCATATGCTATTTCAATTTATCCCCCCAGTAATATAAACATTATCTGTTTCTATTCCCACTTTTCCCATGGGGAAATTGAGGCTAAGAGAGATTAAATAGTTGGGTTAAGTTCATATGCCTGTTTTAGTTCTCCTGTGTTACTTACTGTCTCTGAGTCTCAACTATCAAATGGAAATAACTGTAATTATTCCATCTGGTGCCTAGGGTGGATTTTTAATGTATTAGTTTGTTGTTATTATTAGTGTTTTTGTTTAATTCTATTTACTGATGTGCCAGGCAGCTACTAGGTACTTTCAGATATGTCATCTCACTATCAATCTTCATAGCAATGCTGGGATTGAAATTAAGTCTATTTTACAGATGAGGATACTCAGGTCTCAAACTGACCTGGTCATTTTCCCAAGCCCAGATTTACACTTCAATATGCAAAGTCTCTTCACTAAGCCCAGGGCCTTCACATTTTATGGTTCTGTGAATAAAAATGTTAGTGTGAAAAGTAATCCTTTAAACAATAGTATAAAGGAGAAACAATTTTGAAAAAAAAAAAAATTCAATGAGTTTTGTGTCCAAAACCAATGCCATTAACTTTTTTCTTTTTTATCATAATTTTAAATGCAACCACACACTCCGACTATTTATTCTGTATTTATGCAAAAAAAATCTGTGAGTGCCTAATGAGACTAAGCATTGAGAAACTAGAAAGGAAAATGCACTCCTCCCTTCTTAAGGACAAGCTTCAGTTAGGTGGAGTGTTAAGATTGAGATAATGGAGGTAGAGAGACAGGATACGAAAGGAAATATAATTAAAATCCATGTGGTATTACAAAAATAAGCGCTGAAGTAGGGTTCCCAAACCAACTGAGAGATGAGGCCCATTTATTGATTTTTGAAGATGATAGGAGACAGGCAAGCATAGAAGGGTCATTAGGGTTTCCATAGCTTATGTCACAACTATAAAATGATAAATATTATAAATCCTAATGCGTTCTAAGATAGGCAGTGGCTCCAGGTATTGCCCTAAAATCATGTGAGTGACAGGGCCATGAGTTTTGAGATCTGAAGCTTGCAAAAGTTGAGGAGCCCTTATTGAGGAAAGCACACATAGAATTAGGTAAGATATAGGGCATATTTATTTAGAATAAGAAAAGAAATCACACACACACACACACACACACACACACACACACACACACACAAGATTTTTAGAGAATCAGGTCCCTTTCTTTCTGAATTAGCTTATATAGAAATGTTTAAATGGAAATGCTGCCATATCAAAACTTATCTTCTTCTCTCTGCTTAGAATATTCTGTAACTCCCAACCATTCCTAGTACTTGCAGTGGCCATGCAAGTGAAAAGACTTGAAATGTAAGCAACATAAACTTCCCCTTACGTCCGTCTCTGGAAGAAGGTGAAGTTGATCTGGTATGGTGAATAGAATTCTAAGATGGTCCCAAAGTTCCTACTGCCTAGTGAATGTTTCCATGTAATGTGACCTGTGGACATAATGGATGTGCCATCATGATTCAATTACATTATGTGGCAAGGTGAAAGAATTTTGCAGATGCAATTATGGTGTCTAATCATTTGATGTTGAGTTAATCCACAGGGAGATTATCCTGATGGACCTCACCTAATCAGGTGAGCACATAAAAGAAATATGGGGATAGTTTTCCTGCTGACTGTGAAGAAATAAGCTACCACATTGTGAGAGGGCCATATGGTAAGGAGTTGTGAACAATTTCTAAGAACTAAGAGTTGACAGCCAGCAAGAAAGTAGGGATCTTAGCCATACAAGGACAAGAAATTAAATTCTGCCAGCTACATGAGGTTAGAATGGGACCCCATGCTCCAGAAAGAAAGCATGTCCCCATGCGTCCTGGGACACCTGGGTGGCTCAGTTGGTTGAGCGTCCAACTTTGGCTCAGGTCACGGTCTTGTGGTTCATTAAGTTCGAGCCCTCATCAGGCTCTGTGCTGGCAGCTTGGAGCCTGAAGCCTGCTTCGGATTCTGTGTCTCCCTCTCTCTCTCTGCCCCTCCCCTGTTCATGCTCTGTCTCTGTCTCTCTCTCAAAAATGAATAAACTTAAAAAAATTAAAAAAAAAAAGAAAGGAACATAGCTTAGCAAACATCTTAACTGCAGCATTGTGAGACCTTGTGCAGGGGACCCAGAAGAGCCACGCTTGTACTCCTGATCCGTAGAAACTATGAAATAATGAGTATGTGTTGTTGCAAGCTGTTAGATTTGTAATAATTTGTTATACAGCAATTGAAAAGTAAATATATCAGGAAAGCTGAACCAAAAAGAATGGTGTGCCACACTTTGAAATTCATATGCTGCAGTGATTGTTGCCTCCATGACTTTTACAAGAACAAAAACTGGCTTAACCTATAAGTTTGTGACTCGTAGATGTATCTAGGGGTTATAAGTTAAGGACAATTGTTCTATTTTAATTTTGAAAAATTTTGTAATGTTTATTTATTTTTGACAGAGAGAGAGACAGACCTTGAGTGGGGGAAGGGCAGAGAGAGAGGGAGACACAAAATCTGAAGCAGGCTCCAGGCTCTGAGCTGTCAGCAGAGTCCAATGGGGGGCTTAAACTCAAGAACCACGAGATCATGACCTGAGCCAAAGCTGGACACTTAACTGACTGAGCCACTCAGGGGCCCCGCAATTGCTCAATTTCAGACACTAGTGCTAATTTACTGGGTAACCCTGAGCTCATTTTTCTCTTGTATGGGTTTCAGTGTTCTAGTCTTCACAGTAAGGGAATTGGATAATTTGATCTCCAAAGATTTTCCAGCTTTGACAACTCTACAGAATTATCTAGTGTATTGCCAGATGACAGGCTCCATGAAAGCCACTGGCCCCTCTGTACTTGTGGGTAGGTTCAATTTGTTTAGGCACACAATTTTCTTTGCATTTCAAAGTGGACTGGGCTCTGCATTGAGATCCCCCTTCCACATAATATAATTATAGAAGCACAGATGATTCATTCTCCGAAATGGTCTATTCACTTAGATTAACCACACCTAAAACAAGAATCTTCTTGACCTGAGAATCTTCATTTAGAACTTGCTGATTCAATAGAAAGACATCAAATTACATCCACTGTTAATTTTAAATTAACTCAAAGTATTTAATTAACACCTCTTCAAACGGAAAAGGAAATAAGGATACTTTCCACTAAAGGCAATGAAGACCACTTAAGAGATTTTTATAAATCAAATTTAAACCCCATATCCATTTAAACTCTTTCACAATTAAGAATATTCAGGGTAGAGATGCACATAAAGCAATTAGCAGCTCCGGAGAAGGGATGGGGGAGGGACACTAAGCAAGATTTGATTAAATGTTGAAATGAAGTGAAGCTAAGTCTTTGCATAATTGTGGAAGAGGAACGTAGTCCCTCAGGTATATGTTAAAACTGGAAGGAAAACTACAAAACCTGTGAGCTCACTAAAGACCGTTAAATGTTATGGGGTACATGACACACCTTCTCAAACAGTAGGTTCTAAAGTCTTTCTAATGGGAAAAAAATGTAGATCTGGATCAGTAGACCCCCTGACTTGATCATTAGTTCATTAGATGGCTCCAGTAGGTCAGTTGAGCTCCAGAAGCTCACTTTGAGCTTCATTTCCCTTACTGTAAGCAAAATGATGTGGTATTTACATTAAATGAGCATTAGAACCACTTGTTCCTTGAGCTTTTGGTATCTGTTAAAATATAGAGAAACCATTTTTAAATGGCCAAATCAGTTTTAGGAAAAGCTGGGAATTAAATGGATTAATTTTATTGTTGTTGTTTTTTAATTAGATTTCTTGAAGTTTTTTCTAGGTTGATGGGGCCTAGAATCTCCCAGGTGATTATATTTTCAGCTCATTTGATAAAAGAATCCCCTGTTTTTAGACAATATCTAGGAACTGCGTTGAGTAGAACACATGTCAAAAAGCACCGGATGAGATGATCTCTAAAGACCTTGAGAGTGCAACATCCTTTGAATCTTGATCATCTTGTCTGTACTTTAGCTCTAGGTACATTCATGAGCTGGAAAGGATGTTAATAGGCGTAGCACTTTTGACAGTAATTTACTAAGTCTCCTTGATGAAGTCAAACATTTTAATTAAATATTCATTAGCTTCAAACCTGAGCCTTGTTAACCATAGATTTATTTCAAGCATGAATTTAAGGACCTTCCCTTTTTACAATCTCTTTATAGTTTCAGATGTACACACTGACCCCAAAGCTTAAACTATCAAAATCCAGAATCAAAAACCAGATGCCGTGCAGAACACTTTGGTTCCATTCATTTTTTTCCTTATTCTTACCTACTTCAGGTAACACTAAAGATTGTCAAGTTGAGACAATTAAACTTCACACAATGATAGTACAATGTGTGGAAAGGGAAGAGAGTATGTTACTTTGGGATGAGAAAGGGCTTTGGAATGGAATGGCCTGGGGGTTTAACTCTTAGCTAAATTGTACTAGCTGTGTGGTCTTGGGCAGGTTAATCAAGCCCTTTTACATGTTTGTCCTCATCTCCAACAATTGTTTGTGCAAGTAAGCTGTGTATTTCCTGAGTATTATTAAAATTCATGAGTTAAATGTTGCTTTTCTATTTCCTGTAGCAGGTCTAATGTTTCTTCTGTGAATCTCCTAAACTATTGGATAGTATGATAGTATAAGCTTAGTAATTATACATACCTGAGTCTCTTCTGTTTTAAATAATCCCCTTTCATTTAAAAAAGTCACTTTCACTTTTGTTTAAAAGTTCACGTTCCACAAGAATGGCATTGGGAGTCTTTGAAAGGATTCTATAAATAGTACCCCTCACCTCCAAAGTTTGAGCCAGTTGAGAAATAACAGCAAAGAAGTAAATAAAATGACCAAAATATCACATTTCTTTGAATCCAGGGAAATGTAGTTATTTTAAGGCATACCATTATTTTATATACTTCAGACAAAAGCACTGCTAATTAATATTTGATAATATACTTTCTTACAACTTGTAATTTCTATTTTACGCTTGAAAAAAATAGACTTAGTTCATATATTTTTATTTTGCATTAGTCTTATCCAAACATAAAGAAAATGTGAACCAACTAAACTGGCAAAGGTTTTCATAAAGCATCTTTGTATTGAGAGATTGTTATTTTTCACTTGGGTAGATCAATTTCTGAGCTTTTTCTGTATAATTTTGCTTGTCTCCTGTCAGAAGTCTTGGCGATATGGCATTCTTAAAATAGGCCCTTAGAAAAAAATCCAGAAGTCATTGTGTTAGACTTTTTTTTTAAAGCTTTTATTATTTATTTAGAGAGCGCACACATGGCAGAGAGAAGGAGAGAGAGAGAATCCCAAGCAGGCTCTGCATTGTCTACACAGAGCCAGATGCAAGGGTAGAACTCATGAACTGTGAAATCATGACCTGACCTGAAACCAAGAGTCAGAGCCGACTGAGCCGATGGAGATACCGGGTGCCCTGCTGGACTTTTAAACTGGCTTTTCAACCATGAGGAACTAGCCTCATTTTCACTCATGCTTTGACAGGATATGTTCCTAAACATATTAGATGTAATTCCTCACTATTTGGTTCCTAAGGCTTAAAAACAATCCTGAGGACTTTCTCCAGTGTTTTTGATACCCATTCAGCAAGTTTTGATACAGGAACGTTTAATATTACTAAATGTGTAGGCAGTGACCACTGTTATGACCGCCGCCTGGCCAACAGTGAGCCTTCACTACTGATGAAGTGGATTTTTTTAGCGTGATTAATATATACAAGCAAGTGATCTTTCTAATACTAAACAGAGATGGACTGACCTACTGACACAGAGGCTCTGGCGCAACCAGCAAGTAGCTGCTGCCAACAGAAAGAAGAAAGGGCTCTGCCTCACAAACCTGTTTCTCCTTTCAGACTAATAAGCCAGTTAAGCCAAAATAGGTATGAGGATGTGGATAGAATCCATGAATATTATAATATTCTACTTTGTATTTTCTGCATTCTCCTTGCTCTTTGCTGCACAGTGGCTTATCTGGTCTGCTGCCCCAATGTGATGACACGCCCTGCTGGAGTGAGAGCCTATGAAGTCTCCCTGCTCCCTCAGAGGATCTTTATAGCTCTATTAGATTCTGGTATCCTCATGCTAGGACATGCACAGATTCCCATTTTTTGTGCACATCCCACTCCATGCTGTGGGATCTGATAGAGCTGCCACAGTCCACCTATCTAGACACATTCACATTGCTGTCGCTTCATGCTGTAGCACCATACCTTCTTGAAGATGCCACACCCAGAGCTTCTTCTAGACACTTGATGCTACAAGCTACCCATAGATCTCTGTACCGCTCATATTCTCAGGTGTCACCAGAAACATAACTCTGGATAGTTCTATTACTCTCTTCTCCTCTAAGTTTCCCACTAAGAAAGAAAAAGTGAGGACTCACTCCTCTTTGACCTTTTGTTATCTCTTTTTCTTGCCTATATTCCCTCATGGTTAAAAGGACTTATGAGTTCAGTTTTTTCTTTCTTTCCTTCCAGAATATCCCTCTTCCTTTGCACCTCCTTTCCCCCAGGTTTGTAATGTCCAGGAGACATGATTTAAGGGTAGGGGATTGTTGTTCAAATTAGGATAATCTTGAGTGTGAAGGGGGGCACTATTCATAAATACATTGGGACAATGGGCATAAGCCAGGAACAAGCAGGCGTGGTAGATAGTGTGATATGCTACCCATATCCCCCTTAAGGGAGATGGACTCAGTGTAGGGAAGTCACTTTACCCACCATCACACTCCTTTTTCAGAGCAACCAATGACTGATCCAGTGTGTGTGTGTGTGTGTGTGTGTGTGTGTGTGTGTGTGTGTGTTGGTGCGGAAGAGATATAAAGGCTTGCCATCTTCAACTCAGGACAATTCTGTAGGGTCTACTCAGCTTCAGAGCTTCCTATGAGATTGGCTGGAGCTACACTGAGGTTCATTGCAGCTCCTCCTTTCCTTCTGTCCAGTGCTGCTTCTTTCCCTTCCCTTCCACAAATGTAAATCCCAGGATACTGTCTAGTCAGTATCTTTCACTCTAGCATCCATAGTCCATCTCCAAGTTTGCTGCTCAGGGAAACCTACCAGAAACACCAGGCAAACTGATACTTGTGGTCACCCTATTTAAGGGGAAAAGTGATAGAAAACCCAAAAGCCTTTGGAGTGTATAAATTACACCTCAGAAAACCTGACTACACACATATGTACAAATGCAAACACACAGGAGGAACGTTTGCAGAATATTGCAAAAATAAAATTTGAAAAATATCCCTATAACTTTGTGATGTGGGATACAACCTAACCTCACATAAAAATTGAATGAGAAATGAGAGACTCATTGTGAAGGTCCTGAGAGCAGGTGTGACACTCAATAATGTAAGAAAGCAGCTAATCTTATTTTTCCCCCTCTTTTCCCTTTCCCTAGTCTTCCACATAAATAAGAATTTTACTCTTCACAAAAAAATGTGATTTACTCTTTATAGCCCTGTTTCAAATATCCTGAAGTCTTATTATAATATGCTTGATTATAGAGTAGGATCCAGACCATACCCGAAGACTTAATTGCTAACATACTAAAATGACCCCATTAATCATGTTGTATTGCATGAAAGGCAGACTTATTGCAAGAACTTCCAAAAAACAGTATAGTGAGGTTCCCACCTGGCATGAGAGCAGCCCTTATGTTGTTTTTAAACACGTTGATGTTGCCATTCATTCATTCATTTATTCAAAATACACTTATTTATTAATGTCTACCATAAGAACACCACTTTTTGAAAGTGTAGAAATTAATGCAATTTCATTCTTGTCATCGAAAACAATTTTGCTTAGGAGTGAAAACAGATATGTCATTGAGTATTTTTAATTATATCAAATATTCTAAAAGAAGAGTCCCTGGATGCTGTGTAAGTTACAGTAATTAATCATGCCAAAAATAATCAAGGAAATCTGAGATAAGGTGAAAGTAGTTTTGGTCTGATGGAAAAGTAAGAGTCTTCCAAGGCCTGGAAACTGTGGAGAGAATTTTAAGGCAGAGGGAACAAATCACTCAAAGGTATAGTGTTATAGAACTCAGAGTCCACAGTAATCCACAACTAATTTTGTAGGCCAGGGATATACTGTTTGTGTATAGAGGAGGTAATGGAAAGAACTGGAAGAGGTAATAAGAATAATTAAACTCTAATACCTACTATATGCAGACCGATGTTCCAAGCATATTGCTTATATAGTTACTAGATTCTTGTAACAGTTCTATGAGTTAGGAACTATGATTATCCCCATTTTATAGGTCTTAAAACAGAGGCACCAAAGGATAGAGTCACTTGTCCAAGGTCACATTTAGAACAAGGAACTAAGGGTCTTAACCCATGCAGATCTGGCCCCACATGTCATGTTCTCATCCTGTGTTCTATGCTTTCATTATTTTGAAGGTGATATGATGCCATCGGAATCCATAATTCATATTGGATGCAAACTGATGGTAAAACTAGATTAGTCGTATGAAATCCATGGATGGCAAAGTTATCAGAAGTTGATTGTGGAAGTGAGATAAATCTATCTCATCTTAAATCTAGGCATTCATAGTGTCCACCAACAGGATTGTAAGGTTGTACTCTGTAAAATTTGCATATGATCGGTTTCGTAAATACAGCCTTTGGAGGATGAAATTTTAAGACTGATTTTATTTAAAATTACAATGTTTAGCCATATTAGATTTCATATTTTTATTTTAATTCCAGTTAGTCAACATAGAGTGTTATATTAGTTTCAGGTGTACAATACAGCGATTCAACAATTCCATACCTCACCCAGTGCTCACTGGGATAGGTGCTTTCCTTAATCCTCATCATCTATTTAACCCATCCCTCCATCCCCCTCCCCTCTCGTAACTATTGGTTTGTTCTCTAAAATTAAGAGACTGTTTCTTAAGTTGTGTCTCTTTTTTCCCTTTGCTTGTTCGTTTTGTTTCCAAATATGAGTGAAATTCCACATATGAGTGAAATCATATGCTATTTGTCTCTCTCTGACTGACTTATTTCACTTAGCATAATACTCTCTAGCTCTATGTCCTTGCAAATGACAAGATTTCATTCTTTTTTATGGCTGAATAATATTCTGTGTGTGTGTGTGTGTCTGTGTGTGTGTATACACAGACACACACACACAGTAGATTTTATATATATATAAAGTCTCCAGACCATGTACACATATATACATACACAGACACTTGTTCTTTATCCATTTATCTATCGATGGGCATTTAGGTTGCTTCCATATCTTGACTATTACAAACAATGCTGCTATAAACATAAGAGTACCTATGTCCCTTTGAATTAGTGCTTTTGTATTCTTTAGGTAAATACCCAAGAGTGCAATTGCTGGATCATTGGGTAAATCTATTCTTAACTTTTGAAGGAAACTCCATACTGTTTTCTAGAGTAGCTGCACTAGTTTTCATTCCTACCAATGGTGTGGGAGGGTTCCCCTTTCTCCACATCCTCACTGACACCTGTTGTTTCTCGTGTTGTTGATTTCATCTGTTCTAACAGGTGTGAGGTGGTATCTCATTGTAGTTTTGATTTGCATTTCTCTGATGGTAAGTGATGTTGCACATCTTTTCATGTATTTGCTTGCCATGTATATGTCTTTGGAGAAATGTCTGTGCATGCCTTCTGCCCACTTTTTAATTGGATTATTTGTTTTTTAGGTGTTGAGTTTTAGAAGTTCTTTAAATATTTTGGATACTAACCCTTTATGAGATAAATCACTTGCAAATATCTTCTCCCATTCAGTAGGTTGCCTTTCTTTTCTTTTCTTTACTTTTCTTTTCTTTTCTTTCTTTTTTTTTGGGGGGGGGGTTGGAGGGACTGTTTCTTTATTTCAAAAAGACAATTGTATCAAAACAGTTTTACTATTAGTTTCTTTCTCTCAATCAGTGTCACAGAGAACAAACCAAAGGAGAATGCATTTTAAGCCAATAAGCTGCAGGATAAACACCTAACAGACCTCATGGTAACCTCACCAAAAAGGGGAACTGGGCAGGGAAAGAAACTTAAAAGATCAGCATATTATCAGCCCACAGACTGTAGAGAGAGTTCTCAGCCAGACAGGATGGCCAATGTGCCCCAACCCTAAAGAAGTGAAGTTTCAAAATAAATTTGGAGAGAGGGCAGTATGTGTTAAGCTGAAAAATTTCTTTCCAAATGTGAGGAGGGTTAGACTGCTGCTTCAGAACTGTGGAATTATTTGGATGTTGTATAAATGGTTACTACATCAACAGAAAAAAAGGTAATTACAAAGTGTGTACATCACAACATGCTTTTAAAGACATTTTGCATTGTGCACACATTGCAAAAAAACATTGTCCCCAGGGTGCTCAGCTTGAAGCCCAACTGGAATGCCTGGGGAGAGACAGAGACAGTTTGGCGAAAAAGACACAGGGGTTGGGGTGGGAGAGGTGGCAAAAGGAGAAAGCAGCCTTCCAGTTAAAGATCAGCTCTCAGTTTCAAGGCCAGCTTCAGCCTTAGGAGGAGTCGGGCTGAGAGGGAGGAGCAGTGTCAGAGCAGGACTGGGCTGCTCTGCCTCTCATTCAGGTCAAGCAGAGTCTGGTCCAGCATCCTTTGTGTACAGAGGTGTTCCTCTTTGGTGCATTTCAGCTTATCTCCCAGGTCATCAGTTGTCTTCTCCAGTTTGGCCACTGACCTGTCAGCAAATTCATCATGCACGGGTCTCTGCTTCCTTGAGTTTATCTGTAAGAATATTTATCTCCTCTTCATATGTGTCCTCTGCTTGAGAGTAATTTTCTGCAGTAGCTCTCAGGCACTTCAGGTTCTGGTCCATCAGTCTGATCTGCTCATCCATGTCTTGGCAACGAGACTATGCCAGCTCAGGTCATTCCTCGTGCTCCTCAATAATCACCAACTTCTGAGCCCCCTTTTTGGACTTTAGATTTGCCTCTTCTGCAATGCGCTAAGCTTCCTAGAGTTGATTTCCTGGAGTTCCATCTTTTCTTCATATGTTAAGGCTAGGTTTTCAATAACGTCCATACCTCTCTTGCTCTGAGTAGCAGCTTTCTCAGTTTCCTCCACTTTTGCAGGGCAGCTGCCAGGTGCTCCTGGGCACTGTTCAGCTCCTCATCAACCAGCTGCATCCTAGGGGTCAAGGAGGCCACCTCAGCCTCAGCCTGCTCTTGGCCACCTTTCCTCCTCCACTTCCCACTGCAGGTTCTCCGCCCATTCCTCTGTATCACCTGCTTGCTGCTGCAGAACGTAGATCCTGCCTTTCACCGCCTACATGGTGGTGATCCCTACCATGGTGCCCACCCAGCCCATGCTTGCTCTCAGCTTCTGGCCTCCTTCCATCCACACTGCAGCCACTTCTTACCCCCACTTCCACCCATTCCACCCTGAAATACTAGAACGCCAGTAGGTTCTCTTTTAGTTTTGTTATTTCTTTCACTGTGCAGAAGCTTTTTATTTTGATTTAGTTCTAATAGTTTATTTTTGCTTTTGTTTCCCTTGCTTCAGGGGACCTATCTAGGAAAAGTTACTATGGCTGATATCAAAGACATTACTGCCTCTGTTCTCTTCTATGATTTTTGTGGTTTCAGGTATCACATTTAGGTCTTTAATGCATTTTAAATTAATTTTTGTGGATGGTGAGAGAAAGTGGTCCAGTTTCTTTCTTTTGCATATTGCTGACCAGTTTTCCCAACACCACTTGTTGAAGAAACTATCTTTTTTCCATTGGATATTCTTTCCGGCTTTGTGGAAGATTATTGACCATACAGTTGTGGGTTTATTTCTGGGTTTTCTATTCTGTTCCATTGATCTGTGTGCCTATTTTTGTGCCAGTACTATGTTGTTTCGTTCACTGTAGCTTTATAGTGTAACTGGAAGTTGGTTGGCCTTGTGATGATTCTGGCTTTGCTTTTCTTTTTCAAGATTGCCTTGCTATTCGGAGTCTTTTGTGCTTCCATACAAATTTTTAGGATTGTTTGTTTTAGTTCCGTGAAAAATGCTTTTGGTATTTTGATAGAGATTGATTGGGTAGTATAGACATTTTTGACAATATTTGTTCTTTCAATCCATGAGCATGGAATGTCTTTCCAATTCTTGGCGTGGTCTTCAGTTTCTTTCATCAGCGTTTTATAGTTTTTAGACTAGAGGTCTTTCACCTGTTTGGTTATGTTTATTTCTTAGATATATTCTTGTTATTGGTGCAAATGAAAATGGGATCTTTTTTTCATTTCTCTTTCTGCTGCTTCATTATTTGTGTATAGAAATGCAACAGATTTCTGTGGATTCATTTTGTGTCCTGTGACTTTACTGAATTCATTTGTCAGTTCCAGGAGTTGTTTTGGTGGAGTCTTTTGGATATTTTATATATAGTATCATGTTGTCTGCAAATAGTGAAAGTTTTACTTCTTCCTTACCTTGGAAAGGTAGGATGCCTTGAATGCCTTTTATTTCTTTTTGTTGTCTTTTAGCCGTAGCTAGCAAATACAATACTGTGTTGAATAAAAGTGGAGAGAGTGGACATCCTTGTCTTGTTCCTGAGCTTATAGGAAATGCTATCAGTTTTTCCCCATCGAGGATGATGTTGGCTGTGGGTTTTTCATGTATGGCCTTTATTATATTGAGCTATGTTCCCTCTAAACCTACTTGGTTGAAGGTTTTTATCATGAATGGATGTTGTACTTTGTCAAATGCTTTTTCTGCATCTAATGGAAATGATCATATGGTTCTTATCCTTTGTCTTATTGATGTGTTATATCACATTGATTGACTTGCAAATATTGAACCACCCTTGTAACCCAGGAATAAATCCCACTTGATCACAGTGAATGATTTTTTTAATGTATTGTTGAAATTCATTTTACTAGTATTTTGTTGAGGATTTTTACATCTGTCTTCATCAGGGGTATTATGCTGTAGTTCTCTTTTGTGTGTGTGCTGTATTTATCTGGCTTTGGTGTCAATGTAATAAATTTGGAAGTTTTCCTTCCTTTTGTATTTTTTTAGAATAGTTTGAGAAGATAAGGTATTAAATCTTCTTTAAATGTTTGGTAGAATTTGCCTGCGAAGCCATCTGGTCCTGGATTTTTTTTGTTTGTTTGTTGGAAGTTTTTTGAATCATTGCTGGATATCAGTCTGTTCAAATTTTCTATTTCTTCCTGTTTCAGTTTTGGTAGTTTATGTTTCTAGGAATTTATCCATTTCTTCTTGGTTATCCAATTTGTTGGGGTATGGTTTTTCATAACATTCTTATAATTGTTTTTATTTCCAGGGTGTTGGTTATTTCTTCTCTTTTGCCGGAGACCAGCTCCAGCAACCAGGGGTTCCCGAAGGAAGAACGGCGTCAGTGAAAATAAAACAAAACTAAAATAAAAAACTAGAAAATAAAAACTAAAATAAAAAACTAAAACTAAAATAAAAATGGACACAGACAACAGCAGTGTGTTGAACTGGCCAATTTATTGTAGTAAACGTGGCATTATATATGCTATGATTTCCTTGTAGCCTACGTCATTTATGTTTTTCTAACATTACCTAATTTTGAAAATGTTCCTATGTATAAACAACCTTTAAGAAATAACATGGCAATTTTCCCCTAACTTTCCTGCATACCCTTTGATTATAGATTAATTTCTTACATTATTCCATTCTGCATCTGCGTTTATCTATAATCTACAAAGCATTTGCTTTGCTGTTCTCGTGAAAGGCCCTCCATTTCTCAGCACCTCAAGTGGAACAGTTACAGGGACATGACCTCCTAACCACATGAGGCCAGAAGAACAATGTGTTTGCCTCGGTCCGAGGTGCCAGAAAGGGGCTGAAAAGGCCTTAGAAACCCATGCCTCATACATTCTCAGAGAGACAATGCACCTAGGAACCAAAGAACCATTCTGTAGCTTAACCGACTAGGTTCAGTCATCATCAGGAATGCCTCCGGGGGGCCAGGTGGGCCTAGGGTTCAAAGTCACCTGTGCCCAGAGATACGCTCCTTAGTTGCCGGAGTGGGGCTTTCAAATCCATATGTCTCTCCTTTACAGGCCCTCTTTGCTGGCAAAGGTTTGAGGCTATCATCCTTCCTGTAAGTAGAGGAGTCTCCATAGAGGATGGCAAGGGCTAAACGTAAGGCCGCACAATTTCTTGCGGAGCCTTATTTTCTTCCCTAATGGTTCTTTTCCCAGGGGGCCTGCCGAGGGCAATTCCCCAACAGACAATACCCCAGGTACTTTTAAGGCCAAATTACCTAAAAGCGGGAGGACAAGAAGCTACACTGTTGGCAGGCCGCCCTGCAGTCACCAATCCGTCCACAGCCCGGGCCCTGCCACTCAGGCTGGGATAGCTTGGCTTCCAGCATCAGCACTCTTTCATTGTCAATTGTATTTATTTGGGTCCTTTCTCTTATTTTCTTGATAAATCTGGCTAGAGGGTTATCAATTTTATTGATTTTTTTTTTTTTGAAAGAAACAGCTCCTGGCTTCATTGATCTCTTCTATTTTGGTTTGTCATGTTTTTTAGAGTCTACTTCATTTATTTCTGCTTTGATATTTATTATTTCCTTCTTTCTGCTGGTTTTAGGTTTTGTTTGTTCTTTTGCTAGCTCCTCCAGGTGAATACTTAGGTCATTTATTTGCAATTTTTCTTGCCACTTGGGGTAGGCCTTTATTGCTGTATACTTTCCTCTTAGAACTGTTCTTGCTGCACCTGAAAGGTTTTGCACCATTGAGTTTTCATTTTCATTTTTTTCCATGAACTTTTTATTTCTTCTTTTATTTCCTGGTTGACCCATGTTTAGTGGCATGTTATTTAACTTCTATGTATTTGTGGTCTTTCTAGATTTTTTTCTTATGGTTGACTTCTAGTTTCACAGCATTGTGGCCAGAATGGATGCATAGTACGGCTATTATCTTTTTGGCTTTGTTGAGGCTTGTTTTGTGAGTTAGTATGTGATCTATTCTGGAGAATGTTCCTTGTGCACTTGGTTCCTTGGTAAGATTGTATGTTCTGCTGTTTTGGATTGGAATGTTCCAAATATATCTGTTAAATTCATCTGGTCCAGGGTGTCTTTCAAAGCCATTGTTTTCTTGTTGAGTTTCTGTTTAGATGATCTGTACATTGATATAAGTGGGGTGTTAAAGTTCCCTATTATTATTGATTACTTCCTTTATGTTTGTTATTAACTCTTCCATGTATTTGGGTTCTTTCACATTGTGAGCATAAATATTTACAATTCTTATATCTTCCTATTGGATTGTCCCCTTTATTATTATATAGTGTCCTTCTTTGTCTTTGGTTATAACCTTTGTTTTAAAGTCTGTTTCGTCTCATGAGTATTGCTACTTCAGCTTTCTTTTAACATCCATTTGCTTGATAGATGTTTCAACTTCCACCTGCCTTTCAATCTGTACATGTCTTTAGGTTTAAAATGAATCTCTTATAGGCAGCATATGCATGGATCTTGTTTGTTTTTGTTTGTGTTTTTTATCCATTCTATCACCCTGTGTCTTTTGATTGGAGCATTTAGTCCATTTACATTCAAAGTAATTATTGATACATATATATTTATTGTCAATTTATTATTTGTTTTGTTATTGTTTCTGAAGATTATTTCTTATCCTTACTTGTCTTTCTTCCATGTTTTGCTGTTTTTCTTTATTATGTATTAGGAATGCTCTGTATTCATTAAAAAAAAATTAATGTTTATTTTTGAGAGAGAGAGGTGGGGGGAGGGGAGAGGGAGAGAAAGCACAAGTGGAGGAGTGGCCAAGAGAAAGAGGGAGACACAGAATCTGAAGCAGGTTCCAGGCTCCGAGCTGTCAGCACAGAGCCTGATGTGGAGCTCAAACCCATGAGGCAAGAGATCATGACCTGAGCAGAAGTCGCATGCTTAACTGACTGAACCACCCAGGAGTCCTGTTCTTTCTCTTTATTCTTTGCATATATATTAGTAGTGTTAGATATATGGTTACCATTAGATTTGCATATAACCTATTCTGCATATAGTAGTCTATACTTGATGTTTATTTAAGTTTTAACCCATTATTTACTCCTCTCCTCCCCTTGTTTAAGGTATATGTTTTTATATTTTATACCCTTTTATTTTTGTGAGTTCCTTGACTGCTTTTTTACAGAAATATTCATTTTTACTGATTTTGTGTTTCCTACCTTTTACTGTTACTTTGGTCTCTCCTCTCCTTTTCACTCAAATAGTCCCCTTTAATATTTCTTGCGGGGCTGGTTTAGTGTTCATGAACTCCTTTAGTTTTTGTTTGTAGACAGACTTAATTTTAAATCATGGTCATACCTTTCACCAGCTTTAAGACTTTTGTGAAGATCACCTACTTCTCAGGCACAAATTTTTGGACTTTAAATTGAAACAAACAAATATATAATTCTCCTCAAAGAGCTTTTGTGATGATTAATCTAGTAAAATTCCTGAAACATAGTAAGGTCTTGATAAATGCTTGTTGCCTCTACTAGTAGTCCTACACAATACTTTTAAATTATAAATAGTTTCATGTGTCTAAAGATTAAAATGCTAATGATTGACAAGCTTCAGCTTTTATTCTGAGGGGTATGTTTTCTTTTTCTTTTTTGATGCACATCAAAAAAATATTCCTTCCACTGTAGTCATTTTGTTTAAAACCCAGTAACTTTGACCTTACAAAGTCAATACTGTTGTTTATATTTTTTGACTTTGGCAGAAAACAAGGTCCCAAGCACTGAAGCAAATCTTTTTGTCTCCCTTGATCTATTTTTCCTGCCTTGAAGAAATGTTTCATGTATTTGCTCCTCTATTTATATCTCAATTCACAGTTGTTACCAGATTTGCATGTTCATATTCACATTTTCATTTGTAAGATTTATACAGAACATGTCCTTTGCATAAGTATGCAACATAAAATACAGACTTCCATAAAGAATAAAATGTGTTTCTTCTCTAAGAATATATGAGCCCCGAACATAAATTCCGTAACAACAGTCTACTGGGGGAACTTTTTTCATGTGTTGAGGAACCACATGGGGAACTGAAAACTGAAATTTTACCAGTAAGGAGAGCAGTAGATCAAGTCTTTTAGGGCAGACAGGAGGGAAGGAAGCCCAGGATTAGGCACAGTTAAGAAAGGAACAAGATGATGGTGCTGGGTAAGCCAAAAGAGGGAATTTCCAGCAGAGTCAGATTCTGTAGAGTGGCTAAGTAGGGGGCAGCTTGATAATCATATTAGTTTTACCATTTACACAGTCACAGACAAAAATAGAGAGTAGAGCCAACAGGTTGTTGGAGATGGAAGCCTGAAATATTGTGGGTAGAGGAGGATGACTAAGCACATGTGCCCCGGTTCCCATCCATGTCTGCCATATGACTATGAGCATTTTGTGTCATCTTTATGAGTTGATTTCCCTAACTATAAAATGGATAAGGCTTATTTTATGGTGCTGTTTTGAATATTATTGTGACAAGAATATGCAGAGTATGTAGCAATACTTTTTTAAAATATAAAAGGTTTGTAGTAGATGGTAGGCAATATTTTTATCAGGGTCAACATTTTTTATCTATATTCAAGGTGGTTAGAGAAACAGAAAAGAGAAAGATTCAACTGTATAGTTAACTTTGACTTTTTAAGTTTTACTCAAAATATTCCTGTTTTTTTAAACTGAAAACAATGAAATGTCATTATCACATTTTATCATTCCTTTTGATATTTTACTTCATCTCCGACCACTAAAACAAACTCTACTGCTTTCTGGCCTCAAGGACTCTGAAAATGAATGGTTTCTTATTAAAACTAGTGGTTCTGTGAAGCACCAGCGAAAGGTGCAGCCGTACTGCATTCCAAAGTAACACTTCTTTTTTTCCTTCCATCATTAACCAAAGTTAAAATTCTTCTCTAAAAGTGAAATGGAACTAAAGCTATTGTAATATTTTGCTCTTCTACAAGACTAATTTGATGTTTGTAGATTTGAGTGGCCACATTTCTGGAACTATTACGCATATCTAATAATCTTTATCAGTTATCACAAACTACTCCAAGAGAGAAAATCCCAAGTCTTAGTGGTTTGATATAATAGAAGTTATTTCTCAATCATCTAGAGACCAGACAGTATAAGGTAGGAATAAAGGACAGTTACTGTGCTTGAAGGACCTAACCAAAAGAGATTCTTCCCTTTCAACATTTGGCTTCCAAGATCATCTTGGAGTTTGATAGAAAACTAGCATAAAGAAAAGAGACACAATGAAGCATCACTCAGGAGGCTGGACCAGGCCTGGAAATGTTGTACATCTCTTCTATCAGTATTACTTGGTCAGGACTTAGACCGATTTCTAGATTCAAGGGAGCTGACAAAATGCAGTCTGTGGCTGACTTTTCATATTATGAAAAGGAAGCATTAATCTTTGGTGGTCAGAATGCCATTGATGTCACAGTCCATATTTTAGGTTTTTAATCTGCTGGACATCTGATGAAGAGCTCTGTTTGGCTAGGGATGAATGACACTACTTTGTTAAAGTCTGCTCTAATCTTTTCAAATATTCAACAGTGGCAGTGAGTAGTGAAGCTCTGCCTTTGGTGTCCAACATACTTGAGTTTGGATCCTAGCTCAGGTCCTTGCTAGCAGAGTATCTTGACTTTTCTGAGCATTGGTATCCTCATCTGTAAAATTGTTAGACCATGGCAGACGTTAATAATGTTTATATAGATCTGGAGTTGAAATATGTAAAATATGTAAATTAACTATCGGAGTGTCTAGCACAAAGAGATTGCTTAATCATTGTTAGCTGTTATGATTGCGATTGTTATTTGCCTTAATACCAAATAAGTAATGATTTATTACTACATCATGAACAAAATTCTTAATATTCATGAGATTGCCCATGTACCTTAACATCACCTTTAAGTCATTGGAGACACATTGAAGAAAGTTTTGTCATGGGCCTTTTAAATATTGGTGGCCTTCACAGTTTAAGCTTATACTGATGATGGTCTTAAGTTCTTAACCCAGCTGTCGTTCCGCCTGGATTAGGTTAGAGCCATGCTGGCTACCAGTCAAACGGAATTGTGATTGTTGCTTAATGTATCTAAATATCACTAAATAAATTTTGAAAAACAAATATCTGATAATGTGTATGACACCCATGCACTTAAAGGGCACCTCATATGCTCTGAGATATTTGTTTTATTTTCTAAAATTTAAGATCATTGGAAGGAGGACCTTTTTAGATTATTTTATTAATTTGACATATCTAATGATTGTTCATATTTGAACATGAGAAGCATTCAAGTCTATTTGGATTTTCCAAGCTCTATTTTTACTCCAACCATAGGAAAATAATTTAACCTCTAGTATTCTAAGGGGCTTTGTCTGCAAAATGAGAGTGATAATACCTGCCACACAGAGATTGAAACCTTTCAGAATACTACGAGGAGAAATTGGGTACTCCACATATGTTTGTTCTATTTGAATGTAAGTCTGAAGATTCTACAATTCTATGATAGTATTAGAATTTTCATTTTAGAAAGTTTTGCATTTTTGTTATGGAAAATTGTTACCTTTATAAAATTATTACCTCTATAAATCTAGAATTCAAATAGAACACATTCTAAAGGAGACCATAAATGCTCTGTTTGCTTGGTACTATTTACACATGTTTTCCAATACAATTTACTGGAGAATGAGATGAGATAAGTAGAGATGTTGGTTATTAAACTCTGTTCCTTACATTTTAGCTACATCAGTGAGAGCAGGTTTCTGGATTCTAAGTGCTAGAAAATGAATTATTGAAGTGTGAAAGCGGAACTGTGTATTGAAAATTGCAAAACACGCAGAGGCTGGCTGGTATGCCTTATCAGAGAAGCTGGTTTGTTAGAACTTTAGTGGTTAAACCTTAAAGGTACCTCTACCTCCTATTAGAAGCAAATGCTCAGGGCGCCTGGGTGGCTCAGTCGGTTAAGCGGCCGACTTCGGCTCAGGTCATGATCTCACGGTCCGTGAGTTCGAGCCCCGCGTCGGGCTCTGTGGAGCCTGTTTCAGATTCTGTGTCTCCCTCTCTCTGACCCTCCCCCGTTCATGCTCTGTCTCTCTCTGTCTCAAAAATAAAATAAACGTTAAAAAAAATTAAAAAAAAAAGAAGCAAATGCTCAACCCTTTTTTCCTGGCTCTTGCCCCTGGAAATAATCCCATAGCTAATATGTTGTAAATGTTAATGAATTCAGTAATGTCTTGCACTGTCTCCTGCATTTTAATCACCATGTAATCTGGAGTGGTAACTATATTTCCCAAACCCCAAACTGGGACATGTTGCCTACTAGATGGTCTGATCCACAGCTGTAAACTGCCTGAGAGAAGACATCCATTGTTAGAGAAATACTGAAATTTCTGGAGTGTAAAAAGTATAATTAGAACCATACTGGATTTCTGGTCTATTACTAAATAGTTTGTTCTAGAACTAAATTTGAGGGAAAGGAAAAGAAGAGGGAGTGAGATTAAAAATGACTAAATACTTAACTAGGTGTCAGCTATTGAAAAAAAAGCTTATTTTTACAGTTACTATTTTAATCTTTCTAACAATCCTGTTATGAATGCTTCTGTTTTATGGATAGGGAAATAGAACCTTCAAGAAATCAGGTAATCCGTTCAAGGTCACACAAATTCTAAATGCCAGAACTAGAACTGAAGCTATTTAAGGTGATGGCCCTTGGGCAAAACCAAGTCAGACTCTTAGTACTATTGTGTGTTTCTTCAAAACAACTGAAATATATCTTTCCAACATCAATCAGTTCTCCCATTCTCTAATATCAACTAGGTGTCCTACAATGCAATTTAATTCTGACACTAACAACCTGGAGTTAGTGCAGAACCAAGGGAGCTTAATTCCACAAGACTGCCTATATTTTAGATGTCAGCAGGAAATGGGGTCCTTATGCTACCTGCACTCTGCCTAGCTTGCTACAAATTTAGGAGTTCTTACAACTCTCCATTCATCAACCTGTAAGCTCCTTCAAACTTCATTGTTTCAGAGGTTTTAACGGTCTCATTACATAGGCACAATTGATTAAATCATTGGGTAGTGGTGACTGAATTCAATCTCCAGCCCTTCTCCCTTCCTCAGAGGTTGGGGGTCAGGTGGAACTGATAGTTCTAACCTTCTAATCGTGTGATTGGTTCCTCTGTAACCCATCTTGAGGCTATCAAGGGGCCTACCGAGAGTTACCTCATTACCATAAACTCTAATATGGTCAAAAGGGACCTGTTATGGATGATAAAAGAAACTCTTATCACTCAGAGAGTTCCAAAGATTTTAGGAACTCTTGCCAGGATCCAGAGACAAAGACCAAATATACATTTTTTTTTTAAATTTTACCATAACCATCCATTCTTTTAATACAGATCACAGAAACTTATTCTACTCATAAGCTTAAATTTATCCAACAGGGCCTCTTGGTTCAGAGAAAAGGAATTATGATGGGACAGATTAAGTCAATGTGCTACAAAGATGAAATATATCAATCTGTGTGACCTAGTTCTAGTACCAGAAAGTATTCATTCCTGAAAAGTGCCTTTTAGAGACCTAACCTCAGGACCTTTTGGCTACTTAAGAGAATATGTATCCAACATTTAAAAAATATTTAGTATGTATGTATGTATTTATGTTGATGCATTATAGTTCCATAGCGTTTAAAATTGAATGTAAACATGAAAATCTGAATTACTGGCTGAAAATATCATAACTAAGCAGATTAGTTATGATGAATGACTCTGAACTTGGAGAGAATAAAAGACCACCACCTGCCCATCTCTATCAGGTACCTATCAGAAAGGAGAAAATTTCTCTGTATATTTAGAATATAAGAAGACAGTTCTGAGTTTGGATTTTATAAGTATCAGTTTAAACATTTAAAGGAAACTTAAAATAATTATAATAATCAATCACATATTTCTATGTTTAATCTTTCTTTTCCTGCTAGGCAATAAGCACACAAAGGTAAGCACTGAGTTCTTATTCACCATTGAGTCCCCAGTAAGTAGCCTAGCATCTGGCACATAGTAGGAGTATAATAAAGATTTGTTGAATAAATGAATCGGGAAGACCTAGTTTTGAATCTTGACCTCAGTATTTACTGTGACCTTGAACAAATTACCTAACCTATTAACGCCTCAGTTTCCTCAATATTTATAGTGATAGTACTGTTTAATAATAAAATTTGCCCAAGTAAATTTGAAGATCTAATTGACTTTATTAAATGATTCATGAATTAGGCAAAACCCCACCTAGCAAGTAGAGAGGCACTCTGAGGAGTTACACAATATGGAAGATTTTTATAGACAAAGCATGGAATAAGAAAGTTATTAGCACAAGAAAAGGATTCTTCCCCAGGAGGCTGTTTGCTAGGGGAAAAAGCAAGGTGTCTTATCTTGCAGATTACCTCATCTTTCTTTGGTAAATGGAGAGGACCCAGGTGACAGACTCATTGGTGCTGATGAAAAACAAAACAAAACATTTCCTGACTGACTGGTTAAGGTCACATTTCTGGGGGAGGTTGAAACTGCAGTTAGATTGGATATTAAGCCCTGGTTTGGGAACTTGGTCTAAGTGACACTATTTTCAGCCTGTGGTTTTCTTTTTTTCTTTTCTTTTCTTTCCTTTTTTTTTTAATTTTTAAATGTTTATTTTTTTGTGTGTGTGAGAGAGAAAGTGTGAGCAGCAGAGGGGCAGAGGAGGATGGAGACACAATCGGAAGCAGGCTCCAGTCTCAGTGTTGTCAGCAAGAGCCAGATGCAGGGCCAGAACTCAGGAGCCATGAAATCATGACCTGAGCCAAAGTCAAATGCTTAACTGACTGAGCCATCTAGGCGCCCCCAGCCTGTGCTTTGCTTTTCTTTTTTCCTTTTCCTTTTTCTTTTTCTTTCTTTCTTTCTTTCTTTCTTTCTTTCTTTCTTTCTTTCTTTCTTTCTTTTCTTTTCTTTTCTTTTCTTTTCTTTTCTTTTCTTTCTTTTTATTTCTTTTCCTTTATTTCTTTTTTCTTCTTTCTTTCTTTTCTTTCTTTTTCTTTCTTTTCTTTTCTTTATTTCTTTTTCCTTCTTTTCTTTCTTTCTTTCTTTCTTTCTTTCTTTCTTTCTTTCTTTCTTTCTCAGTACTAACCTTTTTATTTTGGGGGAGATATTGGTGAGATAACACATGCAGGTTACTTATACAGCATGGTGAGTAGTATGCATTCAGTAAAAGTCAGCTACTATTATTGTGTTTACCAAAGTTTAAAGGGCACAGAGGGAATAACAAGAATAAAATTTATATTACTATCTATGGCCCATACTTCCATAATTAATTCAATATATTATTTTGTGAAAGCTCCTAGATTAAATTGACTCCATTCTATTGATTATCTTGCATTTAGTAGATATTAATGCTAATTGAATGAATGTATGAATGCATAAATAGGAATGTAGTATTAAATTTTAAGCAGGTGGCTGAGTATATAATATGTGATAAATATAATGATGAACAAAATACAATCTCTGCCCTAAAGATCTTAGAGTATGTTTGTGGGAAAAATATCTAAATAGATCATTGCCATGAAGTATGATAAATACTGAGTTGGAAACATCTAAAAACCAATAATTACACACATGCATACACAGAGCTGCAGAGTGAATGGCCATGGGTGCATTAACGTGAGAGTCAGTAGTTCAGAAAGCTTTCTCACATCCATATCCTTTTTATCACTTGAGGGAAATATTTTATGTCTTTTGTGCCCATTTCTCAGATGCAGAAATTGAAGCTAAGAGGGTTTCAGTGAATTGTCCCAGATTTTATAGCCCTAGAGATTAAATGCATGTATTTTGAGATCTCATCCCATGTCCCTACTACCCAACATTTGCTTTAATGTCAGTCCTTTAATAGCTAACAGTAGTATTTTTTTTAATTTTGGATACTTATGGTTCTAATTGTATCCTGCATATGTAGTTCTCATTCGATGAGTCTTTCTTCATTAACTTTTTCATGTCTGTGAATTTACAACTTAACAAATAGTCCTGGGGCATCTGGTTGGCTCAGTTGGTGGAGCATCCAACTCTTGATTTCGACTCAGGTCGAGATCCCAAGGTCGTGGGATTAAGCCCTGTGATAGGCTCCATGCTGAGCATGGAGCCTGCTTGAGACATTCTCTCTCTCTCCCTCTCTCCCTCTCCCCCTCTCCCTCAGCCCCCACCCCCCGCTCGTGTGCGCATGCACACACACACACATTCTCTCTCTCTCTCTCAAAAACAAAAACAAAAACAAAAAACTCTTATAAAGTGATAAATAGGCCTAGGAGCTCTGAATGAAAGTTGCAGTGAGGACTTTGATTCTTAAACTAATTAGACCAGATGAGTATTTTCTTTTATAGGAGGCCTTAACATTAGTAAAATGGGGCTAATACTGTTTATCTCAGAGAGCTACTATGAAGATTAAAAAGATAAAACATTTGTAAAGCCCAGACTGGGTGCTCTGTATTAGATGGTTCTCGTCCTCTTTCCCTGTCAGACTCTGCTATGCTTCACGGTACCCACTGCCTGCTCTGCAACTCCAAGCAACTCTAATGTCCACAAAATGGCTTTAGAACTCCAAAGATAACATTGTTTGGAAATAGCATTACAGAAAACACACACGCAGCAGGACTGAAGACATACTGCATTT
The DNA here is from genome assembly GCF_014898765.1 of Herpailurus yagouaroundi. NCBI lineage: Eukaryota > Metazoa > Chordata > Mammalia > Carnivora > Felidae > Herpailurus > Herpailurus yagouaroundi. Next base: position 10,002,781 of record NW_024412411.1, on the reverse strand, counting down.
TACTTACATAAGAAAGTTAATGGCTTCCGTTATGTCTATATCAACCCCTCCTCACTGTGAGACCGCAGCCCGGGCTGTATTACCAGGCAGAGACTGCACAATTCCAGAGATTTTTCGAACTGTTACAAATTAGAATCCACGAGGGAAAGGCTCACTAGAGGACATCACAGGCGAGGTTATCATTTTTTCCTTTTGAAGTTGGGCCTCATATCTTTTTCTCATTATAATCATTACTTTGAAATATGATTTTTTTAAACAGTAATTTTCTAGAACAAAAGGGATAATACCATATTTCAAAAGCTTTACTGTGAAATTAAACCTTTGAACTACTGTGAAAGAAATTATTCCCTCAAGGCTGCAAGGCTTAAAGGTTATTAAAAATTTAATTTTAAGGAAGGCATCCAGGAAAAAAAAGTGTATAAATGCTACTTAGAACTCAGATTGCCCAACTTAATAACTCCCATTGCTCCTTATTTTTAAATAATCTGGAAGTGTGAACAAATGCACTCCCATTTTTTTCCGTGGCAAATCAGTATGTCAACAGATGGCTGGCAGTGCTCCTTAACATCGTCTGTCTTCAACTGGAGGTACATGCACTGCAGTGGTTCTGCTGGTATCTTCTGTCTCCCCCATTTAAAAGATAATGGAACAATGTAGAAGTATTACACACAGGATACACTGAACTGAAAGAATCCCCCAAACTCCAGATATTGTAATAAAGAACAAGTATCCAAACCACAGTATAAATGGTCCATGCTGGTATGATAGGAAAAGTTTCCATTTTCTCATCTGTGAAGTGAAAAGAATTTTCTTCATCCTGTGATACGGACGTGATATTAATGCTTCTCCATTGATCAGACAATGTGACCTCAGGCTTCTAACTTTCTTTGTGTTCCAGTTTCCTTATCTGCAAAATGAGGATAAGAACAATACTTACCTCATCTATGTCATAGAGTTGGCATGAAGATTAAATCGATTCTTATCTATACAATGCAGGGGATGGTAACTGGCACATAGTAAACATAATGTATTATTATTGTTATTATTAATTTTAATCCTACCATGTCCAAGTAATATAACGCATTCTTAAGAGAAAAGAGCAAATACATAATAAGTCCATGCTTATTTTTTTAATGTTTATTTATTTATTTTGAGAGAGAGAGCACAGCCGGGGAGGGGCAGAGAAAGAGGGAGAGAGAGAGGGAATCCCAAGCAGGTTCTTTGATGTCAGCACAGAGCCTGACATGGGACTTGGTCTCATGAACCATGAGATCGTGACCTGAGCTGAAATCAAGAGTTAGCTGCTTAACTGACTGAGCCACCCAGGTGTCCCAGGAAGTCCATGCTCTTAAGGAGCTCACAAGTAAGTAGGAGACTAACCGAATAAGGTACTGTGACTAAAAGCAAAACAAACAAACAAACAAACAAACAAACAAAAACCCCCAGCATATTAGAATGACAAATCAGTGGTATGCTTAGTATCCTCATCTGTGATTTGGATTTGCCTGTGTGGTAGACTGGGTGAGAAGAGGATGTGGTTAGGGGAGGGTTCCCCAAGGAGGTGCCTCAGGAAAATCATTCTAGGCATAAGGGAGTGAAAGTTCATGGAGTATAAATAAAACCTATTTCCCAGGAACACTGTGGAAGAAACAAATGACATGAAGCCATGCTTCTCCATCCTGACTGCAATTCAAGATCATCCATGAAGCTGCTTAAAAATACCATTTTTGATCTACTGAATCAGAATCTGCTGGCCTGCAGTCTGGGTATTGGTGATATTAACAACACATATAAGTAATTCTGTGGCACAGCCAGGGTTGAGAACCACTAAGAAATGCACTTTGAAAGCATATTGTAAACAGTGAATCTCAATACAAATGCTAGATATTGTGATGACTGTGTAGTATCTATTTATTTTTGACTGTCCTAAATTGTTTACCAGGTAAGATTTTTACAAACTTTACTTATATTGGCGGTAACAGTGGAGCTGGAGACTATTACATCTTCTCCATGCTGTGCAGTGAGAACCACCAACAGTGTGGTAGAACTTATGATCCTTTCCAAGGCCATGCAGGAGCCTGAGGATGTCAGCCCTCACAGCTCCCTGTGCTTGTGGACTGGTTTGGTGATCCACTGGGTGTCAGGAGTTCTTCTGAGAGCTTTATGGAATGGATCAATGAGGATAACCTCAAAGGGTTTGTGCGTGGAATCTTTGCAACCCAGTAAGAATTCAAGACTCTCAGAGCCCCACAGTAGCATCCAGCTCACTCCTCTGCAACAGACTGAAGGCTTTGGGCAAACTAGCTGGTTAACACCATGATGAACAGGCTTGCCAGCGGTAGCACCCTTAGGAACTGGGAGTTCACGGCCACCTCGTCGCTCACGAATCTGAAATGTGGCATAACCTTGCTTGGCCTTGTATCCCAGTCTGTGTGCTTTATCAGGCCAGGTTGGGCAGGGGTTCCTGTGGAGTGTAGAGAGCTGGAGGTACTGGCAGCAGCACAACCTGAGAAGAAAGCACATTACACTGGACTGTTTCTTCCTCCTTAGCTCCTGGGGGTACGTGTAAGTGCCTGTCCTGCTTACCTTTGAGCAGATGGCTGCTGCCACATGGAAAGGAAAGAGCCTTCCTCCCATGATCTTTTTTGGACCTACTACTGCTTAGTATCTAAATAGGTAAATACAATGATCTCAAGCCCTTTACACGTATAGTGTTTTGTTGTTTTTGCTATTTTGTTTGTTTTGGTTTGTTTTTGGTATTAGGTTTTTTGTTTCGTTTTATTTTTATTTTTATTTTTATTTTTGCTAAGTATGTTCACACACTGGGGCCAGAAGTGGCAAGCAAGACTGTGAATGACAAGCACAAGAAATTGGACTCACAATGAAACTTTTTCCAAGTTGGGAAATGATTAGATGTGGTGCTTAAAATAGAGATTGTCTCTGCTCTTCTGTTTCTTATGGAATAACCCATGTTAGGACAGAGATCCTCATGGAACTAACCAGGTGTCCAGTGCACTCAGAAAGAACCAGATTTGTCTCTCCTTGACATCATTCACTTGCTGAATCTCACCTGCAAATGTTCTCACCCAGGACACAGTAACCTTGAACCTACCATAACTGTAAGCTTTTCCTACTAGATTGTGTGCTCCTTGAGGGCAGTGACAATATGTCTGTCATCCACTGTTTCTCTAGTACCTTGCATGGTGCTTGTCATATAGTAGGCACCAACAAAGATTTATCTAGAAAGGATAATTGAATTTTTCCTTCCAGTGGGCGTAATGTGAATGCTATTTGGATCTCTGTTCACTGCCTTTGGGAAAAGGGTTGTTTCCCTATATTCTTAGTTGTTAGCTTATGTTAAAAGGATGTTTATGAGAGCTAGTGGCATGTTCCTGGTATGATTACTGTAAACAATTATTTTCAGAGTAATGTGGACAAATAATTCAATTCTGTTGTGTACTTCCACACCAGGCAGGGGTAAGGTCTATGTTTGCCCTTTTGGGCTATCACCTTGAACTTCTGCCTTGAACATGAAGCTATTAAGACATTCTGTTTCTCTTCTGAAGTCCTTGGTGTTGCCCTTTCTTTCTTTGCTTATCTAGAGTTCAGCAAAGCAAACCATTCATTATATATTTTTAAGAAAAATTGCAAAGACTATGCAATATGTATAACATGTAATTCCTTATTAGTGTGACTGTTGCTCTCTTAAATGCCTAGTATGTCAGATAAAATGAATTTTCTCATTAACCTCATGCATGCCAACTTGTCAAATTATGATGAACCAAACAAGACTGTACCCAGAAATTGAGCTGCCATCATTACGTTTATATGGCTTTGCCAATTAGTCTATAAATAACACATTTTTAACACACTTCACAGTTTTGAAACTAAACCACTTCTGAATGTTCTGAAATATAAGAATAGCAAAAAGACTATCCAAAGAAAGTAAAAGAAAATGATTTGCTCTTATTAGAGGAAATTAACATTATTTAGAGGAACAAGGGATCAGACAATCATATAGACATTCAACAAATATTTATTGGATGTCTGATCTGTGAATACAGTTTTCTTGGGTTTAGTAGGTGTGACTTAGTAAACAAGTTACTGGAATTTTTCCTTCAGTAGAAAATTATTATTTAAATAATAACATAATGTAAATATTTATTACACCTATATGGATTCAGGGTATTAGCAATGGAGTACCAAGATGAGTAAGACAAATCACTATATTTATGGAACTCACACTTGATAGTGAAGTCAGATAAAAAATGATTAGAAAAGAAATTGGGAAGGTAATAGTAGTACATACATACATATATACATAGTAGTATACATACATATATAGCAGCACGATGATAGCAGTTAAGGAAAGAAAGATAGATACCAGAAAAGGGAGGATTTGTAAAGCAGGAAATTATTTGACATAATTGTAAAGTTCAGGACCTGTCTAAAGAATGAAAATGATTTGGGGGACTATGACCTGTGTTTGTTTGAATCATAGTTTTTGAGTTCTAACATATGTTTGGAGGAAACTCTGGGGTTTGCGTGAGGGACTGGCAGGGAACATTGTCCATGCTCAGTGTCTCATCAGTTACAGAGAGTAACCCAGTTTTGTTTCCATCATGCACACTGCCTTTTGACAAAGACAAACAAAGGTGAAAGTTAACAGGACCCAACTTCTTTTGAAGGTACTTTAGAGTAACTCATCTTTGCTGAAGATTTTCACCCTCCATGCCCAGTAACCATATAAACTACTTTTGCCAACCACTTTTTTCTTCTTAAAAAGAGTTCTGGTAAATACGGTTTTCCCCATCAAGTTTTATTTCAAGTGATGTTTTAGTGCCCTGTGAGACCTTACTGTAACACCCATAACTACTGCTATGCCCTACTATCAAGTGAAATAAGACACAGATGCACACTTCCCATCCCCACTCATAAATGGCACAGACAAGGTCTGTCTCCCCCTGCTAACGTGACCCCACAAGAACAGAAAGCACATCTCTCTTATTGACTGATTTGTGTCCAGTACTTAGCATTGCTCAATAAAGATGTGTGGAGTAAATCAAGAATAAGCTAACTTAATCCTCACAACCCTCAAGTTCTTTTTTGAGCTGGTGTAGTGAACAAATGTCATTTTTCCCCAGAGTAAAGTTGATACCCATTCAACTCAAATCTTATATTGATTTCATTTAAGAGTGTAGATTCTCATCACAAGAAAGAAATGAAAAGAGAAGCATGTAATTACGAGAGGAGAGAGACAGGCATCTTCTAATTAATTAAGAAATGATGCAATTCTGGTCCCTTTATTTTAATAGAAACATTATTTCCGTTTTCATTCTGAATCAGGAGGTGTGGGAATGAGATGAAGATTGCAGGAGCATGAGAAGGGAAGAGTCACACATAATTGGAGTCTGCAAGTGTAGATGGTACATCTCCAAAGCCTGGCAGTGGAGGGAAAATGGTGGGCACAGGACAGCTTCATTTCCTTGAGAGAAACCAAACACGGTTCTTTGCAAAAATCTTGTGTTCACTTACTTTTTGAAGGGAAAATAATAACAACTAACAAATGCCATTACAGGGCATGCTTTGGCCAAAAAGTAATTTGTACTATAATTATATAATACAGACTCAGATTCTCCTATATTAAATGGGAATATAAATATTCCTTCTCATATGGAGTATCATGTATCATGCAAAGTGCTTAAGGTGCTGGTACATACTAAGCCTTCGTGAATGTAAATGTTTGTCATTGGTGTGTCTTTATAAGTAACTCTTCACCTCAGGCCTGGAAAGGAAACATTTATTAATCTCACTTCACGGGTGGAGGGAACATGGGCAGGAGAAATGAACTAAGTCCCCCCCACTCCATCTCTTAACTAGAAAATGGAAGAGCCAGGACTCTAATTCAGGCTTTCAGTAAAAAACACTCTTTCTTCTGAAATAAATTTGGATAACTTATTTTTTTCAGTTGCAGAGGCTTTGTCTTGTTATTTTTTTTTAATTTGCTAATCTTGATAATGTATTTTTTCTTGTCTTGTAGTACATAGTTTTAGAGTTTGTCAGTTTTAGACTTGAATTAAAAATGTGCTTATTTGATGGTCAAACAGGCATCCTCTCATCATATATTAATGGTAATGATTTCTGTTTGAGCATCTTCAGGTTCCTAAAACTAAAAGGCCACAGGTTTGAAAGTGAGATACAGAGAGATATGTTTATGCATCCACAAAAAGACAGAGAGCTGGGGAAGGGGAGAGATGTACACTCATACAGATGCATGGGACAGCCCTGAGTGGGGTTTCTTGACAACCCAGTATCTGGGAAGGGGCTGAGCCAAGAGCAATTTGCAGTAATTACACTTGAAAGAAGTAACAGAGTCCTCTCCATCTGGACAATGAGAGGGCAAGGTGCAGACATGAGCAAAAGAACTAATACCATGCAGAAGGAATGCCTTGTACCTTCTGTTATTATTAAATGCTAGTGGTGCATCAGACATTGCCCTGCTAGCTAGCTACTTTTCGTGTGCTATCTTCACTCTTTAATAACGTGCTATCGTCTCAGGATTAACATAGCTTTTAGAAGCACAGTCTGGAGATCTTTCATTTTTCCTGGGTATCCCACTTGTCCAGACAAGTACTGAGCTGGCTTTTTATGAAAACTGGAGTCTGCCTTTATCTGTAAGATGTACTGAAAAGTGTAGGTGATTGGGAATGAACAACCTGTCTCAAATTTAATTTATTTTGGTTGGAAAGACAGTGATATCAATAACTGGGAGATGTGCTTGAAGCCTTGAAACTGGAAAACTCTGACATGGACACTCACAAAGGTCACCTCCATGAGGGCAGGGAGCAGAGTAAGCAGGTAATCACCCAGAACTTCCCAGATCAAATCTGTAAATCCGTGAAATGATTATCACTACATCCTGAGATGTCCATACCAGGCTTCTTAGATAAGCCCATAGGCCCCAGAACAGGAAAAGCCTTTCCTACTCTGACAAAGGTGAGCTGACTCTGCCTTCAGGTGTGATTTTCTGGGCTGCTGAGTACAGTCAGGAGTCACCAATGCTTGACCAGCTGATCATAGGTGCTGACAAGAGGGCATGGGTGTATGTTCTAATTGTTGATTACCGAATGCTGCATACCTGAAGGAGAGTTAGAGGGAAGCTTCAATGATGCCACTTTTCATCTTCTCCAGTTTCACTGCCTCCTACTCAACTCCTTGGACTGGGTACACACAGCAGGAAGACAGGCCCTTAGGGTTTGCCCAGAGCAACCTCATTGAAAAATGCCTCCAGCTTCCCCTACCGCAAGTGGAAGGTGGGGGAAAGTGCTCGCACCTGCACATGCTTCCAGGAGCACAGCTCCAGAAATACCCAGGCCTTTGTTAATTCTTCTCCAATAAATATCTGCCGCAGATGGGCTTACATTTCCGGAATCAAGTTTAAACTGCCCGGAAAACTTTAGATTGGTAATGAGTGGTAAGGAAAGCCTGCTGTTGAGTGGAATGGAATCCTGAAGCCACTGCCTCATTAATCTGAAGTCATCTTTTTTTTTTTTTCTTCTAATTCTAAAATGACTCACAAAGCTCCATTAGGTTTCTTCTCCAAAAAATGCACTGAGGTTCCAAAGAGATGTATTAACACCTTCCACACAGTAAGTAATAACTCTTAGATCTTCAGACTTTTATTTTTTTTTTATTTATATATGAAATTTATTGTCAAATGGGTTTCCATACAACACCCAGTGCTCATCCCAAAAGGTGCCCTCCTCAATACCCATCACCCACCCTCTCCTCCCTCCCACCCCCCATCAACCCTCAGTTTGCTCTCAGTTCTCAACAGTCTCTTATGCTTTGGCTCTCTCCCACTCTAACCTCTTTTTTTTTTTTTTTTTCCTTCCCCTCCCCCATGGGTTCCTGTTAAGTTTCTCAGGATCCACATAAGAGTGAAACCATATGGTATCTGTCTTTCTCTGTATGGCTTATTTCACTTAGCATCACACTCTCCAGTTCCATCCACGTTGCTACAAAAGGCCATATTTCATTTTTTCTCATTGCCACGTAGTATTCCATAGTGTATATAAACCACAATTTCTTTATCCATTCATCAGTTGATGGACATTTAGGCTCTTTCCATAATTTGGCTATTGTTGAGAGTGCTGCTATGAACATTGGGGTACAAGTGCCCCTATGCATCAGTACTCCTGTGTCCCTTGGATAAATTCCTAGCAGTGCTATTGCTGGGTCATAGGGTAGGTCTATTTTTAATTTTCTGAGGAACCTCCACACTGCTTTCCAGAGCGGCTGCACCAATTTGCATTCCCACCAACAGTGCAAGAGGGTTCCCGTTTCTCCACATCCTCTCCAGCATCTATAGTCTCCTGATTTGTTCATTTTGGCCACTCTGACTGGCGTGAGGTGATATCTGAGTGTGGTTTTGATTTGTATTTCCCTGATAAGGAGCGACGCTGAACATCTTTTCATGTGCCTGTTGGCCATCCGGATGTCTTCTTTAGAGAAGTGTCTATTCATGTTTTCTGCCCATTTCTTCACTGGGTTATTTGCTTTTCGGGTGTGGAGTTTGGTGAGCTCTTTGTAGATTTTGGATACTAGCCCTTTGTCCGTTATGTCATTTGCAAATATCTTTTCCCATTCCGTTGGTTGCCTTTTCGTTTTGTTGGTTGTTTCCTTTGCTGTGCAGAAGCTTTTTATCTTCATAAGGTCCCAGTAATTCACTTTTGCTTTTAATTCCCTTGCCTTTGGGGATGTGTCGAGTAAGAGATTGCTACGGCTGAGGTCAGAGAGGTCTTTTCCTGCTTTCTCCTCTAGGGTTTTGATGGTTTCCTGTCTCACATTCAGGTCCTTGATCCATTTTGAGTTTATTTTTGTGAATGGTGTGAGAAAGTGGTCTAGTTTCAACCTTCTGCATGTTGCTGTCCAGTTCTCTCAGCACCATTTGTTAAAGAGACTGTCTTTTTTCCATTGGATGTTCTTTCCTGCTTTGTCAAAGATGAGTTGGCCATACGTTTGTGGGTCTAGTTCTGGGGTTTCTATTCTATTCCATTGGTCTATGTGTCTGTTTTTGTGCCAATACCATGCTGTCTTGATGATGACAGCTTTGTAGTAGAGGCTAAAGTCTGGGATTGTGATGCCTCCTGCTTTGGTCTTCTTCTGCAAAATTGCTTTGGCTATTCGGGGCCTTTTGTGGTTCCATATGAATTTTAGGATTGCTTGTTCTAGTTTCGAGAAGAATGCTGGTGCCATTTTGATTGGGATTGCATTGAATGTGTAGATAGCTTTGGGTAGTATTGACATTTTGACAATATTTATTCTTCCAATCCATGAGCAGGGAATGTCTTTCCATTTCTTTAAATCTTCTTCAATTACCTTCCTAAGCTTTCTATAGTTTTCAGCATACAGATCCTTTACATCTTTGGTTAGATTTATTCCTAGGTATTTTATGCTTCTTGGTGCAATTGTGAATGGGATCAGTTTCCTTATTTGTCTTTCTGTTGCTTCATTGTTAGTGTATAAGAATGCAACTGATTTCTGTACATTGATTTTGTATCCTGCAACTTTGCTGAATTCATGTATCAGTTCTAGCAGACTTTTGGTGGAGTCTGTCGGATTTTCCATGTATAATATCATGTCATCTGCAAAAAGCGAAAACTTGACTTCATCTTTGCCAATTTTGATGCCTTTGATTTCCTTTTGTTGTCTGATTGCTGATGCTAGAACTTCCAGCACTATGTTAAACAACAGCGGTGAGATGGGCATCCCTGTCGTGTTCCTGATCTCAGGGAAAAAGCTCTCAGTTTTTCCCCGTTGAGGATGATGTTAGCTGTGGGCTTTTCATAAATGGCTTTGATGATCTTTAAGTATGTTCCTTCTATCCCGACTTTCTCAAGGGTTTTTATTAAGAAAGGGTGCTGGATTTTGTCAAAGGCCTTTTCTGCATCGATTGACAGGATCATATGGTTTTTCTCTTTTTTTTTGTTAATGTGATGTATCACGTTGATTGATTTGCGAATGTTGAACCAGCCCTGCATCCCAGGAATGAATCCCACTTGATCATGGTGAATAATTCTTTTTATATGCCGTTGAATTCGATTTGCTAGTATCTTAGTGAGAATTTTGGCATCCATATTCATCAGGGATATTGGCCTGTAGTTCTCTTTTTTTACTGGGTCTCTGTCTGGTTTAGGAATCAAAGTCATACTGGCTTCATAGAATGAGTCTGGAAGTTTTCCTTCCCTTTCTATTTCTTGGAATAGCTTGAGAAGGATAGGTATTATCTCTGCTTTAAACGTCTGGTAGAACTCCCCTGGGAAGCCATCTGGTCCTGGACTCTTATTTGTTGGGAGATTTTTGATAACCGATTCAATTTCTTCGCTGGTTATGGGTCTGTTCAAGCTTTCTATTTCCTCCTGACTGAGTTTTGGAAGAGTGAGAAATGGAATTTGTCCATTTCTTCCAGGTTGTCCAATTTGTTGGCATATAATTTTTCATAGTATTCCCTGATAATTGTTTGTATCTCTGAGGGATTGGTTGTAATCATTCCATTTTCATTCATGATTTTATCTATTTGGGTCATCTCCCGTTTCTTTTTGAGAAGCCTGGCTAGAGGTTTGTCAATTTTGTTTATTTTTTCAAAAAACCAACTCTTGGTTTCATTGATCTGCTCTACAGTTTTTTTAGATTCTATATTGTTTATTTCTGCTCTGATCTTTATTATTTCTCTTCTTCTGCTGGGTGTAGGCTGCCTTTGCTGTTCTGCTTCTATTTCCTTTAGGTGTGCTGTTAGATTTTGTATTTGGGATTTTTCTTGTTTCTTGAGATAGGCCTGGATTGCAATGTATTTTCCTCTCAGGACTGCCTTCGCTGCGTCCCAAAGCGTTTGGATTGTTGTATTTTCATTTTCGTTTGTTTCCATATATTTTTTAATTTCTTCTCGAATTGCCTGGTTGACCCACTCATTCGTTATTAGGGTGTTCTTTAACCTCCATGCTTTGGGAGGTTTTCCAGACTTTTTTCTGTGGTTGATTTCCAGCTTCATAGCATTGTGGTCTGAAAGTATGCATGGTATGATTTCAATTCTTGTAAACTTATGAAGGGCTGTTTTGTGACCCAGTATATGATCTATCTTGGAGAATGTTCCATGTGCACTCGAGAAGAAAGTATATTCTGTTGCTTTGGGATGCAGAGTTCTAAATATATCTGTCAAGTCCATCTGATCCAATGTCTCCTTCAGGGCCCTTGTTTCTTTATTGACCGTGTGTCTAGATGATCTACCCATTTCTGTAAGTGGGGTGTTAAAGTCCCCTGCAATTACCACATTCTTATCAATAAGGTTGCTTGTGTTTATGAGTAATTGTTTTATATATTTGGGCGCTCCGGTATTCGGCACATAGACATTTATAATTGTTAGCTCTTCCTGATGGATAGACCCTGTCACTATTATATAATGTCCTTCTTCATCTCTTGTTACAGCCTTTAATTTAAAGTCTAGTTTGTCGGATATAAGTATGGCTACTCCAGCTTTCTTTTGGCTTCCAGTAGCATGATAAATAGTTCTCCATCCCCTCACTCTCAATCTAAAGGTGTCCTCAGGTCTAAAATGAGTCTCTTGTAGACAGCAAATAGATGGGTCTTGTTTTTTTATCCATTCTGATACCCTATGTCTTTTGGTTGGCGCATTTAATCCATTTACATTCAGTGTTATTATAGAAAGATATGGGTTTAGAGTCATTGTGATGTCTGTATGTTTTATGCTTGTAGTGATGTCTCTGGTACTTTGTCTCACAGGGTCCCCCTTAGGATCTCTTGTAGGGCTGGTTTAGTGGTGACAAATTCCTTCAGTTTTTGTTTGTTTGGGAAGACCTTTATCTCTCCTTCTATTCTAAATGACAGGCTTGCTGGATAAAGGATTCTTGGCTGCATATTTTTTCTGTCTAGCAAACTGAAAATCTCGTGCCAACTCTTTCTGGCCTGCCAAGTTTCAAAAGAGAGATCAGTCACGAGTCTTATAGGTCTCCCTTTATATGTGAGGGCACGTTTACCCCTTGCTGCTTTCAGAATTTTCTCTTTATCCTTGTATTTTGCCAGTTTCACTATGATATGTCGTGCAGAAGATCGATTCAAGTTACGTCTGAAGGGAGTTCTCTGTGCCTCTTGGATTTCAATGCCTTTTTCCTTCCCCAGTTCAGGGAAGTTCTCAGCTATTATTTCTTCAAGTACCCCTTCAGCACCTTTCATTCTCTCTTCCTCCTCTGGGATACCAATTATGCGTATATTATTTCTTTTTAGTGTATCACTTAGTTCTCTAATTTTCCCCTCATACTCCTGGATTTTTGTATCTCTCTTTTTCTCAGCTTCCTCTTTTTCCATAACTTTATCTTCTAGTTCACCTATTCTCTCCTCTGCCTCTTCAATCCGAGCTGTGGTGGTTTCCATTTTGTTATGCATTTCATTTAAAGCGTTTTTCAGCTCCTCGTGACTGTTCCTTAGTCCCTTGATCTCTGTAGCAAGAGATTCTCTGCTGTCAGCTATACTGTTTTCAAGCCCAGCGATTAATTTTATGACTATTATTCTAAATTCACTTTCTGTTATATTATTTAAATCCTTTTTGATCAGCTCATTAGCTGTTGTTATTTCCTGGAGATTCTTCTGAGGGGAATTCTTCCGCTTGGTCATTTTGGATAGTCCCTGGCGTGGTGAGGACCTGCAGGGCACTTCCCCTGTGCTGTGGTGTATAACTGGAGTTGGTGGGCAGAGCCGCAGTCAGACCTGATGTCTGCCCCCAGCCCACCGCTGGGGCCACAGTCAGACTGTTGCGTGCCTTCTCTTCCCCTCTCCTAGGGGCGGGATTCACTGTGGGGTGGGGTGGCCTGTCTGGGCTACTTGCACACTGCCAGGCTTGTGATGCTGGGGATCTGGCGTCTTAGCTGGGGTGGGTAGGCAAGGTGCACAGGGGCAGGAGGGGCAGGCTTAGCTTGCTTCTCCTTAGGTGATCCACTTCAGGAGGGGCCCTGTGGCAGCAGGAGGGAGTCAGATCCGCTGCCGGAGGTTTGGCTCCGCAGAAGAGCAGAGTTGGGTGTTTGCGAGGAGGGAGCAAGTTCCCTGGCAGGAACTGGTTCTCTTTGGGATTTTGGCTGGGGGATGGGCGGGGAAGATGGCGCTGGCCAGCGCCTTTGTTCCCCACCAAACTGAGCTCTGTCGTCCGGGGGCTCAGCAGCTTTCCTTCCCTTTGTCCTCCAGCCTTCCCGCTTTCTGAGCAGAGCTGTTAACTTATGACCTCCCAGCCGCTAAGTCGCGCTTGCTGTGGGAACACAGTCCATCAGGCCCCTCCGCTTTTTGCAAGCCAGACTCGGGGGCTCTGCTTGGCCGGCGAGCCGCCCCTCCGCCCCGGCTCCCTCCCGCCAGTCCGTGGAGCGCGCACTGCCTCGCCGCCCTTCCTACCCTCTTCCGTGGGCCTCTCGTCTGCGCTTGGCTCCAGCGACTCCGTTCTGCTAATCCTCTGGTGGTTTTCTGGGTTATTTAGGCAGGTGTAGGTGGAATCTAAGTGATCAGCAGGACGCGCGGTGAGCCCAGCGTCCTTATGCCGCCATCTTCCTCTGTGTCCCTATTTTATTTGTTTTTAGAGAGAGAGAGGGTGCAAGCGAGCGACGGGCAGAGAGAAAGGGAGAATCCCATGAGGGGCAGAGAGAAAGAGAGAGAGAGAGAAGCGAGGCTCCTCTTCAGACCTTTATATCAGAGATGATATCACTTGAACATAACCATGCATTTGTTTTAATCTAAGTGATGAAACAGATAAGAATTAGTCATTCCCTGATGGAAATCAAGTATGATTCATTATTTGGCAAATGTTTATTAATTTGTTATTAATTGCTATTTACAGAGAATAAAATTATTTTTTCCTCATATGTCATATTATAATATTGTCTATATGCTCAAGAATCCTTCTGAGATGGTAATTGTTACAATATGTCCTTTTAAATAACTTTTCTTTGTTCTTCCAGTGCTCTAATTCTGATTGTACCAGTTATTAACTTGGAAACTTTGGACGGGTTAATTCACTTATTTAAATTTAAGTTCCCTAAAATTTTTAAATGGGTTATTGCTTGAATGGAATGAGATAAATCTGTAAGCCCATACAAATTTCTTTTAACTCAACTGAGTTCTGTTGTGTTAAAACTCTACTGAGTTCAGTACACACTGAGCATACATTCACCACTCTGTATAACTTATTTTCTTTTTCTCAATCATCATATGAAGTAGGTATTATCCAGTCATACAGAGGAGGAAACTGGAGCTCAGAGAGTTAATAAACAATTTTCACAGCCAGTGAGTGACAATAAGAATTTGAACCTCAGTCAGGGTGATTCCAGAGCCCCGGCCACCTCCCTAAGCATGAGTCATTGATTTTATAGTTTATTATTCATTTCATTGTGGTCTTTCTTTAGTAAAATGCTTCTCCTCTTATATATCTCCTATTTTGCAAAGTCAATTTGCCATGGAGCTAATATCATTCATTGAATGTCAAATAAGAACCTGCACGGGCAGAGAAAAGGATAGATGGTACTGAAGATCTGGGAGAGAAAATGAAAAAGAACTAAAATATAAGATGACCAGTTTATCAGCCAGGGAAATTCACACCTAGAATATAAGTTTTGATTGGGAACATTTGCACAATGCTGGAAAATACTCCTTTCTTGAATTTTCACTTCCTTTTTCATACCTTTAATAATTCTGTCCCCTCTTACCCAAATCCTTTCATTCTTGTACAGTTTTCCCTTAGCTTCAGCAAACTGACTTTTTCTCAAAGTTGTGTATTTTCAGCTCCCAACCAGCTAAACTTCATCAGCATCAGTCATTTCTATCCTCAGAATGTGGTTCTCTGGTAGAACCACTGGTAAAGAGTTTTTAGATGAATCCCACAAGAAATGAGGTTCTATTGATCAAAAAAAAAAAAAAATGATGAACATGAAAATAGCACTATGTTCCAAGCACTCTATTAGTTTCCAAGAATATGAAGTCAGGTTTAGAGACAGATTCCATTCTCCAAGATACAAACATTTAAACATATAGTAACAGTGACTGATGATAAGGGTAATAATAGAATTGCACCATAGAAACATGAGTGGAGAAAAAACTACCATAAGGAGGTCAAACAAGATTTATAGATGATGTGGCAATAGAAAAATTCTAGAATGGGGAGAAGTTTACCCCATAGAAAAGCAGAACTTGGGCAGTGTAAACCAAGGAAGCACTGTGAGCAAAGACAGGGTGGTATGAACAAATGTCAATGTTTCCATCTGAAGAAGAAGCTAAAAGTGCGAAAGCATCAAATTAGTCCTGCTATGAGATTTTATCTTAACCTTAAATATCAAACAAAACAACAATAACAAACTTTTTAAATTTAATTTTACTTTTTAATGTTTTTATTTATTTTTGAGAGAAAGAGGAGAGAATTCTAGTCGGGGGCGGGGCAGAAAGAGAGGGAAGGGAAGAATCCCAAGCAGACCCCACACTGTCAGTGCAGAGCCCTCCTAGGGCTCAAACCCACAAACCACGAGATCATGACCTGAGCTGAAATCAAGAGTTGGACGCTTAACCAGAGCCACCAGGCACCACAATAATAATAAAATTTGATTTTGGATTAGACAAAGTATGTTCTGTATATATTAAAATATTAGTGGATTAATCCACTTTATTCAAGATTACCTGTTGGTTGACTGTTCTACCAAATGCTTGACTAGCCATTGAGCATGCGATGATGAATAAAGTAGACACAATACCTGACACAGACAGTTTATCATCTAGTGGAGAAACAGACATTGAATAACATCAGATAGATAATGTATAGTTTCTAATGTGGTAAGTAGTTTAATAATGCAGTGAATGAAAGAGATGTTTCAGCATAACATTTGCTGGGATTGGTGAACAAGGTCAAGAGAAAAATTCAACCCAGGAATGAATACATACAAAATAAGCAGAGGGGATAAAAGTAGAAACTGTCAAGTGTTTAATTTAAAAAAGAGCCAAACATCTGCTTTGGCAAGAGGCTATTGAAAAGGGTTTGAAACATTATATTTGGCTCAAAGTATAAATAGGATTACCCGTGTTGATGTTACTATTCGTTTTAAATTAGTTCAGTGGGTTCCCTAAAATAACAAAGATCCAAATTATGAGTGTGATATTCCTCATTTTGTTTTATAGATTTATCTGATACATGCAGTTTGTTTCTAAATATATTTTAAAGATATTAATAAACTAAAATATTCACAAAGATGGATGCCCAAGACCTGCAAATCATGCTGTATGTAGTAATGGGTAACAAAAGAAAAAAAATGCTCCACACCTGGAAGTGGAATGGAATGGTTATAAGAGCTACATCAGACATTATTTTCAGTCCAGCCCTTTCAAGTACTGCCATACCTTTTGGAGCAATTGATTTAATTTCTCTAAGCCTTAATTTGGTAATCTTTATTGGAGAGAAAAATATAACCTATTTCTGGGGCACCTGGATAACTTAGTCGGTTAGTCATCCAACTCTTGATTTTGGCTCAGTATCTCAAGGTTCTTGAGCCCGAGTATGGCTCCACACTGACAATGCGGATCCCTGTCTCTCTCTCTCTTCCTCTCTCTCTCTTCCCTGCCTCCCACTTGCTTGCTTTCTCTGAATATCAACAAACTTTTAAAACAATGTGTATGTGTGTGTGTGTGTGTGTATGTATGTGTGTGTGTGTGTGTATATGTATGTATATATATATGTATGTGTGTGTGTGTGTGTATATATATATATATATATAAATATAAAACACCCCTTTCTTATGTTATTGTGAAGATTAAATAATATAATACATGTAATATGTTCAGAATATTACCTGTCATGTAGTACATGTTTGACAAATGTTAGCCAGTGTATATTTGATGTCTGCTAATTCTGATAACATACTATGTTTTCCTAATCTTCAACTTGTTGCACTTCCCTGGCCTCGTTCTTTAGGAAACTGCTCTTCTTCCACTGCAATCCTATAATTCTTGTGGAGCTCCCAACCAAAGCACCCATCTTCCAGATGATGGAGGTGGCCTTGCACCCCAAGCCTAAAGAACCATAATGCTGCATCACCTTGGCCAAAGATTGGTAATGGGTCATTATGTGAATGTAGTTGGCCAGTTAGAATCCTTCCCTGTTGTTTTTATGTGCTAAGCTGCAGGAAACTTTCTCATGTTTCAGACTGTCACGGTGTGCTTCAGAGCTAGAGAGGCCATGTCTGTTATCACATATATCATATTGCATACGTATCATATAGAGCAACAGAAGCAACAAATGCAGAATTTAGCTAGGACTCCCAATCTTATAAAACATTGCCCTTCTGAAGATGGAATGTCCTAGCATCTCCAATGGAAGATTTTGAAAGAGAACTGAAAGCAGAAGCTAGTCTAATGGACTACATAAGTAGTCCTGATAGTTCATCATATTCTAACAGTTCATCATCTTCAGGTAGTGAGGATAGTTCCAGTGACTCAGACAATGAAGAGTACAGATCCTCTCCTTCTGAGCCAGGAACTTGTATCTCAGGACATCCTGTCATGTCTGCCATGCCACAGTGCAGGATTCCTGATATGGATGCTGGCCTGAATAAATCTCATGAGAACAGTGGCCTTCTGATGAGTACTTTAAGATATATATATATATATATATATATATATATATATATATAT
>NW_024412411.1:9946349-9984960 GCF_014898765.1 Herpailurus yagouaroundi | reverse complement strand
CTATATATATATATATATATATATATATATATATATATATATATAGAACGCGTAAGACGTTGGATAATTTATTTTATACTAAGAGTAAAAATTTCTAAGACTGAAGAAAGTGTCTCTTAACTTTTGATAATAAAAGAAATTAAATTTGATTCAGAACAACAACAACAACAACAACAACAACAACAAAATGGCACCGGGCACATATGGAGCCCTGCATACAGCAGGTGCAAGGAAGTGTGAGCCTCTCTCTTCTCAACCTAACCCCAACACCTGAGTAAATGAAGCCAATGCCTTAACAGAAGTAAAAGTGAGAGATGGGGAGAGTCATGATGAGAAACAGTTCAAGCCCAATCTCTTAGAGACCCAAAGCTTCTCTGGCCCTTGTAGTTTTTCCTTCATTTATGGGAAAATCACCAGTGTCCTGGCAATAAATTTCTATGTGCTGCTTAAGTCAGTTTGGACTGGGTCTCTTTTACTTGAAACTGAAATTGTTCAAACTACTACTGTTGTCATATAATGGCTATTGGTGAATGGCTACTGAGCATGATACTTAGGAACTAATAACTTTTCAGTAAATATTTTGAAATGAATTGAGTGATTTTTTTTCATATTGATGAGTTGGAAGCTGTTTTCTGCATTAATATATGATTATCAAGGATGAAACAAAGTATATTCAGAATTAATTAAAATTCAGGATCAGAATGTATTGGAAAAAAAATAGCATAGGAGAAATAGTCGAGTCTTTCATGTAAAATGGACTTAAATTCAAACCCCCTTTTGTCACTTACTAGTTGTGTGGCCTTAGGAAGAGCCCTTAATTTCTGAGATCAATTCTCCCTGTAAAATAAAGAAAATCAGTACTTTGATATAATGTTATTGTATTAGCATAAATATTTAGTATCCTATACCTTCTCCAACTATCATGAATCTAGGTTCTTTGATTCCATAATCATTTTTTGCATAAGATACAACATACTAATGTTACAAAGCCATATTATAAAAAAAATGAAATAAATTCAAAAGACCATATAGTAAATTCCAACTATTATTTCAAAAGTTTCTAGAGAAAATTTAATTTGGTGTGCATTATTTTTAGTATTTTTAAGTAACTGTTTTCAATGAATAGAATGCCATTTTAAATACATGTTAACACTCTTTTAGAAAAATTGTAATACATACCTTGGCAAGCTTTGTTTTGTTTGTTTTATTTTAGAGAGAGAGTGCGCATGAGCGGGGGAGAGGAGCAGAGGGAGAGAGACAGAAACTTAAGCAGGTTCCATGCTTAGCATGGAGCCTGATCTGGGTCTCCATGTCATGATCGTGAGACTGTGACCTGAGCCGAAATCAAGAGTTGGGCACTGAACCAACTGAACATGGCAAGCTTTAATTATTGACTAACTACACTGACTTTTCTGGTAATGACTCATGAGTCATTTCCATACCCCAATTTTTAAGTGTATTTCATTGATAACAATTTTCTTTGTATATTTGAGTATTCTTAGTGAAGTTCTTTGCATAGCCAATAATCGGGGTAGTAAAGCTTCAATCACAGAATCACTGCAGCCCTTGCCTTCTTTTGAATGCTTATCTTTCCTGATAATCAAGGGTATTATTTCCCATAGGCAGCCTCGTACATCTATGACATATTAGAAACTGTCTTTAAAAATCATTTTCCATTACCAAGGGAGTTTGGGATAATGGAATGTGTAGTCACTTTCCATTTGTGTCAAATTTTCTGATGCATTTGTACCACCAACATTTTATCAGCTTGTCACTAGAACAAATGAAGTTGCAAATTGCATTGACTTTTTTTCATGAAATCTTTGAAACTGTTTATTTTTAACATGACTTCTCTCCTTTTTATTTCTGTAGCGTAGCAGGCTTGATTTTCAACTTTCAGGGTCTTTGTCACTTAGTGAGTATGGCATTCAGGAGCAATAATTTCCTGGGGCCTTGAAGGTTTTGGGAGAAAAGATTCAGGCATATAGGGCATATTAAAGCTAAATGCAGATTGAAGCAATAAGCATAGAACAATTTGATGAACTACCTGTAGGCAGGAGTGGAGAATTTCTGACACATCAGGAAAGCCATTATGTCCTGTTATGTTCAATAGCCCAGTTGGCCTAAAAGGTTACGGGTGATGTATGTTTTCATTATCTCCTATGAGCTGGATGTCTCAGAAGACCCCAGATGGCTTATTGTGGCTGCGGTTCTCTTCATTTGCACTATAGCAACCTCTGTCGCATCACACCAATATGTTTGTGAGGGTCAGTTTGCTTTGAGGAATATTGTCCCGCGATCTCTGTAATACTCTTCTCCCTGAAAATCTGCAAGGAGTCACCGCCTGGAGAATAACTGAAAGCTCTTCAAAAACACATCTTGATTTCCTGAGTGTCATCTGTCACTGTAAAAGCAATAATAGCAATAAAACATCAATGACATTAGTTATCGTTTGTTGAACATACATTATGTACCAGGCATGCCTTACATACAGTACTTCATTATATGTTCTTTAACATATCCTGTTAAACCAGGTGTCATGATTTATATTTCACATATAAAAAAATAAGATGACATTAAGAAAGTAACTTGTCTAAAACTTGTCCTAGATGCATTAGAGATAGCATTCAAACCACAGGTCTCCCTGACTCTAGAAAATTCTTAACAACTGCAGATCATATTTAGCTCAGCATGAAGAAGCTCACAGTCTAGTTAAAGAGAAAAATATATGTAAATGATACCTATCATACAATAATTTCATTTAAAAAGCATGTGTGTTTAAAGGGCAAGGGAAGCAATATGTATTAAGAGCTGTTTATACGTATCTTTAGGGGAAGTAATTAAATCTAAGGAAGGGATCAGAAAATCCATAGAAAAGAGTAATTTAGCATTGGAGACACAGTACCATAAGAACTGGCACCAGTCAGTGTTTAAGCAAAGGCCCAGAATCAGCCCTGAAATTACAATGTGTTGGGGGAGCAGTAAAAAAGTCACGGGTGGCATAGGAATTGAAACACTCAAATGTCTACACCTGTCTATATAAGCATAGGAAAAACTAAAGGTGCAGAAGATCAGACTGAAGATGAGAGAGAACAGGAGAGACTGAAGGAAGACTTTCTCTGTTTTTTTGTTTTTTTTTTTTTAATTTTTTTTTCAACGTTTATTTTTGGGACAGAGAGAGACAGAGCATGAACGGGGGAGGGGCAGAGAGAGAGGGAGACACAGAATCGGAAACAGGCTCCAGGCTCTGAGCCATCAGCCCAGAGCCCGACGCGGGGCTCGAACCCACGGACCGCGAGATCATGACCTGGCTGAAGTCGGACGCTCAACCGACTGCGCCACCCAGGCGCCCCTCTCTGTTTTTTTTTTTTTTTTTAAGTGAAGTCAATGAAAATATAAATTTATGAGAGACCTTTTTGAAAAAAATTTTTTTAACATTTATTCAATTTTGAAAGATGAAGAGAGACAGCATGAACAGGGGAGGGGCACAGAGAGAGGGAGACAGAGGGAGACACAGGATCGGAAGGAGGCTCCAGACTCTGAGCTGTCAGCACAGAGCCTGACGTGGGGCTTGAGTTCACAGACCAAGAGATCATGACCTGATCTGAAGTCGGACCCTTAACCAACTGAGCCACCCAGGTGCCCCAGAGAGACCTTTATTTTTAAAATAAAATGCGAAGATTGATACCTGTCTTACCTATGATGTGGGATTATTATAACATTGAAACAATTATTATATACATAAAAGCAGATGTTTTAGAATATGCAGCTTGCCTGTCTTGGCCATGACTGTCTCCTGTCATCTTGAAATTTTTTTTTTCATTTTTTTTCCAAAAGGAAATTAGATGAAATGAATAAGCCAAGCTGTATTCATTTTCATGTTTCATATTTACTAACATTTCTTTGTATACTCATTCAAGAAACATTCCACATGGAGTAAAAATGAGGCAGAGGAGACCCCAGTATCTTTGGGGCACAGACTATTTATATAAAAGCCTCTCCTTAACTAGTAAAGTCAATTTTGCAGAAATGTCTAGTGCAAACATCATGGTATTTAATAAATAGATGGAATGTCCTTTAAGATGAATCCAATATTAAGTTTGGTCTTCTGCTACAAACAAGTATTCCTTCACTTAAAATGACCTTGTGTCATATGTGTAAAAAGTTTGCTCTAATACAATGGGACTAATCCATTTGTCTTAGAAAGCCGTGCGTTTGTTTTAGAAGAAGAATTTCTCTTTCATTACATAGGCTATTATTTGCTTTGTCAAATCCCTCTTGGCCTTGAGCACACTCTAGAAATAGGGATTCTTTAGAATTGCTGATAAGGATGTTCTACTAAATATTACCCTTTATAAATCTTTGAGGAGGCTCAGGAATTGGTGAAGCAATCTAAAGATTTATATAAGGAGACATACAAATCTAGCCAAATGAGGACACATCTGGGATGTATCTGGGTCTACCCTCTCAAGGGCCCGTGCTATATAATGTTGATTCCTTTTTTTTTTTTATTTTGGAAAGGCAACAATACATATGTACTCCTTTAACTTTTTAACATCTTTGTTGATGTCTAATTGATACATAATGAACTGTACATATTTAAAGCATATGCTTTCATAGTTTTGATGTATGTATATATCCATGACACCATCACTACAATCAAGATAATGAGCACATCCATCACCCCCAAAAGTTTCCTCTTGCCTATTATTTCTTCCCAACCCTTGGTGTCCCATCCTCACAACACCTGGTCTGCTTTCTATCATAATTCATTTCCATTTTCTATAATTCTATAGATTCTATAATTTTCTATAATTTTATATAAATGGAATCATACACCATATTGTCTAACTTATTTCACCTCAGCATAATTATTTGAAGATTTATCCATATTATAGCATACATGGGTAGTTTATTCCTTTTTATTTCTGGAGTAGTAATTGTATTGTATGAGTATATCAGAGTTTGTTCATCCATTCTCCTTTGGCAAGTATAACTCCCTTGAACTTAATGTACCCTTTGTGATCTTTTCTTTCATGTCTCTGATATTATAAATTCTTTGTGAAAAAGTATTTCAAAAGCTAGGTTCTCCACTGTCTCTTAATCATAGAGAGGAAAGAAGTACCTTAAGGATACACAGGGGTACAATTACAATATTTGTGATGATGATAATTAATAATAATAATAATGATAATGATAATAATAATAATAATAATAATAATAATAATAATGTGCTTTTAATATGCATAGCACCAGATGAAGCTTGTTGCTGTTTCCTAAGCTGGGCATAACAACTCCCTGTTATGGGAATCCTGTTATGGGAGCATCTTAAGCTGGACTAACAACTCCCCTGTTTTATTTTAAATTCTTTTACAAAGCAACCCATGAGTTATGAAGATGTGACTAAAACTATTATGATTAAATTTAATCATTCACTTAATATATTTTGAGGGCCTACTATATTTCAGGCACAGGACTAGGAAAAAGGGATTCAAAAGTAACAAAAGACACATGCTTCTTCTTTCATAGTCAAAAGTGGATTTATTGTATGCATAATAAGTTGAAGCATATATACAGGCCCTTCCAAAGCCCTGGCTTTGGCAGTATGTTCACATGGTCATGTATTTTAGAGAGGTTGCAAAATCCATCTGTTTAATTTTAATGCACTGATAAGAACCTCTATCTCTTTATACCCCAGCTTTCCTACTACACACTTTTCCCAAGAAGAGTAGCATTGGAACTGTCAGGACATTTTGGAGATCCAGCAAAGGGTAGTTGGTGTTGAGAAGTAGATAGATAGAAACATACATATACACATACTTACAAACATACGTACTGCATATGTATAGTTAGCGTGTGGTTAGCATGTAGTAGCACAGATACATGTGGCTCACAGTTAGTTCTGTGTATATTAATTTAGGACTAGTCACCCCAGGTGAGAAATGGTATGTAGAAATCCTACTGCCCACTCTGCCACCTCACTGGGTTCCATGATCAAAAGGTGCCTATCTATAAACTGTTACACAGTATAAAGTTGTCTAGTGGTGCTGCACGCTGGAATGATGTGGATGGTGGAAGAACAATTAGAATTGAAATGGTTAGACCCAGAAGTTGTGTGTGTGTGTGTGTGTGTGTGTGTGTGTGTGTGTGTAGAGACAAGGGTTGGGGGGAGGAGAAAGGGAGAAAGATGTTAGGCTGATTGATTGATTGGTAAAACTATAATGTTATTTCTCTGTGTATAGGATATTTGTACTATTTGTCAACTTTCAGTATTTTATTTTGATGTGATTTATTTTCTCATTTTATTTTTTTAAAGTTCATTTTGAGAGAGAGAGAGAGAGAGAGAGCACACACATATGTGAGTGGGGCAGGGGCAGAGAGAGAGGCAGAGAAAGAGGGAGAGAGAGAATCTCAAGCTGATTCCATACTATCAGGGCAGAGCCCAACACAGTGGCTTAAACTCACTAATTGTGAGATCATGACCTGAGCAGAAATCAAGAGTTGGATGCTTAAACAACTGAGCCATTCAGGCACCCCTATTTTCTCATTTTAAATAAATGTTAACATGTGATTTTGATTTTCTATTTCTTATTTTGGATTATATTTATTTGAGTCCTCCCCCAACTTATAAATACTTGAGGCAACACAAAAGTAGAATCCATTGCTGTTTATATGTTACAGTTCATCAGGAACAGGCCAATAAGCATACATTTAAAATACAAGGTTATAAAGGTTAGATAAAAGAACTTCAAGGAACGTATAGGACAGGAATAAATTCTTACTTGGAAGGATAGAATTCTTGGAGAAAGTGGTGTTAAAGCTGAGATGTAGTGTAAGTTGACCAAAGATATATATGTCCTATGTGTCCCTGTACCTGTGTGTGGGGTAGGAGAGAAAGATAGGAGGGTGTTGATAGATGTTTTACTTTTCCCTTAGACATACAGAGTTTTAAAATATGTGGGTGGGTGACATAAGATCAAATTTTACAGATTTTTAAACATATATTTTATATACAGTGCATACATACATTTTATAGTTAATCCTGAGGCACATGAATGAAGAAATGCCAAGACTTTAGGCAGAGAGACCATATTTGATTATGTGTCTTCCAAAACTGTATTTCTTTCCTCTAAGGCAGATGTTCTTAATTCTCTAGAGGCAGTTGTCAAGGAGCAGTTTTCAAACACAGTGGCATTTCGTGAGGGAAGGCTCCTTAAAGTAGTGAATAGTATCTGGGATTCCATTTTAAACACTAATACAATGTCGGTCCCACCCACTTAATCAATGTTTGTTATAGGGAGAGGATCAGAAATAATGGGCTGATGTGTCCATTTTCTACTATTTAATTTTCTTTGCCAACTTGACAAATTATTTCTGTCCTCTAAACTTCAGTTTCCTTATGTTCACAATAGGGGTAAAAATCCCTACCTTATAGTTGGTTTGAGAACAAGAGGACCTAATAAGATAATCCAGGAGAGAAAGTGCCTAGCATAAAATAAATGTTAAGTAAGTTTCAAACGAATATGCACTTTAAAAGTTCTACCATTTTAGGCTTAAAAATTTAATTGTAAGATTGGAAATCATAAAACTCCTGGAAGAAAACAAAGACAGTAAGCTCTTTGAGATAGGTCTTTGCTATAGTTTTTTGGGTCTGTTCCTGAGGCAAGAACAACGAAAGCAAAAATAAACCAAAGGGACTGCTTCAAACTCAAATCTTTTGGACAGCAAAGGAAATCATCCACAAAACAGAAAGGCAGTCTCCTGAATGGGAGAAGATATTTGTAAATGATATGTGTGATAAGGGGTTAGTTTCCAAAATGTATAAAGAACTTGCACAACTCAAAATAGGTAGGTAGGTAGGTAGGTATGTATGTATGTAGGTAGGTAATGATAGATAGAGATAGAGATATATCTAAACAAACAAACAAACAAACAAACAGTCCAATTAAAGATGGGCAGAGGTGGGGCACCTGTGTGGTTCAGTCGGTTGAGCGACAGATTTTGGCTCAGATCATGATCTCACTGTTCATGGATTCAAGCCCCATATTGGGCTCTGTGCTGACAGCTCAGAGCCTAGAGCCTACTTTGGATTCTGTCTCCCTCTCTGTCTGCCCCTCCCCTGCTCATGCTCTGTTTGCCTCTCTCTCTCTCTCTCTCTCTCTCTCAAAAATAAACATTAAAAAAATATAAAAAAAAAAAATGGGCAGAGAACCTGAATAGACATTTCTCCAAAGATATAAAGAAGGCGAACAGAAACATGAAGAGATGCTCAATGTCACTCATCATCAAGGAAAAGCAAATCAAAAACGAAATATCACTTCACACCTGTAAGAATGGGTATTATAAAAATACAAGAAATTAGTGCTGGCAAGGATGTGGACAAAAGGGAACCCTCCTGCACTGTTGGTGAGAATGTAAATTGGTACAGCAATTATAGAAAACAATATGGAAGTTCCTCAATTAAAAGTATAACTACTCTATGATCCAGCAATTTTATTTCTGGAAATTTATCTGAAGAAAATGAAAATACTAATTAGAAAAGATAGGTGCACTCCTGTGTTCACTGAAGCATTATTTACAATAGCCAACATATGAAAGCAACCTAAATGTCCCATTGATAGGAAATGGATAAAGATACATATACACACGCACACATATATAATACACATATACACAATGAAATATTGCAATGGAATATTCCTTAGCCAAGAAAAGAATGAAATCTTGCCATTTGTAAAACATGGGTAATAATAGAGGGCATTATGCTAAGTGCAGCAAGTCAGAGAAATCACTATTGACAGTGACAGATGAATATGAAGACCACAGTGATATGGAACATTCATATGAACTCAGTTTCTCAAATGAATCTAAGATAATGGTACCATCATCTTGTACAAAGTATGGTCTCTATCATTTTAGAAAGAGGTGTATCATCTTTGAATATTAAGTAAATATTAGAGTATTCTCAGGGATATAAAATAAGCTTTCAGTGACCTGTTAAAGTTACTCTTAGTGGACGTCTGAGCATTATTCAATTTTTTATTAAGTGAATTAATTCAAAGAGACATTATACATGTAGGGGGGGAAAAAAAAAGAAAAAAAGTACCTCATCAAGAATATAAGAGAGGAGCTATTGACAGTATCTCATTATAAAATGATAGAACTTTTCTTTTTATAACTGTAGTTGACATATAATATTATATTATATTCAGGTATATAACATAGTGATTCAAAATTTATATATATTATGAAGTGATCACCGTAATAAATCTAGCCACCATCTGTCACCAAACACACTGACTGTATTGCCTATGTTGTACATTATATCCCTGTGACTTACTTATTTTATAACTGGAAGTCTGTACCTTTTAATACCCATCACATATTTCACCCAGCACCCAACCCCTCTCTTCTGGCAACCACCAGATAGTTCTCTGTACCTAGAAATCTTCTTCTGTTTTGTTTGCTTTGTTCTTTATAGATTACACATATAAGTGAAAGCATGTGGTATTTGTCTTTCTTTGACTTGCTGCCCTTAGCATAATGCCCTCTATTATTATCATCCATGTTTTACACGTAGCAAGACTTCATTCTTTTTCAGGAGTGTCCAAACTGGGCACTTGGCATGGATTATCTTGTTTAATTTCCATAAGAGTAACTTGGGGTTGATATTATTATTTTCACTTTTGAAATGAAATACTTAGGCAGATTTGGAAACTAACTTTTTAAAAAGGATTCTTAGTTAAGAGGAGGGGGAGTGAACTTGTCTTTTCTAGGGCCCAGCTCTCAGGCTGATGGTCTCACCATGGCACAGCAACAAAGAAATCTCTTGTTTTTAAAACAGAAGCTCAGCAACAGCCACATCCTCAAGTCTTTTTCCTCTTTGGGAAAAAAAAAAAAAAAAAGACAATATCCTCAAAGGCCAAAAGTATCTTATCTCTGTTCTTTCAGGATCTGCACCTGTTCTACCCAATAAGGTGACCCACATATGTAAAATTACATTTTCTAGTAGGTGCATTTTTAAAAAGTTAAAAGAAATAGGTAAAATTCACTATAATAAAATTCAACTCAATAAATATATACACAATATTATTACTTCAACATAAATATAAAATTATTACTGCAAATTCTTTTCATAGTATATTTTCAGAATCTGATGTGCATTTTATACTTGCAGTATATCTGATTAGCCACATTTCAGGTCCTCAGTAACCATAGGGGCACTGCGACCTGCCTTACTGTGCAGCACAGATTGTATAGTTCTAGTTAGGACTAGTGATAAACTATCTCAAGCAGGGAAATCTTAGGCCTTATTCATTAAAATATCAACATGTCTACTGTCATTTCTTCTATATTGCTGACCTTCTTTTCAGCTCAGTGCTACATGAGGATCAATAACCTAGGCTTTAGAGTCAGGTTTCCGTAAAACTCTGCTCTACCCCTTACTACGTATGAGTCCTTGAACAAGTTATTTGATGTCTTAGCCTCAGTTTTCTCGTTTACAGAAACGGGGAGAATGATGCCTAGCGCTCAAGTTAGATATAAGTTAGATATGTCTCCTGGCTCCATAAGTAGATGCTCTAAATGTTAAAATTTAATCTCATTTTCTTCTGTGTGAACTTGAACAGAGATTGAGTGCACTATTCATTTTTTTTAATTGTACTCTCTTTTTTTTTTTTTTTTAGGTTTATTTATTTTGAGAGACAGAGGGAGAAAGAGAGCACATGAGCAGGGGAGGGGCAGAGAGAGGGAGAGACAGAATCCTAAACAGGCCCCACATTTTCAGCACAGAGCCCTAGGTGAAGCTCAAACTCATGAACTGTGAGATCATGACCTGAGCTGAGATCAACAGTTGGATGCTTCACTGACTGAACCACCCAGGCACCCCGAATGCACTATTCTTGACACAGATATTCTGTATCGTTTACTGTTCTACATATGACACTCCTCCCTCCACCCTGGCTCCACCTCATTGCTGCACCCATAATCGTGAATATGGATTAGTCAATCACTCACCCTCTGTGAGTAGGTAAAAATCGGTATGGGTTTCGTACATGTTGTTGAATTTGTTGTTTCCTGATGTATTGGAGTTTCCTGCAGAATGACCTATGTGGGCTAGTTGGGATAATTTATAACCTTTTAGAAATCCCATTAACTCACTTACAGATGAATATTCTGTAGTACTGAGCTCTTTAAGTATTTAAATTCTTTAAGGCCCATCTATCAACTAGAACAAAAGGAAACTATCATCCTTCTACCCACGCTCTTCCTTCTTCCCAGGTGAAACAAGTTATTACAAGTCCCCACATACTTTCTCTTGGTTTCTTCTGGTCCTAAGCTAATTGCATGAGTCACCTTGCTCAAATTCTAGAAAGTGCTGAAGGCCAATGTATGAGTCTCAAGATTTCTTCCCAACAATATGTAGAAAATTCCTACTGAAGAAGCGGGAGCTCTGTGTTCAGATCTCAGCATGCTATTTATAGTGTTTCTCCCATTTCAACCTATCTGAGAAGGACCAGCTTCTTACTACTCTTTCCCAAAGCTGTTAAATCAGAATCAGGTGTTTATCCTCAAAGAGCTTATTAGCCCCTTCTTAAAACCCAGTTTGGGGCACCTGGGTGCCTCAGTAAACCAACTGAGCATCTGACTCTTGATTTTGGCTCAGGTCGTGAAGTTGTGGTCCTGAGATGCAAGCCTGCATTT
The DNA here is from genome assembly GCF_014898765.1 of Herpailurus yagouaroundi. Lineage (NCBI taxonomy): Eukaryota > Metazoa > Chordata > Mammalia > Carnivora > Felidae > Herpailurus > Herpailurus yagouaroundi. The sequence continues at coordinate 9,973,257 of NW_024412411.1, read as the reverse complement.
GGGCTCTGTGCAAGGTGTGAAGCCTGTTTAAGATTCTCTCTCCCTCTCCTTCTGTCCCTCCCCTGCTCACACTCCCTCTCTCTCTTTTAAAAAAATGAAAATTAAAAACAACCAGTGAGAGATGGGGTGGAGAATTCCAAGAAGAACTATCTCAATAATTTTCCTTTCTGAAAAAGATACGCTAAAGAAATCATACAGTTATTCTCAATGTGTAGTTTTGACTAATGCAAAATTGCCATTCTATTAATTGTAGCTTTTAACTCAAAGTATAGCAACATTCGCATTCTAGCTTTCATTTCCCAAAGAAAAACCCACATTTAGTGTAAGATTGTCTTATCCTCTCAATAATTTTTTAATAACAAATAAAATTTAAGAAACATTCATTAAAATGTTACTATTGCTTGAATTCTGTATTTTAATATCAAATTAGTAAAACATGGTATTTATACATTTTATAAACAGGATCCCTAAAGTGTGTGTGTGTGTGTGTGCGCGCGCACGCGCGCGTGCATGCAGGCACATGTGCCTGAATACACGTATATGTATGTATGTAATTTATGTGCTAGTCTAGTATTAAAAGGTTTGGCAGAAAATGAGAGAAATAGGAGTCTAAATAAGTCATACAAATATGACCATCCAAAATTCACCAAATATTTTATAATTCTTTTTAATTCTTACTCTTAGGTTGTGAACAAAATTGCTTTGCCATAATCTTGTCTTTTATATATGAGGAAGCTAAGGTCTTGAGCATTTATGTTGTTTTCTTGAGGATAAATTTTGGCCAAGAAAAGGATGTCACTTCACCCATACTACCACATCTGTTGAAAATTTATGATGCATTAATTAACAATTAACATGGCTAAACACCATTGTATAGATATTCACAAGACTTGCTTTGCTAAGTAAAACCTTTTCCTTAGTTAGAGAGATAGTCTTATTTGTAAATATAAATGCATTTTTGAGGCTCTACACATCGGCTTCATCTCGTGGAGAGGTGATATTTGTTGTACTGGAGAGCATCATTTAATGTCAGCTTCTTAACTCTCTAATCAGGGCTCTACCACTTTTTGGCTGTATGACATTGGAACATTCCCTTCATATCTCTTATCTTCACTGTCTGCCAGAAAAGTAATTCTTTATTCCCTGACCTCTTCCTGACAGTATTATAAAGCACAAATAAATATGGTATTTGAATGTTTGCTGACAATATTGAGACCGTATACAAGCCATAGGGCATTCTTACCACTCCTTTGCTCACTGAGCTTGGTAACTCAGTGCTGGCCTGTGATGTAGACACAAGCCTTGGGAATAGATTTTCCTGGGTTAGAATCATTACTTTGACCTTCACTGGATCTGAAGCCTTGTGGGGCGGGGGGTGGGGGGAGGGAGGTGGTGGCATTTAACTTTCTGAACCTCATTTTCTTCTTCTGTGAAATGGCTACTTTGAACTCTCAGCGTTCTTCTGAATATGATGGCTGCTGAGAAATGCACCTCAATCCCCTGAGGTTGATTAACATGGTAACTGAAAGAAACCCACTCTGTAAGTTATCTTATGGCAAACTGCTATCACTTCTTTATCTTTCATTCTATTATTTTCCAGCAAAAGCAAAGCATATCCAGCCTTTAACTTACAAAAGAAACCAACCTGAAGAGATCTAAGCATATTTCTCACTTTATGAGGTAGCTAAAGTATCCTTTGAAAAGAAAGACCAATCCACTGCTAATCTCTGGCCTCTTAGTTGTCACCATGATATTATTCCTCTTCCCAAACCTTTTTTTGTTTACATTTAATAACATTTGAGAGAATCATTAAACCACTAATCTTTGTAGGACAGAAAAAAAAAAGAAAAAAATATATAGAGAGAGTTAAAAGGGATATAGTCAGATATTCAAGCTGTTTTGTATCAACACCTTTGTTGGCTGCAACAGGTGCAGATGGAAAAATAGATTGCCTATCAGAATATCTGTAAGTGAAAGAACAAACCACCGTCACCACCACCATCACCAACAGCAAATAATTTCTGCATCATATGCCAGAACAGTGTCATATCTCTCTCACTGAGTATTTGATTTAGACAGTTATCAGAATTAATTTGCATTACTCAAAGGGGATCAAAGGGCTGAGTTGCATTATTTACATGTCAGCTGTCCTCATTTACTATTTAAAATTATAAAGGATCCTATTCTTAGAGGGACATAAGTGAGAACTGCTTTATGACCTGAAAAAAGTCACTACCATGTGCAGGTGTAACTCCACATCAGAGAACCTTTACCATTTCATTGAGCCCTTCTAGATACAAAGATGGCAACAGTTGTTTGACAATACATTAGCTAATGTCCAACACGAGAAGCATCTCTGTCATGGGAAAAGAAGTGATCATTTAGTCCTTCTCAAAGAGGGCACTGTTGACATTTTGGTGATGGGACAGTTATTCGTTTTGGAGGACATTCTAGCACATTGAAAGATGTTTAGCATCCCTGTCTTAAGTACTTTGGGACAATCAAAAATACCCCCACGTTTCTAAATGCTATCTAGGGAGTATTATAGTCTGTCTTTGAGAACTACTGAGGTAAAGCAAGGTAAGGCTCATCTGGACACTAAGAGCCCATCTTTGGAATCAGAAGGATCTTTATTTGACTCTTGGCCATGAACTTACTAGCTCCATAATCTTGGTTACTGAAGTTCCCTGAGTCTCAGTTTTATCTGTTACTTGAGGATAATAATGCCTTCTTAAGGGATCAATAATTTAATGCTGGTAAAGTCATTAACATGATGCCTGGAGGGGCACCTAGGTGGCTCTTGGTTTCTGCTCAGGTCATGATCTCAGGGTTCGCAAGTCTGAGCCCTGTGTCAAGCTCCACACTGACAGTGTGGAACCTCCTTGGGATCCCCTCTCTCTCCTCTCTCTCTGCCCCTCCCCTGCTCATTTGCATTCTCTCTCTCTCTCAAAATAAATAAAGACCAAACAAAACATGATGCTTGGCATATAAGAAATGCTTATTTAAAGAGTAGCTAATTTGACAAATGTGTTTTAGTAAAAATTCATATAGGCTCAGAGAAAAAAAGTAGCTATCACAGTCAGTAGTGATTATTGTAGTTGTCATGGGAAAAATGGCACTGGTGATGCTTGTGGTACACATAGGAGTATCAGTAGGTAAGGTGTTTCAGATGTATATAGTACCTTACTGCCTGAGTTGGAATTTCCATGCCGCTGTGTTATTTAGGCCAATTCCCTGTACAGTCTATGCTTCATATGTAAAATGAAGACAAAAATAGTGCAAACTGTAATAGTTTCTTGTAAAAAATAAATAAGTATAAATACTACAAAGTGAATCAGGTTTAGAGTGCCTGTGAATTCAGTGGAGATAGGAGGGGATTGGATCATATGACTTTCTGCTTTCAAAATCTTAAGCCACGTTAGGTTCAATTGCTTTTGTGCTGCTGGCTCCACAGTAGTTAACTAGTTACTGTCTTACAAAGGTATGTCAGGGTGGCTCAACTGAAGGTACTGTTGTTTTCTCAGGTAATTAGATCTGGCTCAGACAGTCTTCGCTTTCAAGACAGTTTAGTATTTAAGATGTATTCTAGGGGCGCCTGGGTGGCGCAGTCGGTTAAGCGTCCGACTTCAGCCAGGTCACGATCTCGCGGTCCGTGAGTTCGAGCCCCGCGTCGGGCTCTGGGCTGATGGCTCAGAGCCTGGAGCCTGTTTCCGATTCTATGTCTCCCTCTCTCTCTGCCCCTCCCCCGTTCATGCTCTGTCTCTCTCTGTCCCAAAAATAAATAAACGTTGAAAAAAAAAAAAAGATGTATTTTAGATTCTAGCCAAGATAATTAGTCCTCAGAATACCAAACAGCCATGATTATAACAGGATCTTCTCTTGGATGTGGTACAATATGAAGGCTACAGGAGAGAGTTTGTGTGAAATCCTAAAGGGAAAAGAATGAAGCTGTTAATAGTTCAGCTTCAGCACATCCATGAATACGTATGTTTTCATCCTAACGGAAAATAAATTGTCAGAATGTTTGTAATGTTAACCACTTTGGGATTAATAAAGTACGTAAATCACTTTGATAAATAGTAGTTATTTGCTAACTTTGCCTCCTGATTATAAAAGGTTGTTTTGTTTTGATTTTCTATTTAATTTTCACACTTTATGTTCCTATATGAATTTTAAAAGACAACTGGGAATTGATTTTTCAAATTAGAGTGTAGGCTGCTATGTGGTGATTTCATACAGAATTTGCAACCCCTACTCATAAATATGTTGTTGATGATCACCATATTATCTTGCTTCTCAGAACCTATAATTATTAACAGATAGAGATATGACATCCTAAATGCAGGGGGATTCTTTTATGATAATATCAGCATTTTTCCACTCGGGAGTAATCTTTATGAAAGTAATGACATAGTATTTCAATATTTCAAAAGGATAATTTCATTCCTCTTTAGATTCCACTTATTTGTTTATTGAGTGACTACCTAATCTATGCTACATGATGCCTGACCTAGCCATGTTGAAGATATGAACATGAATGAAACTGTTTATACCCATAGAGTAGTTTAGAAGAATCATGTATTTGATAAATGTACTACACTGTGAAAAATGCAGTACAGGAAACAGTTGGGGATACAGGATGAGTCAAGAAGGATAGAGATAATGATGCCTTACCATAAGTCTTACAGTATCACTTATATAAATAACTCAGAATAATCAGGGAATTTCAAAGCTAGAAATTAATCATTCTAGCCCTATTTCGTACTACTTCCCAATATGCATGCCATGAGTGTTGTTTAGTAAGGACATGGGATAATGTAGACTTTCCAGTTTTATAGACAATGATCCAGTTCCTCCTGCCCCGTATACTAGCTATATGACCTTGGGCAAGTTATTGTATGTTGCTTAGCTATAACTTCTTTATCTGTAAAATGGAAAAGGTAAAATACCCTTTAGGGTTGTTGTGAAGATTAAATACAGTGATTTATAGAAGAGGGAATGGCAAAATATTTAATAAATGTTAGCTGTAATTATCTTATAGTCCACAGTTTTTCTGCTTTCTATTTTATCACGAATCCACTGTTTTTCTACCTTCAAATTATTGTTCATTAGAGTTTGCTTATTTGAAATGCATGTACTTCTGTATTTCTACCTATTGAAATCCAAGGTCTTAAGATGTTACTTTCTCTTCAGTGCCTTTTCAGATTTCTTTCAAATGTGTGAATATAATACAATCACTTGTGAATATGTTCCATTTTTTCCTCCTCATAACCGTATCTATTGGAGGCCAAGGTATATCATATTACCAACATAGTGTCTCAATACCAATTAGCTACAAAACGGACCCTCAATACTGATTTCTTGAAATAAATTAAGCTACAGACAGGTAGTTAATAGTTACTGGGTTTTATTCAATCAAATGTTGTAAATCCTGCATTTTCATGCATTGGACATTGAGACCCCCTAAATCATTTTTCTTTATCAACTTCAAACTTTATCAGTTTAGGAAGGGCACTTCAATCCATCTGACAATGGCTCCACCTATAAGCCAGAAGTTCGGTTCATATGCATCACCACCTTGGCTTGTAAAGTAATATCCATTTGTGGAACTATTTTAATATTTTATTCACTTTGCCTTTATTACTGTATACAAATGGATGAAACAGATAAAAATGAAATTGCTGAGAGTGGTGAGGAGAAGCATAGGTTTCATAAACTCAATATAATTAAGGCAAGATGGAGATCATTAGGCTTGCCTCAACTTTAGCCTCTATCAGGCATTCACTGGCCTTAAGCCCAATCAACTGTGTGTTCAATTATAAAGGAAAAGGATAAAACTAAAGTGCACAGTGCTAGAAATATGCATTAAACAACGTACCTAAAAGATGAGCTGCCATTAGAGATTCTGTAATTGGTTTTAACATATTGGGAATGGAACACCTATTAGAATCTGTGAATATTTTGTTCAGCTTGTCAACATTTACCATGATACGAAAGTTGGAGATTGTCTACTGTTTTATTCCTTTATATATATAAAAAAATTGAATAGTTGTAAACTTTAAGTTGACAATATTTAAAGGAATAAATAAATCTTTCATCCCCAAAGTTTACTTACCCCTGACATTATTATTCTGACACTGTCAGCTATGCTAATTTCATAAAGAAATTTTTAGATTTAGTGAAATTGTTCAATAAATCATTTCCCTTTCTTGTAAGTATATCTCAGGTATGAATAGAAAAATAAATCAAACCCAGAAACTGTTAATTTGATAGAGATTATAGTCATTAACTGAAATCTTGTTTTGAATTTTAAGTTATACGATTATCAATGAATTCATTATCTATGTATATCTGCAACATGTTTTTTTTTTTTAATAGTATGTGTGTCCTAATAAAAAAAATTCTAGACCGTCTTTGGAAGAGAAGTTGAATTTCTTTCGCAAATTCTGCTACTCTAAAGCATACATTTTCTAAATTTGTAAGATGTAAAGTGGCTGTTTTATGGTAGAGTATTTTAATGTTAATGTGAAACACCTGGCAATCTTCTTAGAGTGCAGATTCTGCTTTAGCAGGTCTCAGGTGAAGCCTGAGATTCTGCATTTCCAACAAGTTCTCAGCTGCTGCTGCTTCCAGTCTGGACATATTTAATAGCAATTGGGTAGAGCACCAAATATGCAGTCAGAAAATTTTACTTCGAACATTACATCTACCATTTACTAGCTATAGAAATTAGGTTAAGTCACACCTGCTCACTTTTTCCATCTCTGTTGTTCTTACTTTATTTAGTCTAAGCCACCATCATTTCTCAGCTCTGGCATAGTCTCTTCATTGTTTTCTCAGCATCTGACCTTGCCCTTCTCCAGTCCACTCTCCAGACCACAGCTCAAGTAACAGTTCTTAAAAATACTAATCTTATCCTATGGCCAACTGCCTAAACCTCCCTTACCAGCTTTTAATGACTCTCCTCAAAGATAAAATTCCAAATTGTTACCATAATCCATTAAGTCCCAGTCTGCCTCTTTCATCTTATCTCGCTCTCTGTTCTCATTGTTGCTTAGGTTTCACTAAATGGGCTTTTCCTTTGTTGCCTAGGTGTGATCCCCAGGTAAGCAGAGACATATAACCTGGAAACTGGTTAGAGATGCCAATTCTAGATCCCACCCTTGAAACTTTCTCCCACTGGACAGGGCCTCTCCCATAAAGGCAGTGCCTATTGGGTTTTCTTTCTTTCTGATTCTCCAGCACTCAAAACACTGCCTGGCACAGTGTAGGTTTCCGATAAAAAGTTTTGAATGAATGAGAGAATAAATCCTTATAACCTCTGTATTATTTCTTTATCTGTAAAATAGATAAAATATTGCTTCCCTCACAGGTTACTTCAGATTCATTAGCATATATGAACGTAGAAAGCAGAACGCCTACTTTAAAGATATTCAAATAGGGTTTTTTTTAAAGATATTAGTTTTATAAAGCACTTTTATGTCATTTTCTCAAGTATACCTACATTATTTGCTTTTACAAAAACAGTTACTTTACGCAGCTTTGTTCATTAAGTCACTCACTCACATATATAACATTGGATGTTTGCTAACACTATTGCTTCTACGTGGGATAGTATTTCCTCTATCTGGAGTTCTAGCTGGTGACATTTCTTTTTTTTTTTTTTTTTTAATTTTTTTTTTCAACGTTTATTTATTTTTGGGACAGAGAGAGACAGAGCATGAACGGGGGAGGGGCAGAGAGGGAGGGAGACACAGAATCGGAAACAGGCTCCAGGCTTTGAGCCATCAGCCCAGAGCCCGACGCGGGGCTCGAACTCACGAACCGCGAGATCGTGACCTGGCTGAAGTCGGACGCCCAACCGACAGCGCCACCCAGGCGCCCCTAGCTGGTGACATTTCTTAAAGCCTTTACTCAATGCATCTGACAGTTGTCTCCTTCTAGTTTCTGGTGTACCTTAAACTTTCCTCTTTCAAAGCACTTAAAACATTTAAAAATAGTAAGTGTTTTTTTAATTTCAGAAGTAGCATAAGTTTGTTATAGAAAATATTTTTAAAATGCTGATAAGTAAAAAGAAAACCTTAGTTCCTGCTGTAATCAAGAGCTTTCATGATAACATAACTTCTTAAGCTCTTCCATATTCTTTAATTTTTTTTTTTTTGATGTTTATTTATTTTTTGAGAGAGAGAGACAGCAAGTGGGGGAGGAACAGAGAAAGAAGGAGACACAGAATCTAAAGCAGACTTCAGGCTCTGAGCTGTCAGAGCCTGATGCAGGGCTCGAACTCATGAACCGTGAGATGATGACCTGAGCCGAAGTTGGACACTTAACCGTTTGAATCACCCAAGCATCCCATTCCATATTCTTTAAATTGCAAAAGAAATTGCTATAGTTTAGGTAAACTTATTTGGCATTTCCAAATTATGTACATAAGATTTTTTAATCATATCAGTTAGTTGATATTGTGCCCTATTAACGTAAATTCTCCTAACATATTATAGGAGGGCGTGTTTAATCAAGTGCATTTTACACATATTCTTTTAAAGAAGTAATAAAACAGCACTAGTCATGTGGATGTAAAATTGTATTGCAATTAGGTAACATGGTAAGGACGGAGTTCCATAAGAACATTTGATTTACAGTAGATTTCCTGTGTATTCTCTGAGCCACTTTCAGCTCTGCACCCAAGGGAACACCTAAATGCACAAAGCTACTTTCTCTTGCTATTGTAGAACCAATTAAATTAATTTGTTGGAAATAACATTGTCTATCGCTTGCACTGTGCTAGATTAGATTCTCTCTGAATCTTCCTGGGTTTCACTCTACAATGTGTATAGCACTTTGAATTTTAGTGGCAAGAGCTGCAGTCTTCCTTTGCTTATATAAAAAAATTGATTTTAAGTACTCCCAAGAAAATAGAGCTTTCTCAGAAACCTGCATTTACTTTGGGAGACTTCTGCATATATTTTCTGACACTTGGCATCACTTAGGATAGCAAGAAATAGAAAGAATATAGAGATTCTTTTGCATTATGTGTATATCTCTAACTTTGGGGATTCTTTCCCATATCCATTAGGGAGAAGGAATTTCTATGGAGGACAAGATGCTACACGATAGGATAGGGAATTATAGTTGGATGAAATTATCTCATTGAATTTTTTATACTGTGTGTCCTAATGCCAAATTCATCTGTTTACTAAATGAACATTGATGAGCACAGCTCTAACACAGGTCATAGGGAGGATACACCGGATACCTGGAATATTTATACATATGTATGTATATCTTTATAGGAACGTAAATAGAGGTGCCTGGGTGGCTCAGTTGGGTAAGCGTCTGACTTTGGCTCAGGGCATGATCTTGTGGTTTGTGGGTTCAAGCCCTGTGTTCGGCTCTGGGCTGACAGCTCAGAGCCCGGAGCCTGCTTCAGGTTCTGTGTGTCTCTCTCTCTGTCCCTCCCCCATTCACACACACTCTCTCTCTCTCTCAAAAATAAGCATTTAAAAATTTTTTTTAAAGAATGTAAATATATATTTATACACATTAATTATATATATTTATTTAAAGGTATATAAATTATAAATAGACATAAATATTTAAGACAACAAATCCTTTGCATGTAAAAGTGCAGTTTCTGGATTCAGTCAGTGTGTGTGCATGGAGCAGGAGAGGAATATGTAAGGAGAAGACCAGCTGGAGGTTGGGTTGAATGATTTCGAGACCAGCATATTTATTTTGAGGTGAAAAGCCATAGTAGTGTGAGACTAGGAGGTAAGCAAAGATCAGATAGTTAAGGGACTTCTAAAATACAGAATTTTGACATTTGGCTATAGACAGTAGGGAGGCATCCTGTCATTCAGGATGCTGTCATTGAATAGTTACCCAAAACGAAGTAGCCCTTAGTATAGTTAAGTAGGGTCTCTTTAAACTAAATAGATTTTGCATGTTTGGGTTTCGGTTTCGTTTGATAGTTTTCTGTAATTGACAGAGGCAGTGTTTCCACATTCCTGGAGACTGTAACTTGCATTATTGTGGAAGGGCTGCGGGTATGGGAAACAAGAGGACTGACTTTGGACACTGATTTTGCTGTTAACCAGCGATGTAGTCTGAACCACAGCACTTTTCTCTTCGGTGTCACTGTCTGCAAATCAGGAAGGGAAAGTGTTGTTGGAATAAATAACATTAAACCTCCTTGGATTGTTCGCTTTCTTTGATCTCTTGTGACTGCCACTAATAACTCTTGCCTTTGTCTTTTAGACGATAATCCAGATTAACACTCATTCCAGGTAAAATAAAACCTAACCTAAAGTTAAATAGGATTTTAAAGTTTGCTCTCACTTGGAAACAAAGTTCAAGAAGGAAAAACGTTATATGCTGCTACTACAAACTAATTGAATTTGGAATTTGGGCAGTTTTGAAGATTGCTGCCCTATTGTTGTTGTTGTTAAAGCTGTTAGTACTATTTAAAACTGAACAAGTACGTTCCTGTTTGGCATTTGTAATAGTGTGTGGTACATAGTAAGAGCCCAATAGAAATGATCTTCCTGATAGTGTTGCTTATGAGAAACTAATAAGCTAAATTTAGTAGTATGTATTATGTAAAGTACACATAAATATAGTGTACACATAAATTTAGTAAATTTAGTAGTACTAGTATGTAAAGTATACAACACAGCATGTCCTCAAAAAAATGCTAGTTTCTGACTCACCTTATAGGGCCCTTGTCAACCTGTAGCTATCTATGTTGCTATTCATCTGTGCTTTTTGGGTGCTTTCCTGTAGCACCTGATCCATTTTACAGTACAAGTGGCTGAGTTTCAGTAATGGGCAGATGACTCATTCTGAAGATTGGAGATTATGTTAAGCATCAGGGCAGTGAGGGTGGAAAATAAAAAGCTCCATAAAAGAAGAGAGAAATAGAAAACCATACTTGATAGCCTCAATATTTTTGACAGACTTCTCTCTGGTTCATGAGTGAGGATGGCAGAATGATGGATATTAAGATACCAGAGGTGGAGGTGCTACTTTTACCATTTTACCACTCAATGCATAGCAAATTGAGCCAGTGCAAAAGTAGATTTTTATTATAATGGCCAGAACCCTTCCTAGACACAGATGAAACCTCAGCCCAAAGGAAGAAAGAAGCCCTCTTGGAAGAGAAAAAAAAAATCACTTTGAGAATAGAAACAATACAATTCAAAATTGGATGATAAAATTTTGCTTATATTTAACTAAAGTAGACTGTTATTTAAGAATTTTGGAAAGGATATGACCTAAACTGTGCTTATTGACAGCTCTGCAAAACCTTGATAAATTAGATCTAGACTATTGGCTTTGCTTTAAACCTAAGCTTGAATATGACTGCTGGATCTCCCATTACTCAGTAACTGTACAATCTGAAGAAAACTGGTTGAAACTCCCAAACTTCATCTTTCTCATTTGTAAAATGAAGATACAAAACCCTAATTGCAGAGTCATGCTAAGGATTAAGTGAGATAACAGCAATGACCTTGCCTAACACAGTATCTGTTATTTAGTTGGTAATAAATCAATTTCAATTGCCCTAATGTCAGAACCTTTACACGTTAGACAATCCCATTTTATTATTTGGTCCTCAGTTTTTCTATGCCTAAAATGAGTTTTGGAGTGAGATTATTTATTAAATTTATTACAGCTCTAGCATTCTACTCTTTATGTCTTTCTATGGCTCTGTTCCCTACACATATTTACATGCTAAGAAAACTATCAATGTTCCTAAAAAAAAACAAAACAAAAACAAACCTGGAATTTGGGAAATTTCAGGTATTCTACCAATGAACAGAAAGAGATCCTAGGGTCAGTAGGCAGCAAGAAGTAGCTTTTAACCTTACCTAATTTGCCATATCTATTATATGTATTGTATTTATGTCTGTAACCCAAGCCGCTCTCTACTTCAGGAGACTGAGTCTAATACTAAGAATGAAGAATTCAGGACATACCAGTTTGTTTTTTGTTTTGTTTTGTTTTTTACAGTAAAATCCTGGACTTTTTGCTTTTCCCCAGTTATTCCTATATGTTGGTATTATGGCGGTGGTAAATTACTTGCATATTTGCCTGTGTTGTCTTGTTTTAAGCTCCTTGTTCAATACCGGGACCTTGGCACTGGGAAAAGAAGCAGATTTCCAGTTTGACTTGTATAGCTCTTTCTTGGCCTCATGTTTTCTTATACCTTGTTCCCCAATTGGATCAGGTACCATTTCTTCCACAGTGGATCTAGATGTTTAACCCTATCTGACATGATATTAGTGGGTTGCATAGGTAGTCTCTGTAAAATACTCCCAAGCTAGAAAGCATGATGTTAATTTGATTCTACCAAGCAAGACACCCTGCTTCCTAACTGGGGTGGAAATTTCTTACAGTCGTGTTTACCTATATCACAGACTTCTCTGAAGGGTGATGCCTGAGAATTTTCTTATCCACTCCCATAACTAGATCATGAGTGCTTGGATGGCATACACTAAGACCCAGTGTCTTATTTCTACTGTGGTTGCCACAGGGGTTGCTTGGTCCTGGGAACTCTGGAAGGCCCTTGTGGTGAAATATACAGGCAAGTAAGACATGGGGTCTGCTTCAACCAGTTCACAGTTTAGCTATGGAGACAGGCAGGAAAACAAATACATTAAGATGTTTGAAAAATAAATACTATAATAAACGTAGGAGCAAAGTGCTAGTACCAAGTACAGGGTCCAGAGCATAGCAGTTGCTTATAATAAGTATGACAAGCCAAACTTAAATCCTGAGAAACACATTAAGTCACTTTCCCCAGGAAAGGGTAGGGTTACTACCTAAAAGAGGTGAAATTTGAGATGGACTTTGGAAAAACAGTTTGAGAAGTTTAGCTGTGTTGATGTTTGTGCTGTTTATACTACTTGAATAATTCTCTGGAGACCTGGTTAAGGCCACTGTGGCTCTAACCTCATTCTTCCTTTTTTGCTTTCAAGGAGACCTAAAGACAGCAGAGACAATGATAACATAACCAATTTGGAAGTAGAGGCAAAGGCCTCATTGCAGAGAACTTTGCATGCCAAGTGAAACATTGCAAAATGATAAATTTACTCTAAATCTAGGCTGTTGCTTTTTCTGTTAATCCCCAGCCTAAGTTTGAATTTGTGGTGAAGCATTCAGGCCATGCTCACCCCCCAGCTAAAGATATACAGTTTAAAAAGCAAATAATTGAGTACGAGATCCCCCATTATAAACCCATGGCCTCTAGAGTAGACAATCTTCATTACAGTGTCAGGGAAACTGGGCCATGTCTCCATTCTGTCTCTTGAGAGTTACACATCCAGAATATAAAGGCAACATATTTGTCTTTGACCAGAACTCTGTGGGATCCCCTTTCTGTAAAACTAAAATGTCAAAAGAGACAAAATCATGCCACTCACTGATTCATATCTTGATACAGATCATATAAGGATAATTTTTAGGAAATATAACCAAATCAATAGGAAAGATACCCAACTAAAAGAAAGATAACTCAAAACCAGCCTAATAAATAAAATCAAAGGTTAAACTATGGATGTTGGCAGCCTGAAATGGAGAAAACAACATTGAATTTTAGAACAGAATCTTAGGTTAATAACTAATTTCTGCAACTATATTTATTGTGTGAAACTAGGCACATTCTGTAGCCTACCCTTGTCATAATATGTGGACATGTTGCCATTTGGCTTTTCTCCTTCACAGGTTTTATTTATTTTTTTAAAGAGAGTCCAATGACTTATATTAAAGCCCCTTATAAACTGTACAATGCTGTTTAAATGCATTCTTTAATTTTTGGCTATTTGTTTTGTATAACAAAATATGATTTGGTACATAAACATTTAATATACAAGCTCTTTTTTTATATCACCTTTGTTGTGGTCAGTGAGGGACTAGCGTGTTGAGCTAGATAGTGTTGTTATGCACAACTGTGAGTTCTTTGAATCACATATGTTTTTGTTTTTTGGTTTTTTTACCTGCTGTGAGTTATAGTGCACTAGCATTTTCAGTATGGCCCTTTGTTTATGTTTCATAAGTAATATATATTCTGTCTTGGCATTGAGGAATTGCCATGACCCTAATAGTTTTGATTAAGTATCCTTGCCAAATCAACTACAAAAGAGCCCAAACTTATTTTCCCATTCCCTACTCAAGCAAAAGGAGAAAAAAAAAGTGACCCATTTTAGACTGGAATAATACTATATTCCCCCCAACTCACAGATGAATAGATCTGTAATGAAGTGCAATTTTCCTCAGAAAATAAACTCCAACGAATGGAAAATTGGGGTTACGGCACATGCATTGTGAAGTAATAGTCACTTAAGTATTGAATACAGCCAAAGGACAATTTGAAAAGATGAAGGACATTCAAGCAAGAAACTAGAAATCTGGCAAAGGTGAAAGGGGGTCCACTGGAAGCTTTATTGAACAGCGATTGCGAGTGTAACAGTGAAATAATGATTCAGTTCTGAAGGATGGAAGGGGTTGAAAGGGCAAAGTACATCCTGGTTCATGTCTAGACAATAGTTATGTACAGGCCATGGTCCAACAGGTGACTTCGCAGGGGAATTGATTAAAATAGAAAAAATAAGTTTCAAACATTAACAACCTGGCACAGAAAATGAAAGATCAAAGCAAATTCAGGCTCCAGATGTACATATTTAGGGTTTTCAAATGCTCTGAAAACACTTCATTTTAAGATCATTTACCAATGCAACCAACATTTATTAAGTACACTACTTACCCTATCCCAGGCATAGGAACTTGCCAGGGTCAGCAGGGACAAAACTGGATGAGATGTTTTTGCTCATGCAGCTTCAGACTAATAACTTTCACCTGATTCCAAGGAAACACACCATACTTTGTTTCTGAAATTATTAGTGTAGGTTGAACCATAATAAACTGTCATTTCTGTAGGTCAAAAACATTTAGTATTGGCAAGTTTAAAGGTTCAGCCTAATATTATCTTTTAACCTTTGTTTGAATGGTGGAAGCCTTTTAAGTAAATGTTCTTTGCCTTAAAAATATTTTTTCCCTCCTAATCAGCATTTTCTTCTTTGGTTTAATAAATGAAATCTCTTGGGGTGTTTGTATGGCTCAGTCGGTTGAGCATCTGACTCTTGATTTCGGCTCAGGTCATAATCCCTGGGTCATGAGATTGAGTCCTGTGTTGGGCTCCCTGCTGGTGCTGAACAGGGAGCCTGCTTGGAATTCTCTCTCTCTCCCTTTGTCTCCCTCCCCTGTTCTCCCTCTCAAAAACAAAACAAAACAAAACAAAACAAAACAAAAAACCAAAAAACAACAACAACAACAAAACTTTCACCTTTATTATCCCTTCCAGACTCACTTGAAATCTCCAAATTAATTTATTTCATGTTACAGTGGAGTGGATGCCACTGTGGTCCCCTTCATACACTAAAGGATCAATATGCTGTAGCACAGACTTCCCTCATTCTTATATAACTTTCTCTGTAAGGAAATCTTTTACTGACATTCTGTAAGTTATGTTCTGGAGTCATTTCATCTTCCCTGTGTCTGAAACCAAAACCTTCACTCTTTACCTTTGGGATATATCTCTTATTCATTATGTTGAATGAGTTGTGTTATCAATTAATGGGTCATATATTAGTATGACTGGCTTACATCCCTCTCCCTCATCCACTAACCACAACTGCCAAGTTATTTCTCTAACACAATCGTATGATACCAGACCAGCAGCATTAGCAGCTGTATATTCTTGAGAAATGCGAACACCATGCTCCACCCCAAACCTACTAAATAAGGAACTTTAGGGTGGGCGGGTCCAGTCATCCTGTTTAGGAAGCCTTCCAGGTAATTCTCATGCAGCACTTAAATTTGAGGACAACTGATTTGAAGCAGTAGTTCTCAGTCTTGACCACATGTTGGAATCAGCTTGGAGAATATCAGTAAGTATTGATTCATGGGTCCTAACTAGAAATTTCGTTCTTATTGTGAGGCTGCAGGATGGTTTTGTTAAATAAGCTCTTCAGGTGTCACTAATGAATAGCTAAGGTTGAAAAGCTCTGGCTTATGAAAGTTAATAGTTTTCACATAGTTTCTGTGATTACTACCTGTGAAGCCAGGCATGAGGCTTCTTGGGAGGTGAGGTTCGGAGGTATAGAAATGGGTTAGGGATTTTAGATCAATTGATCAATTGATTGGTTTATCTTAACTGTCACTTATGCTGAATGGATGCTGGATGCCTGCTGGTGAGTATAGAATAGTACACCAGCATGTACAACTATGGAAACCCTCAAATAAAGTAATCAATAAGTCTATCTATCTATCTATCTATCTATCTATCTATCTATCTTAGGTTTATAGAAATAGGATCTAAATTACTTAGTTGGTGGAGGGATGAGTGGAGTTGTGGGGGGAAGGAGTTATGGAAAATGCCATGCAAAGACTAGTCTAGCCAACTCAAATCTATATAGCATCTACCAATGTGGGACTGACCTCAGCTCTTCAAAGACTGTGCCATACGGCCCCCACACTACTCCTTTCCTGTATGAAGGCCTGAATTACTTTAACTCCTCTTTTCCCTTATTCTCCTGCCCTCTCCACATTTTTGACTCCCCTCTGACTTCCTCCTTCATTTGTATCTTGGAAATCCTTGGGTCTCCAGCATAGACCATGGGCATGGGACTCAATTATTTTCTTGATTCTGTATTTTATCTGCTTGGAAAGGAAGGGGAGAAACTTTGACTGTAAAGTTGGAAGACGTGGGGAGGACCGCATCGTGGCCTTGACTCTGGATCAGAGTCAGGTAGGATTGAACAGGTGAGCTAGATCAGGTGAGAACTGAAATCCACTCTAGCTCTGAGAACCAAAGGCTATAAAAGGTGGGAGGGGTACAACTGGGCTGGCAGGATACAGGGTGTGTGTGAGGAATTCCTTTCTCTGTAAAGAAATATCTTGGGTTGACAAGATAGGGGAGGGTTTTTCTTAGTGAAAAGGCACCTTTAGGTCAGGGAGACCCTGTGGGCGACTCACTTGGTCTTCTTTCTGAACGCTGTATTCTTCCCCAGATAATAGTACAAACATCAACCAGCTACAAATTAAGTGTAATTATTTCTATTCCCCTTGTAAACAAAAGCATTAGAGATTATTTTACTAGAGAATGTATTTCTCTTTAAAATGATCTATTTTACCACCATATTTGTGATGTTTTGTCTGCCAGTTTGCCCTTGTCTAAAGTCTAAATTGTTACCTTTTTCCTTTAAATGCATTGGAAGGTCTTTGGATCACATAGGGTTAGAGTCTGGGGGAAGCCTTCTCTAGGAAGAGAAGTCAGTTTCTGTGGGACATGAGAGAAGAGAGGCACTAGCTTAGAAATGGTTCTGGCTCTGGAAATGTGACACTTTTAATGTGGAGTCACCCTGTAACCATCAGTAAGTCTAAAGGCTGAATTCTGAACATTCCTTAGTTCAGTCTTGGAATGAAGTTAATGGCTTGGGCTGGGATGGGGGATGACGGGGTGGGAGAAGGTGGGGAGAGCACAGAAGAATAAATGAATATGCCTGAATGTAATTTTGGGCCATTTTATAGCATCTAGTAAATTAACCCTTCCAGTGATGTAGAATGGAAGAATCCAGATCTTTCCCCAGTGTGAGCCATTTGCTTTTCTCCCAAGGCTTGGTATGGTTAACATGGATAAAATAACCTTATCTCTTTGCTTTCTTAAGTCCTTCACTTTAATGTCATGAAAAGCCTTTGCTCAGGGAACCCATTCAGTCTGGATTGGGTTGGCAGAAAAGAAGAGAAGAGAGTCTAAATGTTCGTCCTTTTTTTCCCCCCCTTTCAAAAGCACAAGAGTCCCAGCTTGCAAAAATTAAGCAGCCAAGAATATTTGATGCCTCATTTTGAAATGTCAGATCTTACATAAACCTTTCCCAAAGTAACTGTAGGTTTTTGCCCTAGACACATTCATAGAATTTTTATTACTGAAAAATGACACTCTTTCTTTTCAGTGAAGCTACATCCTGTAACTACTACCTAATTCCTCATAATCTGCCATCTTTACCCTGGGGATGCCGAATTCTAAAGAATGGAAGGGTATCAAGGGTCAGGGTAAATGTTTATAGGAAACTTCAAAAAGACTATTGCCAAATAGCGTTAAGCTTTGGCAGTTGTGATTCATCATTTTCTTGGGGAGAACATTTTAAGCATGGCTGTCTTAAGTCTTAAGTAGGACTAGTTAGTATCAAATCAGGAGAATTTTCAAAAGTAGGCTAGCTTGGCTTTACAGACACTGGTAGATGGAACAGATGAAATGCTTTGGCACTGATGAGAATGTTGAGCTTTCAATTTTCTCTGTGCTGTGTTGCTTTTATTGTCCTCATTAAACACATTATTAGTAGACAGATTTTATATTTATATTTGCCAAGGACTACAAATTGGCATTTACACACGCAAGAGACTTGACAGGCACTTATTAGGGAGTCTTCATATCTATCACTGTTAACGTTTATGTATGGTTCTCCAAGTCTCTATGTTTTAAGCAAGTATTCTTCAAATTTGTTTGGATGCACTGACAGTAATAGCTAATAATAATGGCAGTGAGGTGCCAGGCCTTTTTTATGTATTATTTCTAATCCTTCTAACAATCCTGGAATTCAGATGTTATAATCTCCATTATCAGATGAGGAAGCTGAATTTGAGAATTACTTTGGCCTATGTCAAAGACACGCCAGGTGGAAAAAGAAGTGAGGATTCAAACCCGCATTTGTGTAGTGACAAATCCCTACTTTTGTATCGGCATCTTAATTTTCTCAAGCATCAGTGAGATCATTATTCAGGGAGAAGTTAAACTTCATTGAGGCCCAGTCACATTTTGTCACTTGCCAAGCCTATGGATGTGAGACTGTGAAGCTAACACTCACATGACTCCACTTTAATGGAGCCATGTCTGTTTTGCCCTTCAGTACATTCCCTGTATACAGCACTATGCCTGGAGCCCAAGACTATGCAGTAAACCTTTTTTTTTTTTTTTTTTTTTTTTTGAATGAGTGAAAAAATAAAGGAATAAATTGGCTTCCACCATCAAGAAGGTGTCGGATTCAGCCTGGGCTGGATTCCCAATTCTGCTTCGTAGATTCTTAGCTGAATAAACTTGGAAAAGACACTCAATTCTACTAAGTCTCCGTTGTTTCATCTACATTAAAAGGAATGGTTTAGAAGATCAATTGAAAGATGAATGTAAAAACATTTAGTAAATATAGTGTAAATATTAATTACTATAGCTGCGATGTAATTTGCAAAGCCCTGGAAAATGATTTCTTATCTAGATTGAAGATTAAATCCTTCCATCTGCTTTTTGGTGCCTAAGTTCTGGCAATAATTTTCACATATTTTTGACTTTTTTATCTTGTTCCACTTTAAGTAATATATTTTATGTCAAAACCAGCTCATTCATATATATATATATATATATGTATATGTATATATATCTGTAAATATATATATATTTGCATATGTATTTATATATGAAATTACAATTAAAATTAAAACAAAATTGCCATGAAACAATATTTAAATCAATTTTATGCATGCCAGTGTTCTGTGTTCTCTTCTGCTTTATTTTATTCAAATAGAATATTGTTTATAACCCACTAAATTGATTTTAGGATCCACTTATTTGAAACCTGCTTTTTGAAAAATACTGTCTTAGGGGAAAGTTCCACTCTGATTTTAAACTCATGCTGTAAGACTTTTTGTTTTTTATAGTAAGACTCTGACTCAACAGATGGTGTCATTTTTGAAGGGAAGGCAGGAGTGTATATGTGTGTGTGTGTGTGTGTGTGTGTGTGTGTGCACAAATGTGCTTGTGTGCTTGTATGTGCTTGTGGTTGGGGGTGACAATGATGTAGAAGCAGAGCTAATTAGAGATGGACTCTCTATCTCTATCTCTATCTCTATCATCTATCTTAGTATGTTCAGACTGCTATAACAAGATAATATAGACTGGGTCTTTTAAAAGCAAACATTTACTTCTCACAGTTCTGGAGGATGGGTAGTCCAAGATCATGGCACCAGCAGATTTGGTGTCTGGAAAGTGTCCACTTCCTGGTTCACAGTCCATCTCTTTGCTGTATCTTCACATAATGGAAGGGATGAGAGAACTCTTGAGGGTCCCCTTTACAAAAATACTATCTCATTCATGAGGGTTCCACCCTTATGTCCTTATCATCTCCTAAAGGCCCCACTTCCTAATTCCATGACATTGTGGGTTAAGATCTCAACTTATGAATTTGGGGAAAATATACATATTTAGTCCATAACTCTGTCCATCTTTCCATCTATCCTTCAATGTGTCTTCTTTCATTTGTCTAAATCTATCCACCTACCTAACTACTGCTTACTCTATAACTGGGTCTATAAATAAATGAGTATAATGCTCATGTGTTTCTTTAGGATCCATCTTAGAACCATTCCCATGAGTTTCCTACAGTCAGTGCCCATACAGACTTCTGAGGAGATGAAAAGCATATCTGCTAACATGTAAATGTTGACAGGAACAGATAATAAGTGAATAATGACAATCCATAAGATTTTTTTTTTTTTTTGAGAGAGAGAGACAAAGCACATGCACATGCACATGCACAAGAGAGTTAGTGGAGGAGAGGCAGAGGGAGAGAGAGGAATCTTAAGCAAGATCCACAGAGCAGGATTGCAGAGCCAACAAAGGGGCTTGAACTCAGGACCCTGAGATCATGACCTGAGCCGAAATCAAGAGTCTGAGGCTGAACTGACTGAGCCACCCAGCTACCCCATAAGATTGTATTTTTACAGCTTGAGTTTAGAATTTTCTATAATCTGTTACACTAAATATGTGCCACCTATTTTCTGAATTTTTTTGTGCCACCTACTTTAACTGAATGGAATACATTATATATTTAAGAATTTGATATGTTACTGGTCATTTAACTTAAATAACTTTAAAAGTATTGGGGGGATTTATTTCTTAATTTTTAATGTTTATTTTTTGGAGAGAGATAGAGAGAGAGAGAGAGAGAGAGAGAGAGAGAGAGAGAGAGAGAGAGAACGAACAGGGGAGGGGCAGAGAGAGAGGGAGACACAGAATACAAAGCAGGCTCCAGGCTTTAAGTTGTCAGCACAGAGCCTGATGCAGGGCTTGAACTCACAAACCGCAAAAAAATGACCTAAGTGGAAATCTGACACTTAACTGACTGAGCCACCCAGGCACCCCAGGGGTGGGATTTATTTCTTAAGCAAACATGCAAAAATTTGAAGATATTTAAAAGTGAACATAGTTGAACTGTGCGTAAGAACTCTAGACATTAAAAGAGACAATGATATTAAAGTGCCTTAATTTAACTAGCTTTTTATTGATGGGCATTTAGGCTTTTTCTAATCTCATTTTATATTGTGAATCTTATTGCACTGAATGACTATATATCATTTAATTTACATATAAGTAATGTGTATTTTTCTCTTTTTTGGTAAATATTCCCAAATTGTCCTCTATAGAAGTTGTATGAATTTCATCCTCACCAAGAATATGAATGCCTGCTTCCCTATATGCTCAATGATGTAAATTATCAAAATTATCTATTTTTGACAATTCAGTAGATTAAAAGTAAGTCATTGTAATTTAATTTGATTTTTTTTAATGTTTCTGGAAGTGAACTTTTTCCATGTGTTTCAAAATCATTTGCATTTTCTTTTGTGTGAACTCTCTGCTTATAATCCTTTTCCCATTCTACTTGCTTTTTTTTTCTTTTTTCTTTATTGAATATATATTGAGGCCTTGTTGAAGCCAACAGTCTGTGTTTTTTTTTTTTTTCCTTTCTGTGATGGATTGAAAATATGTTCCTGTTCATCTATTTATTTTGTGTAGTAATTTTTGCCATGCGGTTATGCAGTTGAACAATGTTTTAATGGATTCTGAGTCTTGCATTTTCTCATAAATGCCTTTTTCAACCTGATATTTTTAAACATCCTAGGTTTTCTATCAATTCCTTTATAGTTTCATCCTCAAAAGAATATTTTTAAATGTTTGATGCTTTTGATCTGGTATTATGAGTGAGGCATAGATCTAATAATTACCCAATTGTCTATCAAGTTGTTGTAGAACCTTTCACTAAATACTTCATGTTTTCTTTACTTATTTGTAATTATTAACTTTATCATACACCAGACTCCAAAACATATTTGAATATATTTCTAGACTTTCTAATCTGAGTCACTGAGTTTTTAATTATTTGCCGGCATCACATTGCTTTGTTCATTGAAGCTATAGAATGTGTTTCAGTATTTGGTGTCATTACACACCTTAAACACCAATCTATTTTCTTTTCAGTTTTCCAAGTTATTCTTGATTGTTTTTTCATATAAAATTTATATAATAATTAGCTTGTTTACTTCCCACCAGAGAAAAAGTTGAATTTGAGTGGTGTTTGTATCATGATGAATTGGTGGAATAACTTAGGGAGACCAAGCATCACTATTTATTGAATCTTCCTAATCAGACTCTCTGTATGCCTTTTCATCTGTTCTAATCATCTTTGGGTTCCTCAGGAGCATTTAATATTTATCTTTGTATAGATCTTGACACTTCTTGTTGGATTTATTTCTAAGAGTTTTATCTGTTTTATTGGTGTTCTGAATGTTTTTTTATTTTATTTTACTGTGTCCTTTAACTGTATGTTGTTTGCATATATGAAGGCTATTATTTTATGTATAAAAATTTTGCACCTAGAACTTTACAAAAATTCTTTTTTTATCAGTAGGAGTTTTTCCAGGGCATTCTGAGTTTCCAAGTAAACAATCATATATTATCTTCTTCCAAGTTCATAATGTAGCTCCTTTCCAGTATGTAATTTGTTAATTGATATTTTCAAAAATACTAAGTAAGTAGTAATTGTGACTATAGATATCATTGTTTGGTTCTTAGGATTCTTCATCTCTTTCTCTTTTAAATATGATCTTTGAATTTGAGATAGATGCTTTATCATGTCAGTGAAATATTTATATATCCTATTCTATCCTATATAAATATGTTTTCAAAGGACTTTTTAGCATTGAGAGAAATGTCCATATATTTGTTCTTATTTATTAATATTATAAATTATGACATATACCTATATTTATGGAATAATATCCTAAGCCAACAATTGTTAGGTTTGTTATCAAGTTATGCCTGCTTCATTAAAATAATTTGAGGCATTTCCTTCTATTTCCATGCTTTAAAACTTTGGAAATGATACTGAAATTCTTTCTTTCTTTCTTTCTTTCTTTCTTTCTTTCTTTCTTTCTATTTATTTATTTACTTATTTATTTGAGAGAGAGAGAGAGAGAGAGAGAGAGACAGCATAATGCAGGGAGAGAGGCAGAGTAAGAGAGAATCTTTGGGCTCAATCCCAGGACCCTGGATCATGACCTGAGCCAAAATCAAGAGTTAGACCCTTAACTTACTGAACCATCTAGGTGCCCCTGAAATTATTTCTTAACACTATTATACTATAACAGTAGAACTATATATAACAGTGTAACTGTAACAGTCCTTTGCTTATTACTGGCATCCTTTCTGGTCAGGAGTCCTTCCTGACTAGTGTGCTTATGTGGTTAGGAATTTGATGATTATCCCAACTGCCATCATTGTAAAACTATATTGAGAGAGAACTTTGGGAAGGAGTATAGGCAAGAGCCTGAGGATTACAGTGGGACACTTCACACATTTCAATGGGAAATTCCTTCATTCCTCAGAGTGATATCCAGCAAAATGAGGAGTTTTGAGTAGATTTCTTGCAGTTCCTTTCCCCTGCAGAGATAATACCAATATTACAGTCAGTATAATATCCAATGGTGACTGGGAAGAATTTCTGCAGGTTTAAAGGTTTTCCCTGTGCAAAGTCTAGGCTAAAATGGATATCCTATGGTTTCTAGTCAGGAGCCCTTTGTATATATTTGGATATAATTTTGAATTATGCAAGAATTCTCCCCTGTATTGCTTGAATTAATGTCTATAAAGCAACTAGCACCATGACTTATACATGGTAAGTGCCCAGTAAATATTAGACCACATTATTATCGGCGGCATTATGATGTCATTCAGTTATCACTAAATTCTTGTAAGTAGAGTTGAGAAAATTATAACTCACAGTTATTAAAAGGACTTGCTTGGGTCACACATTTATAATGCGGCAATACTAGATTGCTAATTAAGTTGTTTTCACTCTAAGACCAAAGTTTTTCTCACTAGTAGATATTTATAAGTTGAGGGTTTATGTCCATGAATGGAGAAATTCACTAGTTTCCTAATCTCTAACTGAAAATTTTTAAGCATCTCCTTGGTTTATAGATGTGTGCAGTAAATCCATTAGTGTAAGCTATTCTTCTGACTTTATCACTAATAGAAATAAAAATACTTTTATGCCACATTAAAGTTATTGTATATATGCTGAGATATCATTTATGCTTACCACTATTTTGAAATTGCACTAGCTATCATACCTGTTGCTTGAATAAATATTTGTAGGGGCGCCTGGGTGGCGCAGTCGGTTAAGCGTCCGACTTCAACCAGGTCATGATCTCACAGTCCGTGAGTTCGAGCCCCGCGTCGGGCTCTGGGCTGATGGCTCAGAGCCTGGAGCCTGTTTCCGATTCTGTGTCTCCCTCTCTCTCTGCCCCTCGCCCGTTCATGCTCTGTCTCTCTCTGTCCCAAAAATAAATAAACGTTGGAAAAAAAAATTAAAAAAAAATAAATAAATAAATAAATAAATATTTGTAATTGTATGTCAATCTAATTAGTTTCTTGAGATGCTATGTACTTATCTTATGCACTTAAAGTATTATTATGAGAAAGGAGTCCATAGTTTGACCACAGAGTCAAAGAGGTTAATGTGCAAACACAATGAAGAGCCCCTGGTAAACTATGCTGTGATTGTCTGACCCTCTTGTCCTAGTCTGTATTTTTAACTACATTTCAAAAGGAACATATCATTGTAGGATGAATATTCCCATCTCATTCAAAGGAAATTTGAGACATCCATACCTGATAGTAGTTGGCACTGAATTCAGTGAATTCTTCAGCTGGCAGAATATCCAGATGGATTTTAATTGCCCGGTGAAGGGATAATTTTCCACAAGAAATCCTACACATGCCAACACAGCCCTGTGAGCTAGTCACAAGGCTCCTCCTCTGCCAACCTTTTCAGTTTCTGCAAATGGTGCTTTTCAAAGGGATCCTATGACAGCATCAAGCGAAATTTAGTAAATGTCTTTGCTGGATTGGGGTAGAAGTGAAATAAATAGCCAGCGCTCTAGGGGAAAGCCACAGACAATGCTCTCTTGCCGCTCAGTGTGCTTATCAGCTCACACACAGCGTTTCTCCAGAATGAATTGTGCTAAATCTAATCTGACGCCTTCCCCTGGAGAGACGTGGGGAGGAGAATGTAGGGATGATCAGAGGGTTGATGGATTGGGACATATTCCATCTTCCTTTAGAACGCCAGTGTTTCCCTTCAACAGAGTCTTGGTATGCTTTATGTTCCTTGCATTTGGAGTGATTTTTGATGTTCTGGTAGCCAAAACCATGGTTTTCAGATTCTTTAAACTTTAGGATTCATAAAGAGTATGGATATATGAGAAATGTTTATAAATGGGAGTCACATAATTATCACAGGAAAGGACCAAGAGCCATTATCTTCTATCATCTAAGGCTTAATTCAATGGATTAAAATTTTAATTTGTATTTTAAAATGAATAGAATTAGCATTTCTTAGGGTCTATTTAGGCATTTCTATTTACTAAGGTGTTAATATCCCTTATTTTATTTAATCTTCATGACCACTCATTATTCTCATTTTGCATATAAGGAAATTGAGGATCAGAATAATTAACTAATTTAGTCAAGGTCACACAACTATCAAAGAACAGAGTCGTGCCTTCAAATCAGCGTATCATCAACCTTTGCAGTTTATACCTGCATGATATTTTCAGAAAAGAAAAAAAAATACATATTTTGGGGTGCCATCTTGGAATGCTTCCTGACCTAGATCTTAAAGAGCTGAGTTAGAGTTGCATCAGTACAAGTAAAGAAGTTTTTTAAGACAAAAACAATACTCCTAGAAGCATTTCTCAGCAATAACAATACAAAGCAAAGTTTTCCACTTTAACCTTAAAGCAAGTATTCCACTTTACTTGTAAGTTTCTGTTCATTCCTCAATCAAATTAAATTGGTTTTTCCACATAGCAATTTGGAGAAATATCAGGTCCATTGGGATCAAGTGAAAAACAGATGTGAAATAATATGCATTTTTCATGTGCCCCCAAGGGTTGTGACATTTCCAATTTAGTGACACTCTGGGGTAACGAAAACATATCTCTGAGCGTGAAACCAAAGCTCTCAGTCCCACAATTTGGTTGCTGGAATGAGCTTATTTAGGTAGGTGGAGAATTTCTCTGAATATCTTGTGTGGAAATTTGCAAAGCTTGGACCTTTTTACACAATTGATCATTTACGACAGCCAGTTATTTTCTTGCTTGGGGAACAGCTGGCTTTTAAAAATACTGCAACATTAACTCACTTACCCATACCTACCCGTATAAATAACGTTATGCTGTCAGGGAGTTTGGTGTAACAAATCCTATTTCAGCTTTTCCTCAAATATAGGTATTAATAAAATAGAATTATGCTAAGATATCCAGATCATCTTTTCCTCATAGCTGGTATAGACTCTTTTAGTCATTTATTAAAAACAAAATTACTGGGGCGCCTGGGTGGCACAGTCGGTTAAGCGTCCGACTTCAGCCAGGTCACGATCTCGCGGTCCGTGAGTTCGAGCCCCGCGTCAGGCTCTGGGCTGATGGCTCAGAGCCTGGAGCCTGTTTCCGATTCTGTGTC
>NW_024412411.1:9786786-9946339 GCF_014898765.1 Herpailurus yagouaroundi | reverse complement strand
TAGTTACATTCACTACTTACACTGGTGATAATGGAAGTAATAGTTACTTATTATAATTAATATTGTCCCTGATTCCTGTTAGGAATTGTACTCTTCCCTCCTAGTTAAATGTCAGGATAACCATAACATCTACTCTTTAGGCATAATAAGCCATATATGAGTAGCATAGTGACTGGCCATAAATTGAGCTTAAGAATATACCATTGGGGTACATGTCTGGGTGGGCAATTTTGTGACTTGGTGACAGAACCAAGTGTGTCACTGGTATAATTGGAAGGTGACATATTGGGAAGGAGCTGAGCTGTCAGGCAAGGGATGAGGGACTTTTATTTTTTCCATAGAAAAGGAATAAGTGGATAGTAATTGCCTTTCTTTTCCACCTGGGCACCTGAACCTACTTTGGGAGGAAATTAAATGTCCCATATCTCCTGTGCATTAAAATATCTTAGCATTTGCTTTTCAGCTGTCTCACCAAGCTCTCTGAAAGATTTCAATTGTCAGCAACCTGGCTGTAAGAGCTGGAATTTTGTTTTTAAAGTCACATGAAAAAATGAAATATCTATAATTTAATTATTTCTATTTATCACTTCATCTGGGCTAGGTCATGTGAAAGGTTGATAGTTAATATGTAACTTAATTTAATGTTTATCTTGATATTATAAAAGAGCTATCAATTTTATTTCCATTTTATGAATGAAGACACTGATGTCTGTTGAAGACATGTAATTTATTAAAAGATATTAACTTAAACCCCAAGCTTTGGTGGTCCTTATACTGCTACTACTGATAAGAGAATCTTACCATGACTCTTATTCAATAAATGGCTCTTAATGAGACATTTCATGTTGAATCTTCTCTCCTTAGCCTGTCAGCCTCTGCAGGGTAGTTGCAAGGTCCTCATGGTCTCTGCATTCCAGTCTCTTCACGGAGCAAGGATAGGGCCTTTTCATCTCTAACCACTCCTGATTATCTCACACGGGATAGATTGACAGGAGTCCCTACTTCTGCATCTGACAAGTTCTGTCTCTTTTTCAAGGGATAGCTTCAAATCCAAATTTTTAGCAGAATTTGAAAGGGCCTACTTTGCCCTTTGTCTAGAGCAAGAGTCAGCAACCATTTTCTATGAAGGGCCAGAGCCTGACGGTTGCTATTTTCTTGTTTTTGTTGTTGTTGTTGTTGTTGTTGCAACCCTTATCAACACGTACAAATCCATTCTTAGTTCACAGGTTATTCAAACTGAGCCACAGTTTGACAAAATCTGGTCTAGAACCTAATATTCTTAAATGCATTTAAACCTACTTGTGTAGAAATTCTTACATTGTTTATTTTAGCCCTAATAAAGCCACAAGTTTTATTGTCAGGCCACATTTATTGAAACAGCTCTAACAGTTCTAATGATAACAGTAACAAAATATCACTCTTCATTAGTTGATAAAGGGGGTTTCAGCCATAATCCCAGATGTCTCTTTCTTTTTAAAACTCTTACGTTCAGCACCATCTGGAGCATCACTTGACCTGTCTCCATCCCCACTCTCTGGAACCCAAAGTCCTTCTTCTCTGAGTCAAAAGGTATCTCCTAGCCTCTGCCCCTCCCTTCTTTCTAGGTTTCTATCCATTATGTAATTGTATTCCCTTAATATTTCCTTTCCCCTCTGATTCTCAGAGTCTGTCCTTTCAAACCCATTTTGGCAGTCCACATCACAAATTCTCCAGGAACCAGGCAGAGACAGAAAATTTCTTCTCAGTGTAGGGTAATGGGAAGCGCTATATTGGTGATCACAGTGTGCCTGGTTCAGGCTGCAGGGGCAATGGGGCAGGGGATAAAGGAAATGAATGAATTTTAGTTTGTCAAAAAACAATTATAAAATAATTTTTATATTTATATGGAATTGATAAAATGTAACAGAGACAAAAAACTAGGTGAAATCTTGGTCAGATTAAGCTCTTAGATGAGATGGTACAGTGGAATGGGTATGTGGGAGATAGGAGATCTAGGTTTTAGTTCTGGCTTATCCATGAAATACCCAACTCACCTTGGCTAGCTTGTGTTTGTCCCTGGACTCCAGTACCCTATATGGAAACAGTGATGTTGGATTAGGTGAACTCTAGTTCCTCCATAGTGTTGTTATTTTGTCAAAAACAGAAGAAATACCTTCTTTCCTTGTCATTTAAAATACTGGAAATCCACTTAAAAAAAAAAAAAGAATAGTCTTACCAAGAAAACTGAAACATCAAGTTGTTGTAGAAATTCTATATGTACACACACAATATTTTTTTTTCTCAGTTGCTAAAAAATTTACAATTGTTAATGGAACAACTCGTGATGGGAGGTGAGGGATTTGCTATTATTGGAGCTATTCAAGGCAAGTCTAGACATGGCTATAATAGAGTCTGTAGAATTATGTGAACTCACCTCTGGAGAGCTCCATGCAGGATGGGTAAGATACCCGGAGGCATGTCTTCCTGTCTGCCTTTTATATCTAAGAACACATTACAGTCTTCAGACGGGTGATTATCTCTCCTTTAGTACTTTGGCTTAAAGATGGCATTGCCATCCTTTGCTATTCAGCTTCTGAAAATGCTGGCCAAATCCAATAAAAAATAATTAAATTGGTTTCAAAAAATGAGATTGAATTCTCTTCATGGTTGATACCATATCCATTTATTTAACAAAACAGTTTCTCTATTTGTTTATTTAACAGATATATCTTTGTGCTTTCTCTGTCTCACAGTAACAAAGAAGAGTGATACAGTCACTAGTCTATCATGTCAGGAAGGGCAGGGGTTTTTTCTGTCTAGTTACGCTATTTCGCCATTACAAGTTCTGATGTATAGCAGAACTCAGAAAAATCTTTTGGTTTCTCTTGGCTTGAAGACTTCTAAGATGGAAAAATTAGACTAATAATTGGTAATAATCCTAATGCCATGAGTTACTATGAGATATGAGCATAGGGAAAATTACATTTGAAATATAGAAATTGTTCAGAGGAAGGAGTGACTAATTCAGTTTTGACAGAAGGCAATAATGAAAACTTCAAAGGTGAGATAATGATCAGAGCAGGACTTTCAACAATAAATAGGAGTTTTCCTGATAAATAAGCAGAGGGGATCATTCTTCACATATGAGAGAGCAATGAGGTCAGTTAACAGGTTGCCTAAAGAGATTTGGTACAGCAGGAGCTTGAGAGTAGAGAAGGAGCATGCTAGGTTCTGGAGACAAAGGTACAGCTTCAGGTCATAGACAGACTAACAGACAGGATAAGGAGGCGGAGGACACGATCCATATTTCTGCTATAAAGATCCGATTGGCTAGAGAGAAAGAGATAGAGTGGAGCTAAAGCAGCAAGATTCAGGAAAGTGAGTGGGGTTGGTCTTGAAGTAGCCCACATGAGATCTAATGAGGCCCTGAATTAAAACAGTGGTAGTAGCAACAGAGACAGGGGAGAGAAATGAGACATTTAGATTCAACACAATTTCTGAGTTTCTAGAATTATTTTGTAGGTTATATATAGATGTGAGGGGGAAAGTGCATAAGCCCATATCTTGATAACCTGTTAAAATTTTTCACACCCTTTATTTTCCCATGTAGAATTGTAGTGACTTCTACATGCAGGGGATGTTTGGGGATGATAGAATGTGGTTTCAGCATCTGGTTCTCTCAGTAACGGGGAACCATGGGAAGTTTAAGAGCAGGTAAGTATGAGGATCAGAACTGTATTTTCAAAATACAATTTATAAAGCACTGAAATTAGTTGAGGGGTGGGAGTCTCATCAAGTCTGGCTCTATCAATTTAGACCCGGTTAATGGAAACCTATAAATATTTAATGTGAGGTAAAATCCAAGTTGGTGCTAATTACTTATTGAGTCATGACATATTTAAAGAATCACTAGCCTAAAAGTAGGGAGCCCCAAGTCTCACTCTGCAGGGGAATTTCCTTCCATTCAACAGATATCTAGTTCCCATCCCCTGAAAGTCAAGGACTGCTGATGTGGCATGGACTGCCTTCTGCAAATTTGTACAGGGTTGGTGCAAGAAGAGTGTAAGTTAATTTTAAAACTCATGATGAAGGATAGGCTACAGTGAAAGTAAGGGAAGGATGTCAACAAAGAGATACAGAAACAGATATTTGAACCTGTCTGTTAAACATAGTGTGGGTTAATGACATTTCCTTCTCTGGAGTGATAAACAAGCGAAAGCAAATGAGATAAACCTATTATGACAAATTACAACTACACTCATTCAGTTCATTGATATGCGTTTAAACATAGTGGAGTTAAAAGATACTTATCTAGCTTATGAAAAATATTGCAGTAGGAAAGTTTCAAATCTTTCAAGAAAGATAAGGAAAACTTTGGGGAGGCTCGTTGTTAATAGTTTCTGTAAAACATCAACATGTATTCTAGGATCTTATGTTCTCTGTCAGTTACACAATTGTACCATCCAGTCCAAAGAAATTGATTTATAATAGAAATATTGCATCAATTTTAATGCCAATTCCTTTCAGACCAGATTGTTTGCTACATGTAAGTTTCATAGGATTTCATTTGGAAAATTTGTTGTCAGAAATTGAAAGATTTTGAAATGAAAGGTACCTGGAGGTCACAGGGTGAACTAGGAGTTGTGTTGAGTCTTTGGGCTACTAACCTCTATTCTTTGGACTCCAAAGCTCTTATTAAAACAAAACAAAGCAAAAAGGAAAAAGAAGACAATTAGTAGGAATGCCTACTTTGAGTTTTGTGAGGATAAAATAACAGAACACCTGATTACTTATTTAGTAGGTAACCAAGAGGTTAGCAAGAAGGTTACCTTGTGGGCATCAAATTGGTGTTACAAAAATGGTGGTGATAATGCCTTTAATATAACAATTAACTGATTTCAGTGAACGAAAGAAAAAACAGTTATAAAAATGACAACTACACTACAAAAACAAATACACTCCAAACAGATGTGAACATATGGTTTTAGAATTACTATTCACAATTGAAAATTGTGAAATATTCACCAATACAACCTAAGAGTTTAATAAGCATCAAGCTAGTGTGTCTTTTTTAGAGGCAAGTTGGTGACTGATAGGAAAGCAGTTATGGCCAATGTTTAACACTGTGGAAACTTCACGCACGTCTCCTAAAAAGTCTTCAGAGTTAGGTTGAAAGAAGGTTCTGATTCATATCAGTCCCTCCATGTTAAAATGTAAATATCTGGCATCCCACCCACCACTTTAGGGTTGGTCTTCTCAATTCAGAGACCTGTCTACACTGATGTAATTATCTACCTTCTGTCTCCTGGTGAGTGAAAGTAATGTATGTGGTAAGCACTGATATATTGACCTCCTCTAGGAACACAAAAACATACTTTACTTTTCCACCTTGAGGAGTATGGAGACAGTGGGATTATCCAATGAGCAGTTGTTGTTTTTTTTTTTTTTTTTGAAACACACACACACACACACACACACATACGCACACACACAGGAAAAAACACTTAGTAGCCAACAATATTTTAAAAACCACTACATTAAGACATGTAGAAATTTTTAATTTATACATTTATTTTCTCATTGTTTTGACAAAAAAACGTGCTAAGTTTCTAATATATGCAAGAATTTGTACTTAACTATACAAAGACTAAAAATTACCTACTATTCTGATTTAATAATAAACGGCAAAGCTCATAACTATTATTGCTGCTGTTACTATAACTACTATTAGTATACCAAGATTTTTTTTATCATTATAGCATTTAATCTTTAAGACAGCCCTATATATTGGTTGAATGACTAAATACCTATTAAATCAGCAAAAGGAAATAAAATAAACATTTTTTTTATGTCTTAGCCTAGGCTTTGGAATTTTTTTATTCTCATGAGAAATTGTGACCTGATTCATATGTAGGGTTGAAATTTATAGCTCTTCTGAGACCTCCAGATTATAAGCTGATGAGTCCAATAAGAGTTGCCAGATTGGAAACAGGAAGGAAACTAACAAATCAAAAGTAAAATTTATCTAGAGGGACATAACTTTATCTTTTTATTTCTACAGATCTTATTTTTTTAATTCTTACAAATGAAACACAATGTGAATATAAACTCACAATAGAAATTGCAAAACAGAAGAAAATAAAAAGAGTAAGAGTCAGCATCAACAAACAGAAGAGATTGGATGGATGAGTAAATCAACAGAATAGAAAACAACAATAACAACAACAACTAAAGTGAGAGTTACGAAATACAGAGAAGAGATTGAAAAGAATCACACAGAATGTAGCACAAAGATCAAAGGTACAGAGACAAAGAATAGTTAAGAGACATGCAAGACAGAAGGAAATGGTCTAACATATGTTTTATTGGAGTTCCAGAAGTGGGAAATAGAGTGGGAAGAGGTAATAGCTAGAGTGATAATGGTGGATAGTTTTCAAAACTGATTAAAGACATGAAATTTGACTTCTAGGAAGACCCGATAAATCATAAGCAGAATAAAAATAAATGCATAACAGGATATATGGTAAGGAAACTGCAATACACCAGACATAAATAAAATATCTTAAAATTAATCAACAGAAGAGTAAGATCACTTAAGATAAAATGATAGTCTTAAATTTGACTTCCCGTTAACAATAGTGGAAGTGAGAAGAGGAAAATGGGACCCACAGAGTGTTCCAAGAAGTAAAAAGGTTCGCAGGCTAAAGTATTATTCAAGAATAAGAATAAAATCAAAATAATTTTGGGCAAACAAAAATAGCATTTCCCACCCACAACACTTACAGTAAATCAATTCTAAAGGCTATATTTTTAAATTCAATTTAATGAATGCATTCTGGATGAATAATTCCAGGAAAATATATGAGACACAAGGAGAAATTGTGAGCAAGGAAACTCAGTGACTTAATTGAAACTGATTGTATAAAATAATAAAAAATATTTCATTGGATGGGGACAAAATTTAGAACCAACATAAAGGAAAAGATATCTAAAATGGAGGAGGTAGTAATAATTAGACTGAAATATTATCATACCCTTCAATTTTTCCAGAGGATGCTGTGGCTATCAATTTTAAACTTTAAATGTTCATGTTAAAATATAAAAGTTAACCTCAAAAAGAATAGAAATAAAATTTATATTTTTCCAACCAAGACAGAGAAAAAAATGAAATTTTATAAATAGAATCCATCTCAAGAAGGCAGCAAATGAGAAAAAAAAAACACATAGGGAAAGCAGAACCAGTAAAAAATGAAATGTAATGTGGGAACTGTAACTCCATATATACCAGTAAGCAGGAAATGAGAACATAAAGTGTCTTGTGTACTTAGCAAAGGAGTTGTAACAGTTTTCCATGGGAAATAGGGAGTCAATGAATCCTGCAATTGTATCTATCTTCCTATGTAACAATGAGTGTTTGGTAGGCAATTCTTTCTGATTCAGCTGTGTATTCACATGGACAACCACTCCCCTCAGTGCTATTAGAGACTTAAAATTTTTAAAGTTCTTTGAATGATGACCAAGATACTTAGCTAGACTGACTTCTTTTTGAAGGAAAAAGCAATCTTTCTTTTGGTCCTCATTTTTTGAAATGATCACATGTTGAGTATATATAAGTAAATGATCTCTTATTTTCTCTAAGATCTTACATATTTTATCCTAATGAAGTAGTAAGAGTTTCTAAAGGACTTGCACCAAGATTTTGTAACCATAAATATAGACGTGGTATTAATAATGAGAATAATACAGTAGGACTAAAGCAAATTACTTTATTGAGCATTCACTCTATCTAAGACACTGTATTAAACATCTAGTATAGGGGCGCCTGGGTGGCGCAGTCGGTTGGGCGTCCGACTTCAGCCAGGTCACGATCTCGCGGTCCGTGAGTTCGAGCCCCGCGTCGGGCTCTGGGCTGATGGCTCAGAGCCTGGAGCCTGCTTCCCGTTCTGTGTCTCCCTCTCTCTGCCCCTTCCCCGTTCATGCTCTGTCTCTCTCTGTCCCCAAAATGGATGGACGTTGGAAAAAAAAAAAATTAAAAAAAAAAATAAAAAAATAAACATCTAGTATATATTTGAATCCTCACATATGTAAGATATCTGGTGTGTACTTAGTAATCACATTTTATAGCTGAGAAACTACAGACTTGAGAGACCTAATGCTTCCTTAAGGTTACACCTAAGGAGTGGCTAAGTAGGAATTCAGGCTCAGGTGTTTTGACTTCAGAGTTGATCCGTTATACTTACTGTTTCTCAGGCCTTCCCAAACCCTTCAAGTTCAGTGGAAGTCCATTTGGCTGTTTTTATGTTGATGAGGTAAAGAACATTCAGACAATCAAAGAGAAATGGGATTTTATTTGCATAGTTGATGAGAACAGCACCACCAGCAACAAAAATCTAAGATGTTTGTTTAAAATGCACATATTCTGTTGTTTACTTTGGATAGATTTGTGATTGTCATTAAAAGACAGCTCCTTATTCTCTCAACATTCAATTCTCTTTGAACAGCACTCTTTACTGGGAGATAAAAGCAATGTTAAAAAAAGCTCACTATGAAAGATCAAGAGTGGCGTTTAATCAACAAGTATTTATTAGCAACCTCTTCTGTGTGTGTAATTGTGTAGGCTCTGGAGAATATGATGGATGATAAAGTTCCTCTCCTGAGGGACTGTACTGATTGGCAGAGGAGTAGGAGGAAAGCAAGCAAGTACGTGATCTGGCATGGAGTCAGCCTTTAGTAAAATTAGTTGAATGAATGAATGAGGAAGAAAGTGTTAGGGATGTGTTCAGTTTCAGGGGTGGCTTATCAAACAGGCACAAACAGGATGACTCCAAACAACAGAAATTTATTGTCTCACAGTCTCAGAGGCTCAAATCTTGAAATCAAGGTGAAGACAAGGCCATCCTCCTTCTGAAGGCTCTAGAGGAGGATGGTCTTTGACTCTTTCTGGCTTCTGGTGGCTGCTGACAGTCCTTGGTGTTTGTTGACTTATAGATATATCACTCCAGTCTCTTTGTCATCATGTAGTGATCTCCCTGTATATCGGTGTCCAAATTTCTTTCTCTTTATATGGATAGTAGTCATTGGATTAAGGCCCATTTTTAATAGGCATGACTTCATCTTAATTTGATTACATCTGCAAAGACTATTTTCTAATGAGGTCCCTTTCACAGCTAACAGGCATTAGAACATGAACATATCTTTGGGGGGACTTGACTCAATCCGTAATGAAGGGCTTTAGAAAAGTTTTATGGAGTATAAAAGCGTCCCGCCCCCACGTGTGTCTGTGTGTGTGTGTGTGTGTGTGTGTGTGTGCGTGTGTGTGCATGTGTGTGTGTTTAGGTATATGGGAAGGCAGAGGATGACTTCCTAGAGAAGATGCAGTTTAGTTGACATTTAAAAATATGTAAGGTTATCCTAGGAAATGGTACGGGGTGAGGCTGGCATTGCTGGTAGAGGGAAGCATCTGAGAAGCTGTATTGAATAATGTCACTGTGAATCCTGAGCCTCAGCCCAAGAAATCACTAGTGTGTGAAAAGAACTAACTCACATTCTGTTGGTGTTCTTTATTGTTTCAGCCAATCCTCTTATACCTGATTATGTATATATTTTCTCACATCTAGCAATCTGTATGTGAAGTTTATGGTGATTCTTTGGCATGAACTTGTATGAACCTCATATTCCAACAAGAAGCCCTTAGTACTCTGTCTCAAATTCTGGGAATCAGAAATGACAATGTCTGCACCATGCTAATAATGAAGAAACTTTTGTGTTGAAAGAATTAACCTTACTTTCTTCTTCATTGTTATTTATTAGTAATTGTGCCAAACTAAAACAAATTGTCTTTTGGTTGTTTAAAGTGAGAAGACACTAAAAATGAATCACAAGTGCAAACTATACAAGATAAAGTATAGAATACTACAATGATATCAAAGCAATTAATCTCCTAATATGGGTTATAATTATTATAATTTTGAGTAACTATCAGCCTTCATGTATGGATTTGAAACATCTTTGACCTGAATTCTCACGTCTTTGGTTAATGAGAGGTTATAAACATTACCATAAATTGTACCTCTAGAATATATAGTTTGTTCAACAGTATAAATTTGGAATTCGTCAAATAAATTATGAATAAATCTATATTATGAAAGAGTATTCCTTTATTAAAGAATGTTTTAAAGGAATGTTTAATAGCATAGGGAACTGTTCATGAGGTATTGTTGAAATTAAAACACTGTTCACAGTGTATCTGAAATTTTGAAGTAATGTGTACGTGAAAGGAAACACCCCAAAAGACAAAATATTATATATATTTTACTTGTGTTGTTCCATATTTTTCAAATTCATGGCAAGACTAACTTGTACTTAAATAAATTTAAACACTTGAAAATACATTAAAAATGAAAAAAAAGGAAATTTAAGATACAATTTTCTGTGAGATCTAGGCAGTGCTGTGCTTATAAATATTTAATAAACCAGTTTACTAGAGAAAAATATAGATGTTTATTATTAATTTTACTGTTATATGCAACACACAATTTACAAAAAATAGTTTCATATACTATATTCTTTATTGTAACTTTCACAGCCATTGATTTTGTAGAACACTTTCTTTGATATTTGCCAAACTCCTATCTATAGACAGCTTATAGTGTCAGGTAACAGATGAGTATAGTTCTGACAGAATTGTTAGTTGACATTTTGTTTATATTAATTAATAATGAAAAAAACGAAACAATGAAGACCTTCTATTTTATCCTTTTTCCATTACACAGAAACAAAAGATGTAAATAACTTCCAGAGCAGAGGTAATAGTAAATTATAGTAAAATTATTATGAAATGGAGTTTTGATTATTTATCCCCATATCTAAATTTATACTCATATAACAATGTGAAATAATTGCTTGCAAACTGTAGAAAAAAATAACTGACTCAAAAGTTGGTGTTAATTGACTTCAGCATACCACTATGTAGGAGAAAACACAAGCAAATATAGGTGTAGAAAGCAGAACTTGGGAAAATTTTACTGCTAGCCTGCACATTAGAATGTCATGAAAACCAAAAATATTCAAACAGTCGGTATGTATACATATGGTAGAAGTTATCCTACATACATTAATCTTATGATGATCTCTCCTTACATAAAATTCAAATACAGACATATACATGCATACATATATAATGTGTGTGTAAATATAATATATATGCACAGATAGACATTTATGAATATACATGTGCATCTATATTTTTTCTAAATTGTATTAAGCTGTTTATGAAAATAGCTGAATATCATCCATCATGGATAATCAGAAAAATAGGGAGTTTGGGGCTAGAAATAGAAAGAAATACAGGGAAAGGAGAGGACACCAGGAGTTAGAGTTTGTTCTGTTACAATTTTGATCATTTTTTGAAAAAATCTAGACTGAACTTGCTATACATTTTATTTTTCATATATTTTGATGACATTTTCTCCAGAAATATTTGATCAATTTGGACTTGGATTAGCTGTGTATGAGAATGTTTAATAGGTGACACTCCTTAATATTCTGTATTTCCTTTTTATCTTCTCAATTTTATAGGTGAAAATCATATTTGATTGTTTTAATCTGTATTTTGAAATTCTTTATCAAGTTGATACAATGTGTAACGTTTATTGGCCACTAGTAATTTTTCATTTGTAAGTTGCTCTTTCACGTCTTTGCCTGTATTTCTATGGGGATACAAAGATTTTCTATGATATTTAGGAACTTTTCATCTGTTATTCACATAAAAATTTGATTATTATGTGTAATGAAATTTTTTTCATTATTTGAGTTTCAGTTTTATTTCCAAAACCTTTGTGAAAGAAGTGCCCTTATTAAATAGGTCGATTAGTATTTTTCCTTGTTGTTTTCTTTTTCCTTTGGCATGATCTTTATAACTGACCTCCCCATGCCCAATATTTTAGAAGTACATTTCTGTATATTTTAAAGTATCTGGGGCTTAATTTTTTTCACATGCGTATTTTTATTCAAAGTGTATTACAATTTATGGCATGAATTCAACCCATTTTTTTCAATTTGCATGAATCCATGTATTTACAATTCTATTCTGTCCTGATTGACTTAAAGTCTTGACTTTATCACATATTAGACCTCCAAATATTCTTTCTTCTTAATTTTCCATTGAGTTATATTACTATGCCAGTTCTATACTAGTCCTCCTTATCTGTGCCCCATATTTGAAGCTCCTGTAACTTAAGTACAGATCAGAATCTACAACTCTAAAGGCTGAAGTGCAACAGTGTTTATGGTAGGTTAACACTGTTTCACTATAATTTTAAAAGTGGTTCATTTTATTGCAAGGGGACATGTTTTTTGAAGCATTTTTATGTTTTTGGCACTGCTTTGTTCTTGGTTTTATTTTTATTTCCTGAAAAGAAATACTCATCTAAGTTAGCAAATGATGATAGAGTTTTTGGTAAAATAGACAGGAGCATTACATTGACTCATAGCATCTGTTATGGTATACCTCTCACTTATGTTATTCATATTTAATGTTTTAATCGCATGGTAGAATATTTTTCTATGTTAAGTAGATATTTCATCTCAACAGAGTTGTTTTTTTTTTTCTTCCCTCAGTAGATATTTTAAGCTGAAAAGATACTTTTACATTTGGCTAAAGAGAGATAATTAAAACTTTCTTTAGAAAAGCAATATGGTGGGGTGCCTGGGTGGCGCAGTCGGTTAAGTGTCCGACTTCAGCCAGGTCACGATCTCGCGGTCCGGGAGTTCGAGCCCCGCGTCAGGCTCTGGGCTGATGGCTCGGAGCCTGGAGCCTGTTTCCGATTCTGTGTCTCCCTCTCTCTCTGCCCCTCCCCCGTTCATGCTCTGTCTCTCTCTGTCCCAAAAATAAATGAAAAACGTTGAAAAAAAATTTAAAAAAAAAAGCAATATGGTAAGAATAATTCTGTTTTATAGACTCCCAAATTATCATTTCTTATCTCAATTAATTAGTCTTAGAGGCTTTTAATCTAATTAATCCTCAACCAAGTATAACACCACAGGGTGATATTTTGTGTAACTGCTAGTGTGCATGGATTTAATTATGGGTTTGCAAACAGCTTTAGATAAAATTGTCTCTACCTGACCTATGTCTATTCTGGGTTTAAAGTTGGGAACATTTCAGTTAATTTAAATATCTTAGTTAATTTAAATGTCTTATATTAATCTGCATTTGTGCATTAAGTGCATCTGTGTTCATGTGCATGTTTATGCACATTTATTTATTCTTTCTTCCACGTTTGCCTAGAACTCTTGATACATTTTTCAGTATGCTGTAAATTAATCTATGCAAGGTAATATAAAGGCATTGTGCCTGAAACTTAAGAGACTTGGTCTCCACTTTCAGCCACTCTCTTTCTCTGGGATTTATTTTCTTGAAATGTAAGAAGATTGGATATTTAGGACCACTTCAAACTCTAACATACTGTGATTCTAAATTTAATAATCGTGAAATTTATTTCAGAAAGAAAATTGTTGTTACATTCTTGACTGAATATATCTTCCATATCTAGATCTGGGTTCTAGAACTCTTGAACAAACTTTATCTTGGTTATTTGCCTTTTCAGATATTAAGTCTAGAAATATGAGTTTGAACTTTTGATAAGTAGACATGAAATATTAGTGATCCTGAATATATATGTACATACATAAATATTCAAAATGTATGTGTACCACACTATTCCAGAAAATTGTATAAATTGGAAGTGAAAAATATATTCATTTATCATCCATTATCATTGTTACAAACTATATATGCAATACATTATAAGAAAAAAATAAACAATGAAAATTAAATGTTTAAAATATAGTTGCTATCACTGGTTAAACAGTGTATACACACACATACTATGTATATGTATATATACATATATGCTAATGTATATGTTAATACACATATATGTATATAGACATGTATATATGTCTATATACATATATGTATATATGCAGTGTGTATACACACACGAATGTCTGCTCTACATTAAGAAAGACAATAACTCCTACACAAAATTCTTATAGGGGTTGCATTAAAACAGCATACATAAAGTTCCAAGCATGGATTTTGGCATAGAAGAATGGTGCTTCTTACTTTATTACTTATTTCTGCAACAGCTTATTATAGAAAATCAGAAAAGTATACAAAATAGACCTAGGAAAATAGTGACCCCATGTGTCCATCATTCAGCTTCAACAAATATCAGGTTGTTTTGTCCCCACCCAGTGTGTATTATTAGCAATAATTGATTGGCTAATTGGATGTGATAATACTATTTGAGTTGTTTTATATGAAAAGTCTTATTATTTAGATAACATACATAAATGCTTACAGATAAATTGTTGTGATGTTTGCTACTTGCTTCAAAGTAATACAGTATATATGTGTGTATATATATATATATATTTTTCTTTCTGTTTTGTTATGTTTTTGAATGGTATGTTGTGCCTGAATCTCAGAACACAGGTCAATAATGAGCCTGGAGCTAAAACACTCACTTCCTGACTTAGGTCAGTCTCCTCCTGATTCCATACTAATGTGTATATTTTAAGAAGTGATAAATTTCCCACTGTAAATAAATAGAGTTGATTCCATTATTTGTGGTAGTTACATTCTGTAAAATAGCCATGAACACTGAATTGGTGAATTCTGAACCATTGTTCCTAGAGGAAATACAGGGTTAGGTGCCTGTAAACCTCTGTTGACATTTTTGTCAACTGATTAATACATAACCTTGTTTTATATGTGTTTCTGCTTAAAGACATTGCATTTAACATCCATTGCTGATTCATTGACATTGACCTCATGGCCAACAGAACTATGACTGATGCTGAACAAAGTTTCTTGGATACATGTATTTTGTTCACAAAGCAAATCACAGCCATCTTGCACTTAAGAACACTAGACAGCACTTAAGCACTACCCTTGGGCTGTTTTAGATAGTGAAATTATCATCAAAAAGCACTGAAGTGAAAAAAAAAAAAAAAAAGGAGCAGTAAATATACCAGAGTGGGGGAAGATATTTACAGGGTAAGCACTGAAAAAGAAAGCAGAGCATTACTTTGTTTGACCTTAATTGGGAACTTGCATGCCATACAACTCAAATTTTTCATCATTTTGCACATGTTTGAGAAAGATCATGAAAGCAACAAGTGCTGATTTGGGGGTTACCAACAAATGTTAATTAAGTAGGCAAATTTGCAAATATGGAATCCATGAATAATGACAATTAATTGTACTTGCATTTATATAAATGTATACATTTGGAACTTGAAATGTAACCTTAGAGAATAATTATAAAGAATATTAGATTATGATGTTAAAAAAATTTTTAAAGGGGTGCCTAGGTGGCTCAGTTGCTTAGGTTTCCAATTTTGGCTAAGGTCATGATCTCACAGTTTGTGAGTTCAAGCCCACTTGGGGCCCTGTCCTGACAGCTCAGAGCCTAGAACCTGCTTCAAATTCTGTCTGTCTGTCTGTCTGTCTGTCTGTCTCTCTCTCTCACTCTCTGCCCCTCCCCCACTCATGCTCTCTCTCTGTCTCTCAAAAATAAATAAATGTTAATTTTTTTTTTTAAAAAGGAAGAATATTAGGTTATGGAAGTTTAGGGGGCAAAGAAGGGGGCAAAGTATGTGGCGGAGCAACAGCACGTAAGTTTTCAATATAGCATTTGATGAAATACAGTAAATTAAAATAAAGCATGTCCAGAACTTTCGAGTGGTATTCCTGAGTTTGTTGATGAGGAAGCAGCAGGGGTGTCTGCATGGTGTGATGGAAAGAGGTGCCAGAACTCTGCTATGTTGCTATGTTCTATCCTACCCTGGCATATATTAATTGCTGAAGAGATATTACTATATAACCCTGTGGCTTACAGGAAATTGCCCCTTCACTTCTGACAAATATTTCATGGCTAGTAAGAATTCACCATCTTGACTATCCAAGTTTTGTATTCTTCAGATCAGAGTGAACATGTAATTTTCAATGAGACTAAGAAAACTTACCTGATGATTCAAGAACTGCTTAGCAGTCGACAAACAGCAGGGGAGAAAGACAGTCAAGGCAATAAATATTTTTTTTTCCATGAAAATACTATATCCTCACAAATACAATTGAGGATTAAAATGAAATAACCCTTAAATAGGACAGAGTAACTTCTGACAGATAACTTCTGGACCCCTCGTTGGCAAAGCCAAACCCAAAGGGACAGTGTCCTTTGGACATGAGGTCTGTGGATACAATTCATGGGCTTTCTTTATCTTTCATGAAGTTATCTGGGAGAAAAAACAGTGGTCATGTGAATTTCCCTAGATCTTAAACAAAGCTAACATTTAGCAGAGCAAAATTTTGAGTCTGAGAACTGGAAATATGAAGGAGGTGACCATTAGATTGATTAATTCGAAAGGATTTAGCCCTGAAGTTTTTGTTTCATGGAGGTGACAACTTGAAAATGTTGAAGATGTCTTTCCTGGAGCTTTACAAAGTTTCTT
The DNA here is from genome assembly GCF_014898765.1 of Herpailurus yagouaroundi. Classification (NCBI taxonomy): domain Eukaryota; kingdom Metazoa; phylum Chordata; class Mammalia; order Carnivora; family Felidae; genus Herpailurus; species Herpailurus yagouaroundi. The sequence continues at coordinate 9,929,839 of NW_024412411.1, read as the reverse complement.
TGCTTCACTAATCTAATTCTTTGGTCAAGCCATTAATTTTACCTATAAGAATAAGGGATGTTTTAGCTCATAAGAAACTCCACAATCATGAAGCAATGACTTGACTTGATTAAAACAAGCTTTTTCCATCATAGGCTCAGCTGAGGAATTTGGATAAATGCTAATTCTGTGATTTTCGTATTTCAATGATTTGGCTCTCTTATCAGTTCCCATTATGCTAACTTTTTTTTTTCCGTGAAAATGAAAAGAAAATGAGGGATTGCAGTTCAAGTTTCCTCTTAATGTGATGGCTGCCTTCTGTGAGAGTCATCAAGAAGTCAGCTCACTCAAATTTTGATAACTGACTAGAATCCATAATTACTGATGTCTGAGGCCCATACTCTTCTGAAGACATGTGAGTGCTCCTTGGCTTTCACTCAGTCAAGAGGATTCCCTGTGCTTATGTTCTTCATCTTCCGTATACTCCCAATAGATAGATAGTGAATTGCCCAGGTTATTTATGGTGGGCAGAAATACTTGTTTCTAGAATATTTTGAGTATTTAAGAAGAATGAAACCATCTCCTTATGATGATGCTAGGAAGTGGGGTCTTTGAGAGGTAATTAGGTTTAGAGGAGGTTAAGGGATTAGAACCCCTATGATGAGATAGTTTCCTTATTTAAAAAAAAAAAAAAAAAGGAAGAGACACCAGAGCTGCTTCTGCCTTATGTGGACATGGCAAGAAAGTGGCCATCTGAAAGCCAGGAAGCTATTCCTCACCAACAACCAATTCTGCTGGCACTTTGATCTTGAGCTTCTTAGCCTCTTAGCATAGTAAGAAACAAATGTCTGTTGTTTAAGCCACGTTGTCTATGGGAGTATGTTATAGCAGACAGGACTATGACAAACGGCAATAATAATGACAACAACACAATAGTAGTAATTATAACATATCTCATACACCATTTAGGAGAACTCTTTCTCTCTTGCCCTTGCCATCTAAGTCATCTCATTCACAGACCATGGAAAACCAAGTACTCTCTCCTCAAGTTTGCTTACCTCTCTGTTCTTTTATCCTCATGGCCTCTATAGTCTTCCTGGGCTCCTATTTCCACCCACAGTCTCTGTGACTCTATTCCTTGACCTTGACATGCAACTTAGCATTCCTTGGAGTATAAAACCGAAACACAAATCCACTTGAGTAAAACATTTGTGGGCACAACTGACACTGCTCAAGTTTTTCATTGCTGTTTTGTTTATTTCTTTTTGTTTTTTTGAGGGAGGGGAATGCTGAAATAGGAATAATGGTGAAGCAATGCAAACAATATTAAGCTCCATATTAAACAGAGTATTTCTAAATATTTTTGTGTGTGAAACACCAAAAAGTTTTACTGTTTGTATTAGTTTCCTATGCCTGTTATAATGAAATACCAGAATCTTAGTGGCTTAAAGCAATGGGTATTTATTATCTCAAGGTTTTAGAAGCTAGAAATCCTAAATTATTATCACTGAGCCAAAATCAAGGTATCCGCAGCATGACATTCCCATAGTAAATTCTCAAGGCAAATTCATTCCTTGCCTCTCTCTGCTTCTGGTGGCTGCTGACATTCCTTTGCTTATGGCTGTATCATTACAACTCTGCTTCTTTTTTTTTTTTTTTAACTTCTTCATCTATATGTGTCTAATTTCCCTCTGTCTCTTTCTTCAAGGACATTATGATGACATTCAGGCCCAAGCAGATAATCCAGGATAATCTCCCCCTGCCAAGATCCTTAACTTAATCACATTTGCAAAGACATGGTTTTTTTCTCTTTTTTTTTTGTTTTGTTTTGTTTTGTTTTTTTTGCCCTTATAAGGTAGCATTTATAGGTTCCATGGATTTGAACTGGATATCTTTGAGTGCCTATTATTTATCCTACAGTGTTCTCACCTAATTCCAGCCTATCTCCATTTTGTTACTTCCTCTTTTCCCTCTTCTGCCTTAGCAACCTCTTTCTTCCAAGGAGAGCTAAACTCTTCTCTTTGTATTACATGAAACACGTTTACTCTTCCCAGTCCTAAGAATCAATACTCATTTGTTGCAGATTTATCAAGGTATTCCAGACAAAAACAAACAAAAAATACAGAAATAATGAATAAACAAAAACTTATTTTACAGAAACCAGGATTGCTACAAAGTGTGAATTTATTTTCCTGTTATGGCAAAGGGAGTTGTTTCATTTTAGTTAGATTATCTCTCAAAATCTCATGATGATTTAAAAATAACTGCAGTATTTTAATATTATTATGATAATTCTCAATGGAATAAGGTTAATTACCCTATTTTAAACATGAGGTAACTGGCCTCAAAAGATACGGTGACTGTGCAAGTTTATATAGGTAGGAAGGGGAAAAGCTAGAAGTCTAAAGTAGTACTCTCTGACTCCAAAGCCCTGTTCTTCTCCTTCTTTTTTTTTTTTTAAGTTTATTTATTTATTTTGAAAGAGCTAGAGACGGTGTCTATGCACACAAGAGTGGGGAAGGGGCAGAGAGCGAGGGAGAAAAAGAATCCCAAGCAGGCTCTGCACTGTCAGTGCAGAGCCCTCCACGGGACTGAAACCCATAAACGGTGAATTCACCCACCCAGGTGCCCCTCCGGGGCCTTGTTTGTAATCACTAAGCTTTCCTGCCCCTTGAGGTTCAGTTGGCTAGTCTATAGGAAGAGATAATAGTGTTTTTAACCAGGTGTTATCTGCAATGTTAACTAAAGTGGTTCAGGCAGAAGTACTACATAAATGACAAAACTTCATTCAAAAGTGACCACTGTCGTCTCCATAATCACCACCAAGTCCACCATGGCTACTGTCACCACCCTCGGTACCGCCACAATCACCATCACTTCTAACATGACAGTCGTCACTACCATTGCCATCGTCTCCACTACTGCTGTCACCACCATTACCGCCAGCTTTGCCATCCTGAACACAGCTACCACCGTCACCACCATACCTCTGTCAACATCAGAACTGTCATCAGCATCGCCACTGCGATGACTGTCATGACCGCTACTAGCACCACTGCTAGCAACAGGCCTGTGAGGACCACTGGTGCCACTACTACATTACCTCCAGTGGGGCGCTAGAGGTAATTGTAACTGGCTCATACCAGCTCTTGAGATACGGCTGTTAAAATCACTCCTCAACTCTACATTCCCTGATCTCACACTGGTAACTCAAAACAGACCACGGTGGGGCCATGTATCCTATGAAAATGAGGAAATACTACAAACCAGTGACATTTATCTTCTAGCACACCAGGAATCCTCACAACCACCAAGCTACCATACAAATACGACTGCCATCACTTCCACAACCACTGCCATCCCATCATTCTCAGCATTACCAACCCATTGTAATTATTACCATCCAAAGATGGTATTTTTTATTTTATTTTTATTTAAAAAAAAATTTTTTTTAACGTTTATTTATTTTTGGGACAGAGAGAGACAGAGCATGAACGGGGGAGGGGCAGAGAGAGCGGGAGACACAGAATCGGAAACAGGCTCCAGGCTCTGAGCCATCAGCCCAGAGCCTGACGCTCTGAGCCATCAGCCCAGAGCCTGACGCGGGGCTCGAACTCACGGACCGCGAGATTGTGACCTGGCTGAAGTCGGACGCTTAACCGACTGCGCCACCCAGGCGCCCCAAGATGGTATTTTTAAAAAAAAACATATTTTTTTCTCGAATGAATCAACATGCCATTGTGGTGATAATTTAGGTGGTTATACATTAGAAAATAATGTAAATTTTGGCCTTGGTATGTGAGCCTACTGTGTGAGAGCATAAAGGAACTAAGGCGGGACTGGGACGACGGGCATCTACCAAGCTCAGCATCCTTCTTGGCTATAAAACATGCTGTGAGGTTTTGCTAGATTTATTGGACAGGCAAAGTCTATCCACACCAAATCCGTTAAAACAATCCTGCTGGCACTCCCATTAGTGTCACATCCGTTAGTTGCTTGAAATACATTCATCTCTGGGAATAGGAGAGAGTGGTGGTAAAGCTGACATGTCTACATACCTGGGGGGGCGGGGCTGGAGGCTGTGAGTAAGGAAGCTCCTCTTTTATTATAGCATTGCATGGGGCTAAAAAGTGAGTTGATTGTGGCTTAGGACACTGCAAATGAAACAGTCTTTCTTCAGAGAGAAAAAGAAATAGAAAGCAAACCAGGATATATATATAATAATATTTGCCGAATACTTATGACCTCTGTCCTTTATAACAACACTGTATGATTGATATTATTTCCATTTCACTAATAAGTGGACTGAAGCTAAGAGAAGTAGAGTTCAATCATTGCAGGGTGGAGTTCTCTGCTTTCAAAGTCCATACTTTCCTACTGCATCTCATTTCCTCATAGACAGGGGGAAAGAGGGCATTTGATATACAGACTTAAAAAGTACAAAACCAAAGTTAGATCTTTTCATGTGTATCTCTTTATATTATCAAAATAAATTTATAAAATAGGCATTAATATCCCTATTTTACAATTCAGAAAATGGATATTTAATTTTTTTAGTGTTTATTTATTTTTGAGAGAGAGAGAGACAGAACATGAGCAGGGGAGGAGCAGAGAGAGAAGGAGACACAGAATCCAAAGCACGCTCCAGGCTCTGAGCTGTCAGCACAGAGCCCTATGCGGGACGTGAATTCACGAGCCCTGAGATCATGACCTGAGCCGAAGTCAGATGCCCAACCGACTAAGCCACCCAGACACCCCCCAGAAAATGGATATTTAAAGAAATCAAGTTACTTGTTCAAAGCAGATCAGCTGATAAGAGCCAGAACTAGGATTCAGACGCATAGTACAATATTCTAAACGTTACTTTCTCCTCTTTTCCCCTACCCAAACTTTGGAAATGTTAGTACATACACATTTAGTGGGAATTGGATCAGACTGTTTTATAACATGATTTAAAATATTCTTTGCTCAGTAGCCACCTAAAGTTTTATTTTCATATCATAGCCAGTTTGTTTTGTTTGATTTTGAGCTTATTGTTGTTGTTTCTTTGCATTTATTTTATCAAGTGATTGAACTAATGTCAGTGTTTGTTGTATGGGTGGCTTTCAGGTTCATCACTGAATAACACACTCTTTATACAGTGCCTTCATTTAATCCAGTATATTTGGAATCTAGAACTTTATTATTGTCCATGTTAAGATGAATAAATTAGTTGACTTTTTGAGCTTCTTCTTAGGCAATGTTATGAATTGTCCTAATTAAGTCTTTCTGACCCTTTTCTAAAACCTTATATTGATTCTAATTACTGTTCCTTAAGTGATTATTATCTAATATCTTGGTAAATGCATGTATGAACATTTATCTTGACTTTTTCTATTTACCTAAAGCAAGATATTTTTCAGGAACTCATCTTCCCTTTAATCAGCTGTCACCTTTCACATAATGCCAGTAGCAGAAATAAACTGAGAGTAATCATATGGTGAGAGGCAGTAGAAACCATTTAATCTTAGACTAAGGAATTCCCAGCTGCATACAGTATGCATACAAGATGATGTTTTAGCAAGAATCCTCTTTGTTCTATTTCCTCAGTATTTCTTCAGTTTGTTCCTTTTACTCTACATTTACTGCCACTGACTTTGAGAGACTCTTACTTTTCTTCAGGTAAAGTCTAATAAGTAATAAAGTGGTTCTTACATGTGTTTGGACTCAGAATGAGAGCTTGACAAGCTGTCTGTTCAGTCTTGAACCTTCTCTGTATGAGAGAAAGAAATGGCAACCGAACTGGTATAGATGCTTATGTTCCTTCTTCCCGTACCACTTATAGTTATTTAGATGCCGGATGTGCTGACACAGGCGTTGTCCTCTGTGCTGAAAATACAGAGAATTTTAGCACAGATGATATGGATGATGCATGAACAGTAATTCATTAGAGTTTAAGCAGCACGAAAACCACTAAAATTGTTGTTCCATAAATACAGAGGTCAAGTGGGGTCTAACATATTTTGTTTATGGAGAGAGTGAGTGGTGTATACGGGAGGATATATGAGTCTATTAAGCCTAATTTTCAGATCCTTTTTGATCCTTAAAGGATATAGTCATTATTAACCAGGTAGAAAATGGTGAGAAAGTAAAGAAAATTAATTCTGAAACATTTTATGTACATGATAGTATTTAGTTTTCACATTGCCCCTATTAAATAAACATCCGTTGTTACATACAACTCTACACAATTAGCCAAAGCTGAGAGAAGCTAAGTAATTTGTTCAAAATCGTCACTTAGTAATTTTTAAGCAATAGTTTAATGCTGTAGTGGTTTGTTAAAAACAAGACAGCAGGCCTAAAATGGAGTTGGTCATGCTAAGCCCCATGTTTCTAAACTGAGACTTAATTACTGTTTCAACTCTCCCAGAAATGATACTTTAAACCAGTCAGTCAGGAATCCCCTGAGCAGCATTAGTTAGCTAATTTGCCTGACAACCTCCGAAGTTCCCTAAAGGAAAGTAACCTTGCAATAACCAGCTGGCTTTTTGCCTACTCTAACTTTCTTATACCTGTTCCTTCTCCCTAGAAAAGTCTTTTATTTTGTACAGCTCCTTAGAGCCCCTTTCTGATAGGTGGATGCCACCTGCTTCCTTAATCATTGAAAGAAGCCAATAAGATCTTCAAAATTTACTCATTGAATTTATTTGTTTTTTTTATTTTGCTTTTTATTAAAAAAAATTTAATATTTATTTTTGAGAGAGAGAGAGATAGAGCACCAGTGGGGGAGGGGCTGAGAGAGACAGAATCCGAAGCAGGCTCCAGGCTCTGAGTCCTCAGCAAAGACCCTGACACGGGGCTGGAACTCATGAACTGTGAGATCAGACGCTTAACCGACTGAGCCACCCAGGCACCCCTTGATTTTGCTTTTTAACAGATTTGATTCTCCACCGGTCTTTGCTGTACCGGTGCTCATTTTTTAGATTTCACAGATGAGTAAAAATTTTTTAATGGAAATTTATCATAAGGTTTCCAACATTGCATTTTTAAAAAGTAATATTTTAAAAAATATCTATTATCTATTAGAAATCCCATTTAATAAAAAGAAGGAATTTTAGCAAAAAGATTAACAGACATATAGAACAAAAGCAGTCATTTCCAAGAAAGTATACTTGGCAACCTCTACCTCTCTCACATACACAAACACACACACATAGTCCATTATTCTAAAATTTATTTTCTTCATATTTGTGAAATCTTTCTTGTGGATCAGTATTTGGAAACCACTACAGTAAGCTAGTAATTGACTTGGGACAATTAGCCAAACAATGTGCTATTTAATAGTCACCCTTTCTTTTGGGAGAGCCCAGACTCAGAGGGTGCCAATAGGCCAGTCCAAATGGCTGACTCCCCGGGACCCTGTATTGTGATACTCTGTATTTGTTTCCGTGTAGACCAACTCTGTCTCTCACAGGTGCTTATTTTTCATGGGGGTTGGGGGAATCATGGAGGAGGGAGTGAGCAGCCCCCTCCCCTTTTCCCCTTTAAGAATGATGGTCAGAGTGAGAGAGAGTAGAGCTCCTGTGATTAGAATTAGAAATGCCAGCTTTCCCCTCTGGTTTATTGGGAGGAGGAAATAAAACTTGCCAAGTGCCCCACAGAGTCTCCCAATATGAAGTCCTATTTCAAATACTTACTGCCTGCTGCTATCTGAATTTCCATTTAAAAATAATTATCAAAACCATATGGGTTAAAAGGGTTGGGGGAGTCTCAAAATGGAAATATGTAAATCGCAGCAACTTTGGCCTTTTGCATTTGGCAGAGTCTCCCCCAAGCCCAGAACTTCCCTCTGTGCCTTTTGCAGCATGGGTTCCCATGCTGCTGCCCCCACCAGGGCATAGGCCACCACCCCCTTGTCTACTTGCAATCCTGTGCTACAGCTCTGAACAGCAGAGTAGAGTGAACTTAGTTCTCTAGGTACTAGTGGCTCTCCACTTCTCAGAACCATTTGAAGCTCTTCTCCTCCATGAGACGTTGTTCCTACCTTCTTGGCTTACCACCAGGTAAAACGACCAGTGACTCCCATGTGTCTCTAATGTGTCCTGTGCGAACCTTGTTCAAAAAAACAAACAAAAAAAAGGCTTTCTCACAAATCCATCTGGCTGTTGGCTCTAGTAGATTGTGACCTACTTGTAGGTAAGGAATAATTACTCATCTCAGGGTGCCTGGGTGGCTCAGTCGGTATGGCATCTGACTTTGGCTCAGGTCATGATCTCATGGTTCATGGGTTCAAGCCCCACTTTGGGCTCTGTACTGACAGCTTAGAGTCTGGAGGCTGTTTCAGATTTTCTGTATCCCTCTCTCTCTCTGCCCCTCCTCTACTTGCACTCTGTCTTTCTCTCTCTTTCTCAAGAATAAATAAATATTAAAAAAAATTACTCATCTCTGCATCTGCATCCCTAGAACCTACATGTTACCTGACATACCTGATGTACATGGTCATTGCATGAATAGAAGCTAACATAAATTTAATTTAAGCTATGTAATAATTATATATAGCATATATTACATAATATATATAATTAATAATAAAATTCCTATCTAAAATAGATTAATAGAATTTGTTATGAATCCTCAAGCCCACCATTAGAAATCTTAGAAATCACATATAGAAGATTTCTTACAGGCCATTTAAATTTATGTAAGGTATTGGGGTGCCTGGGTGACTGAGTCAGTTAAGTACCCAGCTCCTAATTTTGGCTCACTTCATGATCCCAGGCTTGTGAGATGAAGCCCTGCAATGGGATCTGTGCTTAGCATGGGTTGCCTCTCCCCACTCTGCCTCTCTTCCCGGTGTGCACTCTCTCTCTTAAATAAATTAACAAACAATAAATAAAAATTTATGTAAGGTATTAAGACTATTCCTTTCAAAAACCAAAATTCAACGTAGTGAATTTTAAAGATCTTATAAGCTTATTCAATGGCTCATGAATCAGACAGCATCCCATCTAGTATATAGGAAGGAACACCCAACAGTTGTACAAAATGAAGCATTTTTATATGCAGAAGGGGGTGGGGTTAAGAAGACATACTAGTGAAGAGCTGGGCAAAGTTACCTTTCTTTAGGGGACAGCAGGGTTCTATATGTATTGACCAGATCATTTTAATCAACTTGTTTGAGACTCCATTCCTGAGAGAGGCTAAAACTGTAAGTAAGTTAGGTAGTAAGTCTCAGTTTGGTGACTCTGGTTAGCTTAGCATACATGACTCCACTGAGCCTATTTGGCCTAGTGCCTTGTTTTAAACATGCCTAACTAGACTTGTTTATGCAATGACATAGTAATTTGGATTATAGTTACATGATTTAAAAACATAACCTAGAAAGACACTAATAAGAAGTGCTAGGTATGCCTGAGTGGCTCACTCGGTTAAGCATCTGACTCGTGATTTTGGCTCAGGTCATGATCTTGTGGTTTGTGGGTTCAAGCCCCATGTCTAGCTCTGCACTGTCAGCCTGGGATTCTGTCTCCCTTGGCCTCCCCCTTCCCTACTTGCTCTCTCTTTCTCTCTCAAAAATAAACATTAAAAAAATAATAACTAGTGCTAACTAGATGCTTGTTCCATAATGATGCTAACATCTTAATATTTGGGCATTGTGAGAGAACAGCTTTCGTTTGACAAAAACTACTTTGAGAGACTTTAAAGTAACACTAGCAAGTTTATATAGCAATGGTATTGTGCATTTTTAATATAAATTCCTGACTCTTTTTTTTATGTCAAATCTTATCACAATTTAGCTCTTGGAGCATTATTTTTATACAATGTCATAGGTGTAGGTTATGTGTATATCTGACCTAATACATGTCCATATTTATCAATGTGTGGCTACTAATCACCAGAAATGTGGCTTGTCTGAATTAAGATGTAAGGATGATATATATACCAGATTTTGAAAATTTTAGGTAAAAAATCTCATTAATATGTGTATTGATTATATATTAAATAATAATATTTAGAGTATATTGGGTTAAATAAAAATCAACTTCAGTGGTTTAATTTTTATTTGTTTATTTTTTTAACTTTTTTTTTTTATTGAGAGACAGAGAGACACAGAGTGTGAGCAGGGGAGGGGCAGAGAGAGGGGGAGACACAGAATCTGAAGCAGGCTCCAGGCTCTGAGCTGTCAGCACAGAGCCTGACGCGGGGCTTGAACACACAAACTGCGAGATCATGACCTGAGCTGAAGTCAGATGCTTAACTAACTGAGCCACCCAAGCACCCCTATTTTTATTGATTTCTTTAACATGGCTACTAGGGGTGTGTGGGTGGCTCAGTTGGTTAAGTGTCAAACTCTTGATTTCAGCTCGGGTCATGATCTCATGGTTTGTGGGTTCAAGCCCCACATTGGGCTCTGCACTGACCACGTGGAGCCTGCTTGGGATTCTCTGCCTCTCTGCCCCTCTCCCTTTCGCTATCTCTCTCTTTCTCTCAAAATAAATAAACATTAAAAAAACATGGCTACTAGAATATTTAAAATTACATACATGCCTCACATTTGTGACTTATGTTGTATTTCTTTTGGACAGGGCTATTCTAGATAGACTATGTAAATGAGACTATTCTAGACTAGACTATTTCATGTTATATGGCTACTTTGTGTGTTGCCCTTGAATATTGGGTACAAGCACAGAGGGTGGTGACATTTAATATCATTAATACAAGTTTATTTAGAATCTGCCATGCAGCATACCCTGTGATGAGCCCTGAAAATGCGGGTTTGGAATCAGCAGTCACGATCCCTGCTGCCACAATATATAACAGTGAGAAAGACAGATATTAAACAAATAATTATTTGAATACCTAATTTGACCAATATGGTGCTTGGCACAGTAAGAGATATGAAGAAGTACATAAATCAAAGTATCCAGCTTGAATGAATTCTCAAAATAGTCAGATACATTTCCTAGTAAAAAATGAAAACATTTATTCCACAGTATATATTTTTTCTCTTTTGATATTTTTCTCCTTGAATATTTAAAACAGTTTTTAGGGGCGCCTGGGTGGCGCAGTCGGTTAAGCGTCCGACTTCAGCCAGGTCACGATCTCGCGGTCCGGGAGTTCGAGCCCCGCGTCAGGCTCTGGGCTGATGGCTCAGAGCCTGGAGTCTGTTTCCGATTCTGTGTCTCCCTCTCTCTCTGCCCCTCCCCCGTTCATGCTCTGTCTCTCTCTGTCCCAAAAATAAAATAAACGTTGAAAAAAAAATTAAAAAAAAAACCAGTTTTTATTTAACCACAGTTCTCTTAGAAATGATAAATTCTAAGTATTCTAGAAATCTTAGACCTTTCCCTTACTGTGTACCTTCGTAACTCAACTTGTTGCATGGGAAAGGTCGCTAGACTGGGCATGCAGAATCCTGAATGCTAGACTTGTCTTTGTCTTGAGTCAGCCATGCCATTTTGGAAAAGTGTTTCCTTTCTTTCAGCTTCATAACCTCTTTCTGGAGAAAAGGTGTTGATCTAGGTGATTTGTATATCAATTAGTTGCCATAAGTGGAAGCCTCAACGTTGTTTAAATACTGGAGGTTAATTCTGGGCCCAAGGAGCTAAAAAGTCCCAAATCCCTCCAATCTCCACAAAAATCTGCAAGGTTTGGTCCAGCAGCTTAATCAGGACCAAACTTCCCTCCATCTCTCTGTCTGCTTGCTTCATTTTGGGGCTCAATGGTTCTAAAATGGCTGCTAGCAGCATCTTCTTCACACAACCAGCAGAAGAGAGTGGCATCTGCCTCATCATTCTTAGTGCAAGTTCTTAGATTCTCTGGTTGAAGGGGCTCAGATGTCATGCCCACCCTTAAATCTAGCTCTGCAGGTAAACGGCACCCTCATGGGTTTAGTTTAGTTCACATGTGTCACCTATGGAGCCAGGGATGAATTCAGTTTCTCTGAAACCACATGGGCCCCTAAACAGAAATTGCAGCCATTGTGAAAGGGGAAAGGAGAAGTGAGGCAACCCACAAATGCTCCACAGGGTGCCTGTATGATCTTGATGAAACTATGTTAACTCTGTGCTGCTACATTATGTCATCTACAACACGATGAGAATACTGTCATACTCAGTGCCCAAGATTATTATGAGGGATAAACAAAAGAGCCAATGTCTTTACATTGGCAGAGAGCACAGAGCCTAGCTTTCAACAGGCATTTACATAAAACTTCCAGGCACTCATTCATTCTCTTTGTCTATGAGTCTCTAAGCCCCTCATTTCCCCGTTCCTCACTCTATTTGTCCATAAAATATAAATATGAGAGCTTCCCTTTTGGCTTCGTCTGAGAACTCTAATGAGAATTCATGGGTCAGAAATGTAAATTGGGTGAAACTTTTTATATATCAACATCATTTCATTTATTCTATCAGAAGCTGAACTGCATTGGTCTGGATGTTTGCTTTAGTGTGACTTAATGTGTAAAGATACATCAGTTTCCCTACATTGACTAATTGCCATTTCCAGCGACACATCCTGAGAAAAATGTTTTCACAATATTCTGCAAACATGCACTGATTTCTCCCTCTGAACTTCCTTGTAAACAACTTATCAAGTCTTCCAAATTCAGACTGTCATTAATAGAGTAGAAACAGTGTAGTAATTTTTTTGAACTGCTGATGTAGGGTAAACACCAAACATAAACATATACTCCTTTCTCTATAACTGTAAACATAGTAGATGCACAAACATGTGATCAAAATCATTTTGTTACAAAAATAACCAGAAAGTGCATGTTAGTTTTCCCTGAATTCTGTAAATGAGCTTCAATTACACATATTACTACCCATGGTGATTCTATTTCAAAATGTCTTTGAATTCATCTGCAGTGAGATGACCTGGCATCTCTTCAACTCAATATGTGCAAAAGGAAACTCAATTTTGTCTCTCTTACCTGATTTTTCTTTCACGTTGCTTATTTCTGTTAATGAGGCCTCCATCCTCTCAAGTCTTAAGGTCTCAGAATTATCATTAGCACCTTTCTTTTTCTTACAATAATATCCTGTCCTATTACCTTAACCACTGTGTGTGTGTGTATGTGTGTGTGTGTGTGTGTGTGTGTGTGTGTGTGTGTGTGTGTGTGTATCAAACCCATTTCCATCTCATCATCACAATTGCTACTCCCTTGGCATTTGTCAAATGAATCCGTGGATCCAGGTTCATTAAATGCCAGAATCTAATGGCTGTTTGCTGATAGGTCTTCCTGAATAAACTCTGAAAACTGCCTGATTCATCTTTATATTCTTACCATTTAGCAGAGTTTCTAACATATAGTATATGCTCATTAAATACTAGTTGGGGCAACATTTGATTTCTCCAAATCTCCCTGTCTCTCCCCATTCAAAGTCAAAGTACCTCTTAAATGTGTGATTAATTTTCTCAAAGGACAGTTCTGTTCATTTCATTCTTTTAATAAACACAATGAAAAGTACCATTTGTTTAAAATCTACTGTGTTTCAGGGTTATTCTTCTCACTAACACTCCAGCAAGCTATCATTTCCATGTTCACTGATGAGGAAATTGAGGTACAGTGAGGTGAGGGCATAGGTTGATCTCACAAGACTATCAAGGTGCAGGTTTGTATATAAACTCACATCTGTGTGACTCCAGAGGCTGTGGCTTCCACTAGGCTATTTGCTTTACTCTGCTCAAAAACTTCTGTAATGCCTCTCTAAAACGACTTGCCCTTTTAGGACAGGAACAGATCATTAAAGATCTAGGTTGTGAATGTCTACTGAGGCCTTATTATTTGGACTGAGGTGGGTAGAGCAGTGGCATGCTGTTCCTCAGAGCTCGTTAGTGATGCTGAATCTCGGGCTCCAGTCCAGACCTACTGAACCAGAATTTACATTTTAACAAGATCCCTCAAGTGATTTGTAAACACGTGGAAGGTTCAGACTCATATTTCAGGGACACCCTGATCACTAGGCATCAACATTGATTTACCAAGGAGAACTAGTCATACGAGCATAACCTCAGCTCCTTTCATAGGTTATCAAAGACATTGCTTAAGGAGATAAGGGTGATTTTAGCAATGCCTTGTATACATATATAGTAACACTGTAATAATTCAAGGCATTTTTATTCGTAACAACCATTACAGTTTGTAGTCACATATTTTGGGAAGACTCCTTGCTTATGAAACCGATGAGGCTAAGAGTTCTAACTTGCAGTGTCTCTGTTCTCTGCCTCACTGTTTCCCCCGCACCAAGCACAGGACATGGTAAGGATTCAATATACATGTGCTGAATAAATGAATACGGTACTGCATAATGACCTTGGGGACAGAATTTGGTGAAAATATGTGGGTTTACTGATAAGAATATTTTAGCTAAGGGATGGGCATTCAAGCTGGAGGGAAATTTCTAGTGTCGTGTTACATGGCTGTCTTTTGTTCTACATTTATTCCATTACTTCATCTAAGACCTTCCAATTATGTTTCCTTACTTTGTAAATATGATCACCCTGGGGAAAGGTTGAATGTGTTGGAGGACAGAATTAATGTCAAAAAAGATATTTAAAGATGGAAGTGATGGTATGATTCTTATAAAATGAAATTCAATGGAACCAAATGTAATAACATGCATGTTGGTTCAAAAGATCAATGAAGAAAGTGGAGGAGTTGTGGCTTTGGGAAAATGAGTGAAAACATAGTTTTACTTGGTACAGTATCATTCAAAAGAGTGATATTACCACCCTTAAAAATTATGTAAGTTAAGGATGAAATAAGAGAAGTGGAGTATCCAGAGTGAAGAAGATCGCAGTTGCCTATTTCAAGGCTCAATTAACTTTTCTCAAAAGAGCTAAATAGTCAAATTCACATATTTGTGGGCCAGAAGTTCTTCTTTATCACAACTACTCAATTCCTCTGTTGTCATGGGAAAGCTGCTATAGATAGGTAATAGGTAAACAAATGAATGATTGTGTTGCAATAAACTGTTTTTATATACACTGAAGTTTTAATTTCATATAATTATCTGAAACATTCTTCTTAAAAATTTTCATATATACAAAATGTAAAAATCATTCTTAGCTCATGAGCCATACAAAAATAGGTGGTGGGCTAAACTTGGTCTACAGGCCAAAATTGGGCAAACACTGCTTTATTCTGTTGTAGTCTGAGTCCACTTAGAATTTAGTTATTGGCCACCTCCCATTTGGACAGAAATGAATAAACTGTTAGGGCTTCAAATGGGAATGGATATCATACGGATAAGACTGAAAATGAGGAAAATAAAAAGAAAATGGGGTACCTAGTTTGGAAAAGAAAGGACTTTATACTGCCTGGTTGGTACCTTCAAATAACTGAAAGTAAATTTAAGAAAAATATCATTGTATCTTCAGGTATAGAATTTAGATTCAGAAAGGCTTGGATTCATCATGGAATGTGTATGCTGTTTAGGACAATATACTAAATATTTTCTTGCCCACTCTCCTCATTTATATATTGAAAAAAATTAAATTAACCTTTGTTATATAAAATAAACAAAACAAACAAACAAACAAAAAACTACTTCCAAACTTGGTGGCTTTAAACAATCATATATTATTTCTCTCATTCTGCGGGTAAACTGGGTAATCCCTCTACTGGTTTTGCCTGGATTCCTTAACATTACTAACATTTAGCCAGAGCATCAGCTGGGCTGAAATATCGAAAATGGACTCACTTATGTCTGATAATCATGGTACTGGCTCTTGGGTGAGGTTCCTGGGATCTTCTCCACATGGCCTCTCACTCTCCAGTAGTCTAGACTGCTTCTTTATTTGATGGCTTGAGGGCAAGATTCTAAGAAAGCAAAGGAAGATACTCCAGGGACTTTTGAGACCTAGGATACAAAACACACACCATGTCACTTCCACCACATTATATTTCTCAAAGAAAGATACAAGTTTAGTCCAGATTTAAGAAGGTGGGGAAAGAGTCTTCACCTCTGGATGATAGGGGCAGAACAGTTAAATTGCAAAGGGTGTGGTCTTAGGGATTTGTCATTAAATATGGTCATTAATCTACCACACCTACTTATTGGGGTATTATGAGGGTTAAACAAGGTAACATTTGCAAAACACTTATCATAGTGTTCAACCCACAGTAATTGCTTAACAACTAATGACTATATCATTCTGGGTCTGATAGAATAAAAAGGGAAGGAAGAACACAGAATGGGAGATGTTCCAGGTTGGAATGAGCTCTTTCTTAGTATACTGTCATCATGACAAGTATCAAGATTGGATGGATTAAACAAGAGACATTAACACTGGGTAAGAGGAATCTAAAATTCATTCACTCTTCAAATTTCTTAATTGGATTTTTTTCCATTCATTGTATGGATATCAGATATCAATGGGCACAATATAAGCCAAAACTCATGACAGGTATGAGGAAGTGTATATACTTAATTTTATTGCCAGCTTTTTGAAATTAAGTTTGTAATTTCAAATCATAGGGAACAGTTATGAACTTAATCTGAAGGTGATTGTGATATATTTGACTTTTTTAAAAAATGAAATGCTGTGTCTAGTTATTTTGGTTTGTATTACCTCTTTTCCTTTATAAATTTCCAGAAAGAATATGAGAGGATGTTATCTATAAAGTTTTTTTTTCCAACATCATTTGGATTAAAAGACCGACATTAGAGAGATTTTGGAAAACATCTGGTACTTGAGAGAAAACCAATTGTATCTAAAATACGAAAATAGAGAGGAAAGGGAAAAAACAAACCTTTCTCCTCTTCTTTGTCCATGTCTCCTCACTACTGAGATGAGGAGAGGAAGAGTTCTCTGACAAGCAACACAATGACAAAGAAACATCTGAGTCATCCAATCCCATAATGAATGTGGAAGGTTGTAGAAAACAATGTCAGAGAGATGTCTTATTGAGTTTGACTCAACCTACTCTGAAAGGTTTAGGTGGGTAGATTCCTTAACATTTTTTTAAAATCTGTATTTATTTTTGAGAGAGAGAGAAAGAGAGAGCCCACAAGTTAGGGAGGGGCAGAGAGAGAGAGAGAGAGAGAGAGAGACTGAGAATCCAAAGCAGGCTCTGCACTGACAGCAGTGAACCCCCGATGCAGAGCTCTAAGTCACAAACCCCAAGATCATGACCTGAGTCAAAGTCAGACACTTAACCAACTGAGTCTCCCAGGTGCCCCAATTCCTTAAACATTTTTTAAAACATTTTCACATATGCTTTTGGAGGCCTGAGTCCACGAAAGAAAACATTACCTATTAAAGTATTGACAGAAGGCAGTTTCATCCTTTTACTAAAGAAATAAGTAAAAATGAATGAACCAGTACATAAATAAGTGACTTTGTTCTTCTAGGTGTAATAAACTTTGCATGATGTGCTGGATATTTTTGTTTGTTCATTTAAATCCATTCTCTACCTTCTTTTTGTCTGGCAAAGCTGATCTGTACAAACTATAACAACAGATTCTCTTTTCTTCTGTCTTCTGGATGTTTATAGCCAAAGAGAAATATAGGCAGGAAACTGAAGGGAAGGAGGAAAGGGATTCCCCCTCCACCATCACTCTGATTACTGTCAATAGCTGAGAAGCACTACAGTGTCTCTTGTGATTGTCCTGTACCCATCTCACACCTTGGTAAATAGTTTATTAAACATTCTTCAAATTATTTAATTTTTTTGTGTCATCTCTTTTCTGTTGATATGCAGAGAGATCCTAAAATATCTTCTAGTCTATCCAAAACTAAAAATAATTTGTGACAACAGACAGAAACTATAAGGTAATCAATTACTACAGCTAACATTGAATGCATCAAACACTTCATTCAGATATTTTCCCTCATTTATTAAAAACTATTTTTGAGTGCCTCCTCACTGCTCAAAAACTGGACCAAAATATAGTCTGGGCAAGCAGCTTATAGTCTAGATGTGTAGGTAGCCATTAAGCAATCACACAAAACAAATATACAATTTAAACTGTGGTGAATACTATGTAAGAAGGCATGTTGTAGCAAGTGTGTAAGAGGGGCTTCTAGTGGGCTAGGGATGAGGGAAGTTGAGCTGCAGAAATCATATTTAAGCAGAGATACGATGGATTGTAGGTATTAATTAAATGTGGAGGACTGGGAAGAAAATTTCAGGCAGAGATATGCCAAAGTCTTACAGTAGAGATAAACACAATACATTGTAAGGACGAGAAGACAGCTGGTGTGGCCAGAGTTCAGAAGGTACGTGAGATCACAGTGTTGGATGAGGCTAACAGAGTAAATATGGCCAAACTATCAAGGACCTTGTGAGTCATACTGAAGATTTTTGGTTTATATACAAAGAACAACGGGAAGCCTTTTGTTTAAATGAAGGAATGATATGATTTGTATATTGAAAAGATCTGTCTAAACTGTGGAGAATAGACTGGAAAAGGGCAAGGTGGAAGGGGAATTAATTAGGAACCTATGGCAACTGCCCAGGTAAGAAATAATGACAGCTTAAAAGAGATAAAAGATGAAAAAGAGAAGAAAAGATGATGCCTATAAGACTTACCATTTAATCCAGATTTCAGAGAGATCAGATGTTGAGTTTTCGATATTGTTGAGTTTGAAGTGTTGTCGGAATATTAAAGTGCTATATGGTGGGGTAGTTCTAGATAGAAGCCTAGAGCTCAGAGGAGATTCTGGGCTGCAGAAGAAACTCAGAATTCATCTCTGTGTGGGAAGTCCTCCAATCCAGATGCATAATTTAGATGCTCTAGGACAAAATCAGAGAAAGAGAAGAAGACAGAACTTTGAGAAGTCCCAGCATATGATAGTTGAGTAAATGAACAAGAGCATGCAGATAAGACTCAAAAGGGGACTCCAGAGGATGGCAGTAAAAACAGCAGTAACATCAGAAGCTAAGAAAAGAGAGTTGACAGCAGTGACTAGTGTGCATGGAAGCCAGGTAAAATGAGAACAACAACAAAATTCATTCTCTTTTCCATTATTAGATAATTGCTGATGTAGTGGAAGCCAGATTGAAATGAATAAAGAGTGAGGAAGCATAAAGTATAAATAAAGGAAATTTGTTCAATGGCTTTGGTGTAAAAGGGAGAGTTCAGGATTGGATGAAGAGTGTGGCTGAGGGAGATTTATTTTTTCAAGGGGGAAAAACTTGAGTGTCTTTAAATGTCAACAGAGAAGAATAAAGGGTTAGAGGAAAAGGTTGAATATACCAAAACGTTGATAAAATAGAGGGAAAATGTGACAAGATCCAAAATGTAAATGGAAGGAATAGCTATATTTAATATCACCAGATACATAATGAAGAACTAACCCCTATAATGTAAGAATAGTTGGACATAAAATAACAGGTGGCTGCAGAATAAAAACAATTAGGGATCTTAGAAATGAAAAATATCCCAGCTGTAAAATAATAGATGACTCAGAAGTGGACTTGATCCAGCTACTAGTAAATTAATCGTCTGAGCGATTGAGAAGGATTCTTCCAGATAGCAGTACGAAAAAACAAACAAACAAACAAACAAAAAACCAAAGTGGAAAGTATGGAAGAAAAGTTAAGAGCTGTGGATGATAGATATAGAATTTTTTTCACCTACCTATTAGGAGTTCCAAAAAGAAGGATAGAAAAAATGGAAGAGAATCAATATATGAAGAAATAATGGCTGAGAATTGTCTAGAAGTTATGAGAGACATGAATCTAGAGATTGTCTACAGATCTACAGTATTTCAAATAGTATTAAACAAACACATATACACTTCACAGTGAAAATTCAAAATATTAAGGGCATTTAGGAAACTGTAAAAATGTACTAGGAGGAAATGACAGATCATCAACAAAAGAGTACCAATTGTAGTCATCTATCATTGAGCTGGATTCTGAGGAAGAGAGGGATGTAAATAAAGCTTCTATTCTCTTGGCCTTTGCCAGATACTAAGAGATACTGACAGTTTCATTAAAAAAATATCCATTAATCTGTGATAGATGATGGCCAAAAGATGCAAGCCAAGGATATGAAAGTACAATTTATACAGTGCTCTAAATTTTAGGAAGTTGATTTTTTTTTTCATGCATTCACAAATAGTTACTGAGGACTTCTCATGTGTAAAGCTCTGCATGTGACCCTCAGGGTAAATGACAAGAAAGAAGAATGATGTTGTCTGCCCTCATGGAACTGCAATCTGGCATATTTTCATTTTGTAGTACCTGACCAACTGTAAGATCTCTATAAAAACATGGTTAATGATTTGGCTGTATAGAGAATTAAGCCTTTCAATGTTGTTTATCCAGGTAGAGGAACATGGGATATGGCTCAGATTAGATCACTGCGATCTTTAAAAACTCATACAGGGAGGCTCAGTAATGCAGCCCAACACATTCTAGACATCTTTGATTAACTTGCCAGGTAAAATGCACCCTCTTAGATGTGCTGAGGCATTCTCAGTGGTTGTCCCAGTGCTGGGCATTATTTACATAGGGCTACCTGGGTTTGTGTAAAAAAAATTATTCAGTAAATATTTTTCAACTCAAATTACCTGACTGAAAACACAGATAGGTTGTATAGTTCATTCAGGTTGTTTCTTTCAAATAATCCTGACATTATAGAACTTGCCTTGTAAACCATAAAAAATAGCTATCCCCTTATATTTACATCGATCTTCAATAAACAAATCAAATCCTATTTATTGAGCATACGAAGAATCCTGTTTGCCCAAAGAATCCTATCTGCACAACATGTGCCGTTGGTGTTATTCATCATATTGCACATCATATACAATAATATGTATGTAATCATCACTGCTCACTTTGGGCAGAATTAGAATCCAACCCAACTTGGTCATTAAGACTCCTGCTTTTTTATACATTGTGCTGCATTCCCAACTTTGCACTTTTCCAAGTGCTTTTGTATTGTTTCTTATAATATGCATGAAAATATTCTTCATCTTATTTTACCAAGAAACAAACTAATAATAACTTTGGTTTTATTAACAAACATTTAATACCAATTATTTGGTGTTTTGATTTTCTTTCTTGTTTGTTATTTTTCAAGGCCATTTATTTTAGTTCTTGGGCTCCTCACTTTCTTGGGTAGTGTGAACATAAAAATTCGATAATGTTCTCATTCATAAGTATTTTTTAACAGAGAAAAAATAGTGTTTATTTATTAGAGAAAAATGTTTGCCTTTTAAAATAGCTAGGCTAAGGAGGCAGCACTTATACCAAGACTGTGCATAGATAATTTTTGTCAAAGGCTTGGCTTATTACTTGGGCCATTTTATAGAGAGAAATTCCAAGGATTTGAAACTGGCCTCATTCATAAATATTTAAATAAATATTGGTTTGAGTATGCATTTTTAAAAAATATTTTTAATGTTTATTTTTGAGAGAAAAGGAGACAGGGAGGACAGAGAGAGGAGACAGAATCCAAAACAGTCAACAGGCTCTGAGATGTCAGCACAGAGCCCTAGGCAGGGCTTGAACTCACGAGCCATGAGATCATGACCTGAGCCGAAGTTGGATGCTTAACTGACTGAGCCACCCAGGCGCCCAGAGCATGCAAATTTTAAAGTCCTATTTGTTTCAGAAAAGATGGAAATGGCCAATCAATCTATCTAGATGCTGCACAATGTATTTGGGGTCACCCAAAAATGCATAGTTCTTTCTTTTAAAATTTTTTAACATTTTTTCATTTTTGGTATATATCGAGAGAGAGAGAGAGAGAGAGAGAGAGAGAGAGAGAGAGAGAGAGAACATGAGCAGGATAGGGGCAGAGAGAGGGAGACACAGAATTAGAAGCAGGCTCCAGGCTCTGAGCTGTCAACGCAGAGCCTGACACAGGACTCGAAGCCACAAATCGTGAGATCATGACCTGAGCAGCAGTCAGACTCTTAAGAGCCCCCAAAATGTATAATTCTTTGAGAGAAAAGATGGATTTACAAGCTAATGTTTTCACTATAGCTAGCAATGCTCAGAGCAGTTACATAAGTCAGGGGAGGAGGGGGTGGAAGTTAGCAAAAAAATTAAAAATTAAAGCTAAGAGAGGACATAGGTATGGCTGAAACCTGCCAGTCTCACTCCAGCTTTCTTTAAACAAGGCAGTAGAGTCCACCTTCTCTGTGGTCCTTTTCTCCCTCTAGAAAAATTCTGTTCTAAGGCCTCGAAAATAGCAACATGGGAAAGGATTCTTAGCCACCCTGTTCACTGCCCACTTTGGCCAGGCACTGTACTGTCACTTTTCTCTCCAGAAGGGCTTCTTCCTCCTCTGTCCTTTGACAGTGATTGGCAGCTACAACAAGTTGTTGTGTCAAAGCTCCTGCAAGTCAATTATGAAAATGATGTGCACTTGCTTAAAGATGATTGTAAATTGCTTCTAGCTGATCAGAATAATGAGTTGCGGTGATGCTAATCAACTTTGGGCATATATAGCACCTTGTTTCTGCCGTTGTGTTAGCAGCTGCAACTAGTTCACCCAAATGAGAGTGTTTTCGAATTTCTCATGGATTGAGGCAGGATGCTCACAATGGGCACATTATTGGAGGAGGGAAGTGTTGGTCTCAAGGAGAGAGGGTGAAACAAAGCAACACTCATTTTGTATCAGTTATATAAGCCCCTATGTTTTCCAGTCCTTTTTGACTTTGGTTTAGGGGAGCAGGGAGGAAGCAAATATTAGCTAGAGCTAGGTCCTTTTCTATGTATATTTTATCTTTAAATTCCATGAATGCACTATGAATGGGCTGTTTTGAACCCCATGAAATATATGAACACATTAACCTGAGGAAATGCTCAGCATTGCACAGACAATGGATGATGGAGGGTTCAAATTTTGCCATATTGCTTTCAAGGGTCAGTCCACTCATCGATGTTACCGAAATATTATCTACAGACCTGCTGCTTTATCCCCTGCTCTATGTTCAAGTCTCACCTTCCCTGGCACACCCCTACAGAATCTCTGGGTGTGTGTGAGATAGGTCCCAGGGATGTACAAGTCTAACAAGCAATTCCAGACTGTATTCATGCACATTGAAGCTTGATAGCAGTTGTACCTCACCTTGACTATTCCTGCTTTCTCTTGAAATTCTATACCACCACAGGTATTTCAATTCATCACAAAGACACACAAATTTTTGTTTTTTATTTACTATACCTCATAGGTTTTGTTTCATCTTTTCTTTAGAAATTGGAGAAATATCTTTTTCATTTTATTGATTTATTACTGTCCTCTCTCCTACAAGTCACTTTTTATGTAAGACTGATTCCTTTTTCTCAAATAGTTTAGGTGGCTCAGAAGAAGGATAGGGTGAACTGACATAAGCCACAATACCATATGGTGCAGTGTGCCTTGTGCCTTGTTCAGAAAGGCACAGATGGGAGAAGCTAGGACTAGAGGTCAAAGAGTGGATTCTGACATTGCAATTTTATTTTCTCACTAATTAACTCCATGACTTTGTTATTATTTGACCCTCTAAGTATTTTTTATCTAATAATAATAGGAAATATGATTAATATGAAATCACAAAACCAACTTGTTTTCCTACTTAAGATGAGGTATTGCCTTGTGAAAGTCAATTCAAAAATAGTTTTGCAGTTTCTCAAAATGCTAAACATAGAGTTACCAGGCAATTAAGCTCCAAGGTATCTACCCAAGAAAAATAAAAACATATATGTCTACTCAAAAACTTGTACACATTATTTATTATATCCATAAAGTGGAAACAACCCAAATGTCTGTCAACTGATAAATGGATTAATACGAGGTGGTATATCCATACAATGAAATATTATTTGGTAATAAAAGAAGAATGTAGTACAGATCCCTGATAAAACCTGGATAAGCCTTGAAAACATCATGCTGAGTGAAACAAGCCAATTACAAAAAGCCATACTGTGTGATTCCACTTATATGAAATGTTCAGGACAGGCAAATCCATAGAGACAGAAAGTAGATTAATGGTTGCCTGGTTGGGGATATGGGGGGGTGGAGAATGACTGTTAATGGGCATGGGTTTTTTTTTGGGGGGGGGTAGGGGTGAGGGTGATGTGAATGTTCTAAAATTGATGATGCTAATGACTGCATGACTATGATTATACTAAAAACTATTTAACTACACATTTTAAAAGGGTGAATTACATAACATGTTAACTTTACATCAATGAGCCTACTGAAAAATGAGGTATTAGAAAATCATAAATTAGAGATTGTGCCTAAGTGTGTTTACTCAAAGCAGTTGTACACAACATCAATAAGCTCTTTTATTATTTTTAGAATAGGAATTTGAAATGGAGCAATTTTCAGTACTTCTGAATGCTGAGGAAACTGAGGAAGTTTGTGGATTAGGAGATATGCTAATAAAAATATTGGAACCATTATACAGGGTTTTCTAATCTAGATCCCCAGTACTGCTCTGATGTAAATCAGTTTTTGAATGCTGTAATAAAGGAAAATGGAGAAGGTAAATCTGGCATGGTACATGCTGGGTGGAGTGAAGAAGTGAGGCCTTAGCAGCAAGAAGAAAAGTTTACCCATCATTTTCAGTAACCCAGTCATTGAATGCGAAGGTTCTGTTTATGTCCCTAAAGTCCATTTTCTCCCAGAAATCCATTTTGCGATTTGGAACAAGCTAGGTATCATGATAATCTCATCTGCAGTACAAGTACACACTTTCAGTACAAAGGGGAAGGACGAAATATCATTTTTTATTTGATTCCAGGATTCAGACCCTAATTCTATGACATGGGTATCACGCAACTAATTTCTCTGCCGAGCTCAATGGGGATGAATGGGCCTTGCTCTGGAAATAGGAGTTCAGTAGTTGGGTTGTATGAACCTTGGAAGTCTGGAATGTTTTGTCTGATTCTGCTTGTAAACTCTTTAATGCTTTCTGACTCTTCACACTGCCCAAACCCACATGGCAGAGCTCAAATCACATCTGGTATGTCTCATCAACTTCTGGGACACCTCTGCATATTTTTTCAGTGTAGTCTCTAGTGATATCTAGCATTAACCTGAAGAAACATTTTTTTATTCAGCCTCTACTCTTGTTAAGAAATGGTGCTATTGTTGAATGCTGTAAGAAAGATAGAGATTGGGGCGCCTGGGTGGCTCAGTCGGTTGAGCGTCCAATTTCGGCTCAGGTCATGATCTCGCAGTCTGTGAGTTCGAGCCCCACGTCGGGCTCTGTGCTGACAGCTCAGAGCCTGGAGCCTGCTTCCGATTCTGTGTCTCCCTCTCTCTCTGCCCCTCCCCCGCTCATGCTCTGTCTCTGTCAAAAATAAAAATAAACATTAAAAAAAACTAAAAAAGAAAGAGATTAACATTAGCACAATACTAGACATTTGCTTTTTGGTTGAATGCTTAAAGTAGCCTTAGGTGGTAGATGTTATATCCCCCACTTCAGAAAAAAGAAAGCTGATTTTTTTTTTTTTTTTTTTTTTTTTTGAGAGAGAGCATGCAGGTTGGGGAGGGGCAGAGAGAGAGGAGGAGAGAATTCTGAGCAGGCTCCGAACTGTCAACATGGAGCCCAACTTAGGACTGGAACTCACAAACTGTGAGATCATGACCTGAGCTGAAACCAAGAGCCAGATACGTAACTGACAGAGCCACCCAGGCTCCCCAAAGAAGCTAAACTTTAGAGAGGTTAAATAACTTGCTAATGGTCAGATAATTAAGAAACAGAGAGGGGGCAGAGTTCAGGCCTAAGTTTATCTAATTGTAAGCATCCCCCCCCCCCCCCATTTCATGTTGATTGGCTTTACTGGCAAGCTTTATGGACAAGCTCATATCCTTGAATTTCTGTAAGAAATATTAGCAAATTGTGGTTCAGTTAGTAGGAAAGGCATGAATAAAAATTTTAGCACTGAAAGGAAAACTAACATTGATCAAGCACTGATTAGATACCAGGTGATGTCACATATGTATCAACATGCATGGACATAATTCCTTTGTTTAGGCTACAGGTGGGGAAAATGAGGCACAAGATAGCAAACTAACTTGGTAGTATTTACTTCAAGGTGGTATTTTTGTCTGGAGTCTGTGTTCTTCCCAATGTCCTTATAGTGTATGTAGAAAAGGAAAGTAAAAAAAAAAAAGACTCTTGAACTGGAAAAGAAGGAATTAACAGATCTAAGTAAGGCCACAAAAATTAATAAGTGCATATTTCCAAGAATTAAGACCAATGTTAAGAATTTGAATTCAAATTTGTATATATCCTTTTCCAGAAACAGAGGGGTTTAATCCTCCAGATAGTGAATTTGTTTGTGAATATAGAACTTACCTTGTGCTCATTGCATCCAGGAAGTCTGCAGATTTTTTTTTTTTTTTGTGATGTTGTCCCTTTCTTATCATTGCATAGATTACTTTGTAGCAGATGCTAGAGTAATTGAGAGCTGAATATAACATTCAGAGCTATGCAACATTTTGAACTATATACTATGGTACCATGAGGATAAGAGGTAAGATTCTCACCTTGTCTGAAGGGCAGTATGTTTCTGGAAGGCTCCTTGGTGCAGACCACACCTGGCTACATCCTCAAACTCTCCATCAGATATAGTCAGGTCCAAGATAGAGGAGAGAGGAAAGGTGATCAAAGAAAAGTAGGATTCCAGGAAGAGAAAAGTTTTCTTTAGTTAAAACTTAATTCATATACACAATGAAGAGAAGCTTTCTAGTGACAGATAATGGCACTATTTTCATTAAAATGGGCTTCAGAAGGTAGGTGGGATGAGTAAGTCACATATATACTATGAAAGTAGAAGAAGATAGGAACCCATTGAGACTCATAATTATTGACTCAAGAGAAGAAAGTATGGCACATATTTTTCAAAGTGGGTGATTTATTAGATGTTATACAGGGAACAGAAAAGGTTTTCATGATGAAACAAACTTATAGCCATCAAAATTAAACTTACCCTTTGACTGCATGACTTTTAGAATTTGGATGTCCTAATATGTATTTTGAATCTCCAAGAGAAAAATATGTTATGCAGTGTTTTTAAAACTTGTTTGGTCTCTGATCACTGATCATTTTTATTTTTATTTTTTTGTGGAATAGTCTGAGGAGGAATCAATGTTCAATAGAAAAGAAATTTAGCAATCACTGGTTAAGAGAACAATCTTTGATATATGATGATCCTGAGTTTAACAGGAATAATTGTGGAATCATGGGACAGTTACTTGCTCTGTATCTGCTTCCACAAATGCTATATAATAATGATCATAGTACCCCAGAGACCTGCTGTGAGCATTAAATGGATACACAAAAATTCTTAACCTAGTGTCTGACTTACTGTAAGCACTTAATACATAGTTGCTCTTATTTTTAATGTTAACGTACCAAAAGGAAAGGAACCAAAACCCAGTGTTATATCCAGCAAAGCGGCACTGAAAAGGGGAATAGCAATCCTGTCTTATAAATGTCCACTTTTCAGAGGTGCTATACTTTCTTTTAACTTTAAGTGAATAGTAATTAAGGAAGAAGTGTGAATGATGGTGTATTTGAGAAAGGAGAAGGAAAGGGAAGGAAAACTGAGGTTCCCCAATATGAGACAGGCTGGAGCAGCTTTTATACCACAGGTACTTACGTGCTTAACCAGTGACCCTGTTATTGCAAAACTTAGTGTAGTTGGTTAAAAGACATTTGGATAATAAAGATGTGTTTTTAAGAGTAGAAGGAGTGCCATAGACCATCACTTTAAGATGTCATTTCCAAAGGTTGAGCAGTATCAGCTTATAAAAAGGGTAACAGGACTTATTGGTCCATTCCTCACCAACACTCTTCTGTCCTGGCCACATTCTTTTTTTTTTTTTTCTCCACTTAAATTGGATGGAATTAAAGGTAGGATTTTATGCCAGGAAGATGACTTTTGAAGTTATTAATAATTTATGCTCTATGTTTTGTAAAAAAAAAAAAAAAAAAAGGATGGGGTGCCTGGGTGACTCAGTCCAGTTGGGTAAGCATCTGGCTTTTGATTTCCGCTCAGGTCATTATCTCATGATTTGTGAGGTCAAGCCCCTCTTTGGGCTTTGTGCTGACAGAGCAGAGCCTGCCTAGGATTCTCTCTTTTTTCCTCTCTCTCTGCTCCTCTCTTGCTCAAGTGCTCACTCTTGTTCTAAACAAACAAACATTTTATTTTATTTAATTTTTTTTAATTTTTTTTTCAACGTTTATTTATTTTTGGGACAGAGAGAGACAGAGCATGAACGGGGGAGGGGCAGAGAGAGAGGGAGACACAGAATCGGAAACAGGCTCCAGGCTCTGAGCCATCAGCCCAGAGCCTGACGTGGGGCTTGAACTCACGGACCGCGAGATCGTGACCTGGTTGAAGTCGGACGCTTAACCGACTGCGCCACCCAGGCGCCCCTAAACAAACATTTTAAAAAGGGATAAGGGAATTTGATATAGCAAAGAGAAATAATGATGTCTATATATAGATAAATTTTTTTTCTATGGATTCTTGATCCATTGCTTTTACATTACTAAACACCAAAACCAGTATTTTCTCTTTGCTGTGTTTTGGTTACTAACTTGAAAATTAAAGTGTTCTAGTCTACATAGTATTTGATCAAAGAGAACTACTGTCTGTTTAAAATTACTATTTGTTTGTTTTCTAGTTTTTTCTAACTTCTCAGATTTGATTTTTGATTTTTTGTTTTTTCTTTTGTCCACCTTCCTGCTTTCAGCTGAAAGTCACTGAAGTACATTTTAGATTACTGCTTACCTATTTTGATTTTTCTATGTTTCGTTACCATAGTTTCCTTTTTCACGAAAATCACTTCACCTTGGAAGCTTTCCTAAGACAGAAGTATGATGTGCTCTCAAACCCATTAGTTCTATTTGTTAATTTGGAAAGAGACCAAGTTCTTGTCCATTGTTTGAGCATTGATAGTGTATCATATTTGATGGGGGTAAATAAAAGTGATAACTGCTGTGCCTTTTTGCGGTTGTAAGACTAAAAACCCAAATTATTTCATAGCTATTCTAGCACAATCAGAAATTTAAAGTAACTTAACTTGCCTTGGCGTAATTATTCATATAGGCAGTAACTTTTTTACTAAGGCATTTTTGCATGATGGCTTTACTTTTACTTGTGTCAGTCTTGGGAAAAAAAAAGGAGAATCAGCATATTTCTGTATTTCTATAAGCCTGTCAACTTTCAAGCTGTGTTTCCTTTTATAGCCATAGAATTTAATAATTTTAGAATTCATATACTCCAGCCTCCTTATTTTCCACTATTTATCGGCAAGACAAAATTTAAAACCTTCAGCAGTTTGGCTTTTTCAGCTTATTCATTGAGTAGCCCTTCTCCTGCTCTCAATCTCCACAGATCCCAAAGTAGAGACAAAAGGGAATTCTCGGTATTGTAATGCACACCATGTAGTGACCCCATGCCTTGGAATCTCTGCTATTTTTGCCTGAAATGCCTTCTACTTGCTTTGTTTGTCTGACAAAATTTTTACTAAATCTTCACAGTCGAGCTTTTGTGCAGTCTTCTCCAGGCCAAACTCAAGTGAGCTCATTTGTTCCATCATTTACTCAATTTCATCTCATTATAATATATTAGTTACAAATCTGACTCTTCAGCTAGACTGTGCTTTATTTAAACGTAAAGACAAGGTCTTGTTTATTTTCCATTGTCAATATCTAGGTCTAGAGTGGAAATCAAACAGTCCCAGATTTAAATCCCATACCAATACTTACTCTACATGATTTTGAAAAAAATCCACAGAACCTGTCTCTTCACTTGTAAAACTGATATAATATGCTACTTGCCTAGGCTTTGATAGAATTCATGATTTTATTTAAAAAAAAATCAGGGCAATGTCTGAAACAGCAAATATCCAGTTAACTCTTGCTAAGTAGTTGTCGGTAAATGAAATGGATATTCATTTTGACTTACTGGCAGTATTTTATTTGTTTATTGTTTTCTCAAAGGCATTTTTTTTTTTACATTTGAGATCCACATTGAACATTTATCTGTATTTGGTTTGGTCCATTTGTGCACGGATGGCTTTTTGTGCCAACATCTACCTAAAAAGAAGTAGTTCTGGATGGTTACAAGAGTTGTCAAAGTACCCAATAGAAAGTAAAATGTCAAGGTCTCTCAGGTTAAGGAGATTGACCATGGTCTTTGTTAATCTATCTCACGTGTATACCTGATCTACCTAGTTCATTAGAAGACAGGTCAAACCAGAATGATGCCATGGTTTCCATCCTTCTGTGGGGAGGTCAAACATCTTCTACCATCTCTTTTTTTATGATCCATACGTAGCTTTATAAATACTTCTTTCCTAGTAAAGATGTTCACAAAGCCAAGTGATGACTATTTTAGGGCTCAATTGTTGATAAACTAACTAACCATCAAAGGACTAGTTGGGAAAATTAGGGCTGTTTGCTAGAGACTAATCCCTATTATTAACAAAACCACCACCAGTAAAATAGTAACTAACATTTTTTACAGCAATTTACAATATACTTGAGAGTATCACCATCTTTCATTATTTATGATGATACACTAAGATCATTACAGCACATGTAATTTATTCAGGTTGACTGTTTTGGAGACCCTGTTGTATAGTAGATAAAATGGGTGTTGAAATTAGGCCCAGGTTTGAATTTTTGTTTATCCACGTGGTAGGTTCATAGCTTTGGACAGGTTACTAAAACCTCTGAACCCTCAATTTTCTCATTTATAAAATAATAACTTCCAACTCAGATCACGTTGTAAGCATGGTATCAGAAAATGTAAGTATAGGATTTAGACCAGTGTGAAAGATAAATCTGCTGTTAGAGTTGCTCTAGTTGTTACTGATGTGGTTAACTTCCTTCTCAAATTCCATATTCATCAACTGAAGTTTACCTCACCCCAAACTGAAGATTTTCTTTTCAAAAACCTTCACTTTTTTGTTTATTTGTTTTCTCTTTTTCCGTGAAGGGCATCATCATGCTTTCTCTTACACAGGTGGGAAGAGCATAAGTAAGACTATATTTAACTCATCACTTTCCAGACCGTAGTTGTCAAGATCTGCCAGCCTGTCTTAGTTAGGCTCACCTCCAGCCTATGTGTGCTGTCCCACAACAGCCCTGCCTCATTACTCCTCATTTGGATTATTGTCAGACCATGAATCTGACATTCAGGCTTATGATCCCTCCCTTTGAATCTGTTTTCAGTTACAGTCTATTCCATAAACATATTCCGTTCATGTTTTCTCACCCTGTTTACTCCTCTTGGTCCTGGTGACCTAAATCCTGTCCTTTCATCCTACTGCTGATTATCAAAAGTACTAGATCTCTTGTTTTAAATTTGGGTGTTTATCAAGTGTTTACTTCATGTCAGGAGGTATGCTAGGTATTTTGATACACGCTCTCAGTGTGTTTGCTTCTCACAGTCACAGAACCCTCCTCCTATTAGGTGTAAATGTTTTTATACCCTTTTTAGAGACAAACCAAGAGTGCCAGAGATCGAGCACTTTGGTAATGGTCATCATAGCTTTCTGTTTGCTGGTGGAGCTAGGATTTGAATCCAGCACTCTTTAATTTGATGGCACTATCTCTTAAATTAGATACACTGCCTTTTCTTGGGTGTCATGTCCAAATTCTCTTTCTTCCTGATTGTCCCTGTCAAAATTTGTCTTTCTCTTCTATTTCTATTATCATTTGTCTGTGCCTTTTTTTATAAGACCTGTCATAGTATATTTTTGTAGTGAAGGTCTTTGTGGTGAAGTGTATATCTAATCTCCTGTACTGTGTTCTCAATTCAGTAAGAACTTACACCATTTCCTTTTCAACTTTTATTTCCAGTGGTGCCCTGAACAGATTCTTATATGAAGCAGATACTTAGTAAATGTAGAACTGAACTAAAATGAATTAAATTGATTGCATTGACCCAGTGCCCACAGGTATTCAGCAGCAGAGGCTGGAGTTGAACCAGGTTTCTCCTTAAACCGTCTGCTCTTTAAAACCTCATACTGTCAAAGAAAATAGACTCTAGGAAAACAGGTGTGGATTTTGATTCTATTTGTCACACTTAGCAGGACTGTGGTTTTGGGTAGGTTGCTTTACCTATCTCACTTTTTCCTTATACATAAAGTGGGGAAAAAATCTGTATTACAGATGTGTATTGTAAGAATTAAAATAGAGAGCATATGTAAAACATTGAACACATTCTTGGTCCCTTACATGCTAGTAATAAGTGGTGGTAGTATTCAGCATGGTCCTTCCTATTATATAACAATATAAGAAGTAAGAACCACAAGCTTACTTCCAGTGATTTTTTAAATCTCCTTCCTTCCTTCCTCCCTACCTCTCTTCCTCTTTCTTTCTTTCTTTCTTTCTTTCTTTCTTTCTTTCTTTCTTTTTTTCTTTCTTTTTCTTTCTTGTTAGGAATCAATATGAAAGTGAGAAAGTCTGAAAGAATAAATGCAATTGTTTCTACCTAGAATAACTGTCAAGTGTTCTCTGAGTCATCAACAACCTTAGAAAGTGCTCCAGGGGGCGCCTGGGTGGCTCAGTCGGTGAAGCGGCCGACTTCGGCTCAGGTCATGATCTCACGGTCCGTGAGTTCAAGCCCCACGTCGGGCTTGTGCTGACAGCTCAGAGCCTGGAGCCTGTTTCAGATTCTGTGTCTCCCTCTCTCTGACCCTCCCCTGTTCATGCTCTGTCTCTCCCTGTCTCAAAAATAAATAAAAACGTTAAAAAAAATTAAAAAAAAAAAAAAGAAAGAAAGAAAGAAAGTGCTCCAGGCATATTGGAAGGAGAGTGAGCTAGTCATAAGTTAGAACCAAGGCTAATAATCCTCACTTTGGTTCCATTACAGTTAGGCATTAAGTAGTTGATAGACAGAGAATGGTTGGAAAAATAAAATCAAATTAGTTTGTCCTGGAACAGAATGTAAGAATGGAGTCCATGTGCATTGACTAATGCATGAGCCACCTTATAAAGGGAAAACCAGAGAAACTGTCACCATGAAAAACAAATCAGCAACTAGAACAGAAGACAATAATCATAGTAGGCGATTTATGGAAAAGCCATCTACTGTCAATCTTCTCTTGATACTGACTTTGTTCTAATCTATGAAGCAGGTATTTCTGTCCTGTCTTCCCAATTGCACAAACAAGAAAATGGAGCCCCAGAAAGACAATAGGATGGTAAATTTATCCAATCTCTCTGCAGATAAAAATTTTATAATATGATTTCTAATAATTTTACTTTTCATTTTTTT
Source organism: Herpailurus yagouaroundi (assembly GCF_014898765.1). NCBI lineage: Eukaryota > Metazoa > Chordata > Mammalia > Carnivora > Felidae > Herpailurus > Herpailurus yagouaroundi. The sequence continues at coordinate 9,896,673 of NW_024412411.1, read as the reverse complement.
AATGAAGTATATTTTGTGGAACAGAGTAAATGTAAATCAGATTTCAGAGGTGACTTAGAAATCTAAAGATTAATTTATTCAACAAATATTTATTGAATATATACCATGTGTTAAGAATAATGATGTAAATTTAGATACAGTGTTAAAAATAACATACTAAAAAACCCCAAACAAGCAAACAAAAATCCCTACCTACTCTGTCCTCAGATATTCCAGTCTGTGAGAAAGGTAAGTAAACAATACAATTTGGTGTGAGTTGTCCCATGTTAGAGAAAAACATAAAAATAATGGTAACTTTTTTTAAAACTTTTTTTAATGCCTCTTAATTTTTGAGAGACAGAGCGTGAGTAGGGGGAGGGGCAGAAGAGAGGGAGACACAGAATCCACACCAGGCTCCAGGCTGCAAGCTGTCAGCACAGAGCCCAATGTGGGCTCATTTCACCCCAAGGCATGGATCTAGATTATGTCCTGATTCCCCAAAGCACAGATGACACAAGACTATCAAGTCAACAACTTTCACTAAAGCAAAAAGATTTCAGCATGGAAAGTGTTATGTATAATTCTGCTGACAAACAGTTTACGGCACAAGAATTCTTGAATCTCTTGTAAATAATTTCATGATCCCCAAAGAGCTCAAGGCCCCTTAGGTGAAAACCCCAGTAGTAGAAGTACCAATATTCAGAATCCAGAAGATCAAGTCTCACAATGGACTTGGAATTACCCTATTAGACATATGATGGGGATTCCCATGGGGTTGGCTATGAGGTTTTTACCATATCACTTACCTGCTTACAAGAGGCTCTCAGTAGTCCTCCAACAATCAAGGATGAGATCAGTCTCCTCTGAAAGGCACACACATTCTCTAAGCCCTCCCTACCTTACTTTTCAGCCATTCCCTGGCCCAAACTCAAAAGTCAGTAATACAAAAACATCATGAAAGAAATATTGTGCCTCAGAGCCTTTGCTTCTGCTGTGTCCTCTGTCTAGAAGGCACTGCCTACTCCAATGCTTAGCTAACTTTATCAATAAAGTCTTATTAAAGCCTTTTTTTCCTAAACCCATTCAGTATTTTCTCTCATATTGATTTTAAAATGTACTTTTTATTGTGTTATACACATGAAAGTTATCATGAAACAGGAAGATACTGGCTTTAGCACTATCAGTGTTCATATCCAAATCATGCTACTTATTACCATATAGTTTCCCTAGATGTACGTTTTCTCATTAGTAAAAAGGGTATAATAGTAATGTGGTAGTAGAATTATTATGAAATCAAATGAAAAAACTTATAACATGTCCATTCCATATATAGAGCTATTCAGTAAACAATAATTACAGGCATACCTCCAGCATATTGTGGGTTTGGTTCCAGACCACCACAATCAAGTGAATGTCACAATATAGTGAATCAAATGAATTTTTTTCCTTTTTTGGTTTCCCAGTGCATATAAAAGTTATGTTTACATTATACTGTAGTCCATTAAGTGTGCAATAATAGAATTATGTCCAAAAAACAATGTACATACCTCAATTAAAAAATACTTTATTGCTGAAAAATGCCAACTGTCATCTGAGCTTTCATTGAATTATATCTTTGTTTTTGCTGGTGGAGGTTCTTGCTTCAGTGTCACTGGCTGCTGACTGATCAGGTGGTCACTGAAGGTTGGTGTAGCTGTGGCAATTTCTCACAATAGGACAACCGTGGAGTTTGCCACATCAATTGACTCTTCCTTTCATGAACAATTTCTCTGTAGCATGTGATGGCATTTGATAGCAATTTATCCATAGTAGAACTTCTTTCACAATTGGAGTCAATCTTTTCAAACCCTGCGACTGCTTTATCAACTAAGCTTGTGCAATATTCTAAATCCTTTGTGTCATTTCAACAATTTTCACGGCATCTTCATTTCAAGAAACTACTTTCTTTGCTCATCCATGAGAAGCAACTCCTCATCCGTTAACATTTTGTCATGAGATTGTAGCAATTCAAATATAATCATAATGGAAAAGTTTGAAATATTGCAAGAATTACCAAAATGCAACAGAAAAATGTAAAGTGACCAAATGCTGTTGGAAAAATGGTACCAGCACACTTGCTCAAAGTGGGGTTGTCACAAACCTTCAACTTGTAAAACCCATAGTTCCTGCAAAGCACAAATGAGATAGGCTTTTATTATAATTTATATTATTTTTTTAAATTTTTTTAAAGTTTATTTATTTTTGAGACAGAGAGAGACAGAGCATGAACGGGGGAGGGTCAGAGAGAGAGGGAGACACAGAATCGGAAGCAGGCTCCAGGCTCTGAGCCATCAGCCCAGAGCCCGACGCGGGGTTCGAACCCACGGACCGCGAGATCGTGACCTGAGCCGAAGTCGGACGCTTAACCGACTGAGCCACCCAGGCGCCCCTATAATTTATATTATTAATGAAGACTGATAGGAAAGCTGTTTAGAATTCACAGACTTTTGAATTGACTAGATTTTAAAAATAATCATTCTATAACATTCTTATAAGACACAGACACTTTTCTGATGTTAGTCAAAAATCTTGTGGCAGCCTTTTCTATGCAAAAACAAGACCTTGTTATCCTGTTCTAGTTCTATATCGCTGTGTAGCTAAGTACCCCAAAACTTTGTGGCTTAGGACAATGCGAATCACTTGTTTGCTCACAAATAGAGTAGGACTTGATTGGGACAGCTTGTTTCTGATCCACCAGACTTCAGAGGGAGGCATTTCAGCTGGAGCTTGGAGGATCTGCTTTCAAAATGGCATGCTTACATGGCCAGGGATATGGGCTTGTTTCTTTCCACCTGGACCTCTCTGAATGCGGCTTGGGCTTCTTCAATGCATGACTTCCAGGTTCCATGAGCGATCATCCTGAAAGATGGGAAAATGGAGACTGCCAGTTTGATAAAGTCTGAGCCAGAAATTGGCACAGCATCGCTTTCACTGTATTCTAATTTGTCAAGAAGTCATAGCCCAGATTCAAAAAAAGAGCCATGATCCCCACCATTTGATAGAAACCGTGTCAAAGAATTTGGAAGACATGTTTTTTTTGGTTTTTTTTTTTTTTTTTTTTTGTAAGACATGTTTTAAAGTACATCTCTCAAACCTCCCAGCATTCAGTGGTGGAGTCAGGATGTGACTGCAGGCTAATCTGATGCTGAAGTCCATTTCACAAATACTAAAACTGATTTAAAGAGAAATACAAAACGTTTAGGTAATTTGCCCAGGGAAAAATGGTAAGTGAATTCAGTCTTTAAATTAGCTATCATAATATGATTACACGATTAGATGGACCAGTGAATGGCAGTGTACATTTAAATTTTGATGCTTTCCGGGTACCTGGGTGGCTCAGTCAGTTAAGCATCTGACTTTGGCTCAGGTCATGATCTCACGGTTTGTGAGTTCCAGCCCCACCTCAGGCTCTGTGCCAACAGCTCAGAACCTGGAGTCTGCTTCAGATTCTGTGTTTCCTCCTCTCTCTCTGCCCCTCCCCTACCCACCCTCTGTCTCTCAAAAATAAATAAACATTAAAAATTTATTAAAATAAATTTGATGCTATCAATGAACTGGGTGCAAATACAAGTAAATTGTGATGTAGAGCCTTAGTTTTAACACTGTGGACTGCTATTATGAGCTAGAAAGGCACACAGTGAGGTTGGTAAAACAGTAAAAATTATAATCTTCGTGGCTAAATGATATTCAAGTTAAATCCTTTCTGAACCATCTGTTTCTAAGCAAACAATGCCTCTTTTGCATACATACATGTTGTTTGGATTTAGACTGATTAGCTGCTTGTACTATTCCACACTTTCAGCATACTGCTACAGTGGATGAGGTCGTATGTGGATGGAGAGTGATGACCAGATATCTATAGGGGATCCTCTTAAGGATATTAGGCTTCTGTGTGAGACGGATTGCACAAAGTGTAATTTTATATAACGTCTAAAAAACTGTATAAGGAAAAACAAGCTGAGAATTTGGTCAGAGTTAATAAAATTGGTGGGTTTGAGAATTCATTTTGACTCTGAGCTTCCTAGTAGCTCAGGGAGAAAGCTTTTGTTAAAAACAAAAATATTTTAAAACATGGGTCACTATTCTGCGTCCATCACATCAAACTGTTTGTCCTTTCCTTGTGCATTAAAATAATAATAAAACTGTAGTAATCTCAAAATGATCCAATTATGAAATTTAATAAATAGAATTACTATTGATTTTGTTTAAAAATTTTGAAATCTTCCACAGCTCTGGATCTCTTACAGGAAGTACAGACTTTGAAATGAGGTGAAGGGAAGTTTCACTGTAGGTTTTTTTAAGTTTATTTTTTTATTTTGACAGGGGTGGAGGGACCAAGAGAGAGAAAGAGAGAGAGAATCTCAAGCAGGGTTCACAGTGTCAGCACAGAGCCTGATGCATGGCTCGAACCCACGGACCATGAGATCATGACCTGAGCTGAAATCGTCAGACACTTAACTGAGTGAGGTGCCCCTCACTGCAGTTTTATGTTAGACAGAATGTTAGTATAAAGTCCTTTGGAGTAGTCTCCTTAGGAGACTGGGTGGGGTCTGGGTGATAGAGTCAACAATAATTAGTAATATTTATTCAAGTATTTATTGAGTGCCTATTATAAGCTGAAGAAGTATGTCAATTTATTAAGCAACTCTTATAGAAATGTTGCCTGCCTTCTAGCCAGGTAGATATTATTCCTCTTATGCAGAGAAAAGAGAGGTTCAGGGGGCTTAAGGGGGCTATTCAGCACGCTGCAAGTTTAGAAAGATAGGCTGTAAAGTAAGCTCGGTCTTAATCTAGAACCCACAAGTACTTTTGTTTTGACTTTATATAACACTGCTCTTCTCCCACAGGGCAGGGAGTAAGTGAGAGCAGAGAAATGCGAATGCAGGAAGGAGAACACAGGATGCATGTGACAGCCAGTGACTTAGAGTAGAGAGGAGAAATGAGTATTGTGTATGAAGGGGAAACAGTCTTTTTCTGATTCTCCCCTCTTACAGTGTTTTCCACCACCCCATCAGTCCAGAGCCTTCTCTTCTGTGATTATTTCCTGTGTCTTACCTTGGAGGTACTTCTCAGAGCTGTCAGATCAAGTCAATCGATGGCCATGTCATACCCTACCCATGACTGTCCTACGGATAGTGTCCCCTTCAGTAACGTGAGCCTCAGAGGGCAGTAATATTGCAGCTTTGCCCACATTATCTGCCCTTTGAGCTCGTATATTACTGTCTGCAAGGATTATTTGCCCCCTGGCTTATGCTGTCTTGTATTGCTATTCCCCTAGGAAAGCTATTCTCCCTCTCCCTTCCTCTTTCCTTTGGAAGAAGAACCATGACCTCATAATTTGGTGTATTTCCTGCAGCTTCCAGTATGCTTACCCCACATAGTAAATGTTCACTGGGTGGAAATGTGTGAAGCAGTACACAGCTCACAGAGTATTTGAAGACATTTGTGGCTTTTTCACCTTACTATTCTCTCAGCAGCAAAATGTGTGGATTTCCATAGTGTTTCAAAGTGATTTCACTTTAAAAATTTTATTCGATCTTCACGACAACCCTGTGAGGCAAACCATAATGATGATATCTATATTACACAGGGAGGAAACTGAATCTTAGCATGGTTAATTAACTTGGCCAAGTTCCCATAGCTACCTTGTAAAACATTTCTTGAATGAAGGAAGTATGGAAGAATGAGGGACAGTAAAGACTTGAGAACAAATCTAACTACATGTTCAGTGTTCCTTCCAATATACTGTTTTGTCACTCTACTGACATTGGTTAAACTATATTCAAAAAGAATATTTGCAATGTTTAAAATGATTTATAATAGCACAAGTCAAGTCAGTGGTGGTGGGAAGGCAAGGACAAGGAAATATAGTGTTTTTTTGTTATTTTAATTTTTGTAGGAGATAATGTGTCTCAGGGAGCATAGGTAGGGCAAGCTGGATGGGGCATATTTCTGGCAACTTAGAAAGTATATGCTGTCGCACCCTCAAAAGTAACATTGCAGGCATTGTTGCCGCATCCTCTGCTTATTAAATCAGACTTCGAAGAACAGATTTTCAGTTTTTCCATATTCTTCTCTCATTAAAGGCCTTGAAGAATATAAGGTGAAAAGTACCTACTAGCCATTTCTGATCTTTCTCTCTGTCTCAGCTCTATGAATAGAATTGTCTCTTCCCTAAGCTTTAATCAGTGTCTCACTGAGTAAGTAGTGATAATCAAACAGATTTTTAATACTTTAACCCATTATATTTAATTGGGCTCTTTAAGTTATAGGCATAAATAGAAACGGATGAATCCCCTGGTACTAGATGCTGTTTACCTGATTCACTTCAATGAATCAACTTCTCAATCCAACTCTACTCCCTATGGAAAATAAAATAAAATAAAACCCTGCAATTAAATGTATGGTGCAGGATCATTTCGTGCTGGCAATAATTATATGGGAGAATTTAGAATCTCATCAGAAGGTCTAATTTGGAGTAATAAACCTTCTAGCTAATCTTACACCTAAAGTCAACGGTCCCGCTCTAATGTTGATGATAATGTGGAAGCCTAAAATAACAGACTGAATGAAAGATAACCATCATGCTAAATTATTTCTGTGCGTGAGCATAACACACACTATGAGGGAGATCGTATTTTCAGAGTTGGGAAAAGAGAATTTGTTTTGTTTTGGATGTCACAAGTATTACTCAAGGTACCAGGCCAATCCTGAAGAGGTAGAATGATAGAACTTTAGTAGGCTGAGACTGATGGCATTGCAGGTAGAAAAGACAGCAGAAGCCAATTCAGCAAGGTGGGAGACCACATGGAAATAGTAATGGGATTTATATGACTCAAATATTTGAAGGGAAGATGGATGGAGGAGAAGGCAAGCCTTCTCACTCTATACTTTTAGAAAGTTGCCTGAGGTGTGTCATGGGTTTGGCTGCAGGGCTGAAATGCCTTGGGTGTTTTTTGTTGTTGTTGTTTTGTTTTGTTTTGTTTGTCTTTAATAACAGAATTATTACAAGTGGCCCCACTAGGGAATGCCATGAATAGATCTGTACTTTATACAGAGCCACTGTGGCTATAGAATATAACATGAGCTGGAGAAGATAAGAATTGGAGGTGTTGAGGAAACTTGTTGCCATTATCTAAGGGAGAGGTGGTGAGTCTGGAGCTTAGAAGTTTTGAAGTAAGGATGTGGAAGGCTTTCTCTCATAGTGTAAAGTTCAAATTGTAGAGCTACAGTTTATGGAAATTGAAAAAAACAAAAGAAACTAGAGAATGATTAAAATTTTAAAGAGAAAGATAATGGAGGAGAAAGACCAAGCTGAAAAAGGAGGGCACCGAGAGGACCTGTGCTCACCAGTGATTCAGGACAATGTTTGGCTCCTGTGCAGAGATGTTGTGCCAGCAGCTGCTAGGCGGGGCTGGTCATCACAAAAGGCCAGGCATAGTTGTCACCTCCTATTAAGAGACTCAACAAAGCTGTGAAATGAAGGCTATGCAGAATATGGCAATGAGAAGGGAGGAAGAAAGGTATTACATTAAGAAATGTCTAAATGAAAGGGGCAGATAGAAGAGGAGGGGCTCTAAGCTTCCAGTTTCTCAAGAGCTAGAAAGAGGAAGAAACTTTTTGCTATGAGTTCTGATAAAAGAAGAGGTTGAAAGGATTAGGAAAGTAGGAGACCAATCATAATTGAAAAAAAAAAAAAAGAATTCTAGGAATTTTGAAAGTAAAGCCCTAGATGTTAAGATTTGAAGTGTGCTGTTTAAGAAGTTCATTGGGAATTTAAATAATTTTTACCAGCTGTTCAACAGTGAAATCTTGGAGAGTAATAAACCAATGTGGCTAAAGCATGAGGGAGAAGCAGGGTTGCACAGTGGACTTGATTGCTGTTTTGATTGCTTCCTGAGTTCTATTGTTTAACAGCCTATTTGGGATTTGTGAATGACAGTAGGAGAATGAAAGGAAAACAAGGATGCAAACTAACATGTACGAAATATTAAGCTTGCTTTATAGGCTGGGCATTTGTATGAAGACTGCCATACAGACCATCCCCTTTAATCTTGACAGGATTGACAGCGGGTTAGCACATTTTATAGCTGAAAATGGTGCTCAGAAATGTTAAGTCGCTTTCCTGAGGTTATACTGCTAATATTTGCCAGAGCTATAATGATATTAGGTCAGTAGTCAATTTTTCCTTGTTATTTATTCAACCCACAAATGTCAGTGAGTTCAGATTATGAACCAGGTGGTGCACAGGGCCCTGCAGAAGAAACCATCTTTGCCCTCACAATACTTAACACTCTTGGAGGGAAATCTGGAGGGGAAACGCTGCCTCTTGATTATGCTGACGTGAGGTTGACAGTTAAGGTACATGATACAGATATGGCAGTGGAAGACTATGTTTTGAAAGAATCCCCTTTCTAAAAGAAATATTGTTTGCAACTGTGACTTTGCAGCCTCAGAACTTGAAACACTGCTCCCCGCCCTTCTGTGCTCAACCTTCATGTTTGGTTTTATTTCATTGACTCTTTTTCTTCTCCACCTCTCTCCTCACCAGCCCCTACATCTGAATACCTCTGTGCTCTATGCCTTTGTAGACACTGTTCCTTTTTCCTGGGATCTCCTGTCCCCACTTGATATTCTGGTAAACTCCTAGTCCTACCTTCAGCCTCAGCTTTCCCTGCTTTTGGAACCTTCCCTGATATCACCAGGTAGGTATAGATGGCTCTCTAAGCATTACTCACCCTCTATGCAGAAACTTGGTTAAATGTTGGCCCCATGGGAGAGTGTTTACATTTCTTCTTCCAACCAGAGTCTTGAATTCAGGAACCACAGATTTCTATCCTGGTTTCACAATGCCTAGTATATGGGAAGCGCTGGGAAATATATGTGGGAGAAATGGCTGGGCATGTTGATAAAGGGACCTATCTTTTTAATATCCATAGAGGTGCAAATCTTTGCCTGGTGGCATTGAGGGAATGTTTCTCCAAGTGTCATGACCACATTTGTTTTGCATTTTAGTCTATTACCATAATAATGACTCTATTTGCAGCTTATGCATTTGAAAATAAATTGCCTTGCCTAGGAAATAGGGGGAGGGAATGCTATTAAATGACCATAATTGTTGTTACTTTAATAGTCACCTGTATGTTATGAAATCTGAACAGAAAAATTCATCTGAAAGACTTGAAATGCTTAGTCCATTATTAAGTATGCTTTCTTGGTGGAATGATATTTTACAGAAAATATTTTCCTATTCCACTAAGCTATATTTTATTTAACAAGAGCATGAATATATCCTGAGGTGGGCTTCAAAAGTAGGAGAGCTAGCCAAATGCCAAAAAATTATCCCAGCTCTGGAGCTAAAACTACACAAAGAGAAGAATAATGGCATTGGGGACAAGGACTGAATGTGCTGTGATTTCCTTCTTGCACACATCTGCACACACAAGCAGTTCAGCATTTTTAGAATTTCCTCTTTTGCTCCAAAAACTTCACCAATTTCCATCTCACCTATTCCTTAGGGTTCCCCTAATCGATGAAGCTTCCCTCATTTTCTCTCAGCCAGTACTTGTTATTTTTATATCCATTTATGTTATCATAATTTCTTATAGGTCTATAATTTATATTAACTGATAAACCATTTCAAGTCAGGAACATTGTCTTATCCACCCTTGTATTCCCTAGTACCTGGTAAGTTGTTTGCTCCATAGAAAGTACTCAAGAAATATTAAAGTGACATATCCCGACCTCAATTCTAATGATTGGAAGTAACTCAACAGTCATAAGTTTTCTGATATTATACTATATTATGTATTTGATTAGTTACAAGAAAACAAGACATATTATATTTTAAATTGCTTGGTAATTGGACCACGCTATATTTAGTATTATACTGCTGTTGCTACTTTTATAAGAAAAAAAATGATGCTCCCTGTACTATATACAACTATAAAAACTAAAATATTAGCAATCTATAAAAATAACTTTTTTCTCTCATTTTTTGAACCTCCTGTGTTGCTATTTTAGTTGGTAAGTGAATTTTGTTTTCAGTAAATATCAGAAAAGATAGAATTTTCTTTTTTAGTATTTAAGAATTATTCTCTTGGGGCACCTGGGTGGCTCAGTCTGTTAAACATCCGGCTCTTGATCTCAGCTCGGTCATGATCTCTCAGTTGGTGAGATTGAGACCGCCATTGGTCTCTTCACTGACAGTGCAGAGCCTGCTTGGAATTCTCTCTCTCCCTTTTTCTCTGCCCCTCCCTTGTTTGTGTGCTCTCTCTCTCTCTCAAAAATAAATGAATAAACTTTAAAAAAAAAAACTAAAAAAATATTCTCTCTTATTATCTACTATATGATGGGCATTTTGTATAAATTATTTTTAATTTTCACAACAACACTGCAAGACATAGGAAATATGGAATGGCATGGAAGTTAGATAGAAGGTGAAGTTAGATTGCAAGGGAACTTTCAAACCCTTTATGTGAGCAAAGTTGTCAGGCTCTATCCTGATGATAATGAAAAGATATTCAAGCATTTTAAGTAGAAAGCAACATGATCTGATATTTCAACACAAAAACTACAAAAGAAGAAACTGGTGTGTCTATTCCTGAAAGGTCATTTTTTTTTCCTCCATTATAAGGTAAAAAGGAATATTTTGTATTCCTATATGCTGATTAATAGTTTTGTATATTTTCCAAGTATATGTGAAAAAATTCATTTTATTAACATTGAAGAATAAAAAGAGAGTTACACAAATCTCCCACACAGAATAATTCCAATTAATTTAATTTAGATGCTCTGTGCTCAAGGAAATAATACACAACTCCCCGTCCCTGAAGTATAGCCTGCCCATAGTGACTTCCTTCTGACGATGGTATGAGAAGGGGCTTGGAGGGGAGGGTCATGTTACACTGGAAAACCTGGTAAACACCACTTCAACCAGGTGATCAAGGTCAGCATCAACAGTGATAAGTCATGTTGCTAAGCATGTACCTTTGGAATGCTGTGAGTAGAATGGCACTTTACTTCTGTGGACTTGTTCCCCAAAACCTGTAACCCATTTCTAACTATGAAGAATAGACAAACCAAATCAAAGGACATTCTATAAAGTACCTGACAGTACTCCTGAAAATTGCTGAGGTCATCCTGAATAAGGAAGGCCTAAGAAATTGGCACAGCCAAGAGAAACCTCGGGAGATATGACAACTAAATTTAATGTGGTGTCCTAGATGAGATCTTGGAACAGGAAAAGGACATTAGGTTAAAACTTAAGAAATGCTGAATAAAAGATATATTTTACTTAGTATTAATATGTAAATATTGGTTCATTAGTTGTAAGAAATGTACCATGCTAATAATATAAGATTCCAGTAATGGGAAAAACTGAGGCTGAACACTCTGTACTATCTTTGCAACTCTGCTGTAAATCTAAAACTAAAACTAAAAGTCTATTTAAAAAAAAGGTAATTACACTAAGGACTGCTACACTGAAACTTTACTAAATGCTATGTGGTGACCCATTAATGGATGAGGAGATGGAAATTACTACTAAGGAAAACAAAATTAGCTTTTTGAAGTTTGGCTGTAGAATATTTTATTGAGATATATCTTATTTCCTGACAGGAACTTCAGTTTTCTTGATGCTGGGGCCTTTTGTTCAAGGGATACTTTGACTTTGTGAAATGAGCACTAGACCGAGAGTCCCTTCTCTTCAGTGTATGACTTTAAGTAAATTTAGTTTGCAGTTTATCTGTAAACTCGAGGTGGAAGCCTCTGTCCATTTGTTAAGTGATATTACGTCAAAGAGTGGACCTGAGGAACACCATGCCTAATCTCAAAGAGAATTTGAGATAAGTCATTTGAAAACATACGTATAGAATTTCCAAGTGTACAATGCTTTGGAGAGGTAAAAGGAAATCTGAACTTCACCATCTACACATCTCATAGACATCTTACTGCAGTGTTGTGAATTGCCAACCTATCATTGTTCTTCCAGATGTAATCCTTTTTGGACTCTTAAACTGTCTTGTGTCTCTCATTTTCCTCATGTCAGTTTTACACTTCAGAATTTCTTAAACTGGGATAGAGAGGAATCCAGTGTTAACTTAAATTTAAGAAGACCATACAGCCTACTAGGAATTAGTCCTTTCCCTCTCCAACATATTCTCCAGTTACTGGGAGGTACACTGGGCCTCACGTGTGCTTAAAGTGGATCACTCAGGTTTGCTGCTCTGACTGTGCCCTCTGATGCCCGTCCTCTTCGAGACTGCAACCTCAGTGGACCGAGTGCTTTCTCACTATGGATAGCCACTGCTTCATTTTTTTCTTCCTTACTTGCTCCAATTAAAGAATGCAGAGCATCCCCAAAAGACAAAGGTCAGGCTATACTTTTAACAATATTTTACTGAAGATTGACCATAACAGAAAAGAAGTACAATGCAGAGAATACATTACAACCTTAGCCCAAAACGGGACATTTGTTGGGGTCCCTCTTCCACCTAGATTTGTCCCTCATTTCTTTTTTCTCCAGGTTTATTGAACTAAAATTGACATACTTTTAAAAAAAATAGTAATTTTCTGCCTTACTTCTGACCTACCTTTAAGGTCTGGGCCTACCTTACTACTTTCTTGTACAAGATTCCTAGACATTTCAATATTTCACGGTATAGGTCAAACTAACTCTGAGTACCAAAGGAGAAGTTTATTTTTCTTCATTGTAAGGTCTTTTAGGGTTGTCATAATAAAATACCACAAACTGGGTGGCGTAAGCAACAGAAATTCATTTTCTCACAGTTCTTGAGCCTAGAAGTCCCAAGATCCAGGTATTGGAAGGTTTAGCTTCTTCTGAAGTTCTCTCCTTCAGTTCTAGATGGCCACCTTCTTTCTGTGTTCTCATATGCCATCCCTCAGTCTGTGTTCTTTTTTCCTCTTCTTATAAAGATACCAGTCATAATGAATCAAGGCCCACTCCAATGACCTCATTTAACTTTACTTACCTCTTTAAACGTCCTATCTCCAAATACAGTCACATTCTGAGGTACTAGGGATTAGGGCTTTAGCATATGAATTTCATGGGGTACACAGTTCAGCTCAGAACATCTCTCTTTTTTTTTTTCTTTTATTTTAGTCTCTTCCTCTGTAAACTAAAGAACTGGCTGCATTTTTGGTGGTTTCCACCTTAGACATTCTGTATTATACAGAAAAGGTGGATCTTATTATGAGATCAGGTACTTGAGCAATTTCATCTATGTCACCTGACTGAGGGTCTGAATGCTAAACACTGAAATGCAGAGTGATTCTTACAATACAGTGGTACCCAGCAGGAGTACACAGGCTTTGTTATTCTCTTAATTGAAGTCATTTCACAATTTTAGTTCAGTCATTTGTTTCATGCCTGAGTGACTTATAATAACTTTATTTGCTATTCTCAAAAGAGGAGCAAAGAAAGAGAAACAAACAAAAAATCCTCCTCTGCTTATCCTATTGAACAATCCGCTCTTATTATCTACCACAAAGAATCAAAGACTATATTATTTTTCAAGTTGCAGCCACAACTTTCACCTTGCGAGTTTGTATAAAATGCCTATAATTTTTAAGATGGAGCAGTACGACCCAGATTCCAGGATTTCCTCCCTCAGCTCTGAGCTTGACTGGGGTTCCTTCCTTCAGATCACAAGGGCCCAGGTGGTCTAGAGGCCTGACACGGAACTGGCAGAACCCCTACCATGGAGCAACCTGATCTCAAAAGAGGGTCTGAGGGGAGACAAGCTATTTGGTATCAAGGAAAAAGCATGCGTTCTGAGGATGGAGAGACATGTTTCCAACTTAGAGAAGAGAGAGGACTAAAAGTCATCATGTTCCCAGAGTGGAATACAAGATTTTCGGTAGACTAAAATATTACCACTGTGGAGTTTTACAGATAGACCGCTGACATTCCCATCCTGCCCCCACCTTCTTCTCCATATAGCAAGTTGATCCAGAAGAGTCCATGTTATAAGTTACTTGTCAGTGGTATACAGTCAACTGGATTAAAAAAAAAAAAAAAAAAAAAAAACCTTGCCATTTTATTTGAAAAATAACTTCAAACCTGTTATAGAAAAGTTGCAAGAAAAAATAGTACAACAATACTCTTTTTTTAAAGATTTTATTTTTTTAATGTTTATTTTTGAGAGAGAGAGAGAGAGAAAGAGAGAGTGAGCAGGGAAGAGGCAGAGAGAGAGGGGAACACAGAATCTAAAGCAGGCTCCAGGCTCTGAGCTGTCAGCGCAGAGCCTGACACAGGGCTTGAACCCACCAACTGCGAGATCATGACTTGAGCCAAAGTTGGATGTTTAGCCTAACCGACTGAGCCACCTCAACAATATTCTTTGTTTTTTAATGTTTATTTATTTATTTTGAGAGAGAGAGCATGAGCAGGGGAGGGGCACAGAGAGAGAATCCCAAGCAGGCTCTGCACTGTCAGGGCAGAACCTGATGCAGGGTTTGAACTCATGAAACATGAAATCATGACCTGAACTGAAATCAAGAGTTGTATGCTTAACTGATTGAGCCACCCAGCCACCCCAGTAAAATGATGCTTTTTATCCAAGATTACCTGTTGTTAATATTTGATTCTATAATTTATGTACACTTTCTGGATTAGTTAAGGGAGCATTAGACAAATTAGGGACCTTTAAACCTAATGACATTTGTATGTATTTTCTTAAGAATTGGAAATTTCTCTTAGATAACTACTCTGTATTTATCAATTTCAGTACATTTAATATTTATAAAGTATTTTATTCAGTCTACTATCTGTGTTCCAGCTTTGTCAATTGACCCAAATATGTCCTGATAGTGGTTTTTTTTTTCCCCTCAATACAATATTCAGTTGAGTTGGGTATTATATTTAACAATCACGTTTCTTTAACTTCCTTTAATCTGGAATATCCCGACTGTCTTTTGTTTTCCATGGATTTTTTTTCAAAATTTACATTTTAAAAGAATACAGTCCTACCTCTCTTTTTAAATAGAATGTCCCCCATTTATAGTTTATCTGATGCTTCCTCAAAATTAGATTCAGATTTTGCAAGATGTTTTGTCCTTCTCTGAATGTCACATTGAGAGGCATGCGATGTTCTCAATGGTGATATTCATTTTGATTACTTAGAGTGTTGTCAGATTTTCCTCACTGTATAATTACTATTTTCTTCTCTTGCAACTAATAAACAGTCTATTCGGAGATTCCTTAAGACCATGAAAATACTCTGCTGCTCATCAGAATTTGCCCCTAGGTTTAGCATCCTTTGATGCTTTTTGCCTGATGCATATTATTTTTTTTCTCCATGATGGGTACAAAATGCTCATTTTCCAACTCTGACATTCCACCTACTTTTACCAGTGGGCACCTAGCATTCTGTTATGGACAAAGACCTTTCCTTCTCTCTTTATCTGTTATTGAAACCCAAATTCAGATTTCTGTCACTAGAAAGGCCAATACTCAAGAGAGGAGCTTTGATTGGAAAGAGATAGGAGTTTTCAAGCAGGAGGCCAGCCCCCCGGGGAGAAGGTGGAGTCTTGTCCAAAAGCCAACCTGAGGTTTTCACCTGGCCCAGGGTTTTTTAAAGGATTTTAGGGTAATTAATAAGGGGAGCAGAGGGATCTGTAACATTTCTTGATTACATGCACACTTGATGATACTAGCTATAGATAGTACCTCAGTGCTCAGAGGTTGTGCAAGGAGGTCTGGTTCCTTAGCACCTGGGGTTGTGCAGAGGTGCTTTGTTCTTTCTAGGAAAGAATGTATGATCTATAGATATACAAAGGAAGTTGAATCAATCATGCAGGCTAAGGGTGTTTGCTAAAGATTAAAGACTACTAGGTTGGCTGGTATGACCTAGGTGGTTTTACATCTGTCTGTCTATCTATCTATCTATCTATCTATCTATCTATCTATCTATCATCTATCATCTATGCATCTATCTATCTATCTATCTATCTATCATCTATCTATCACCTATCTACTATCACTTATCACCTAGCTAGCTAGTTAACTCTAGTGGATTGAAAAATTGCTGATGTTTCTTTTCTTTTTTTTTCTTTTCTTTTCTTTTCTTCTCTTTCTTTTGAAAAAGGAAAGAACTAGTCAGTTCATAAGCTGATTCTTTTATTTACCTGGTAATTAGCTCATTATTATGGTAATTAATATGTAATAAGTGCATGCCAGCAAGTGACTTTGTACTGGAGATTGTACTTTCAAGGAGCTCACATTCTAGGGAAACATACATATAAGTATTCTAGAAAACAAGTTACTGTAATACTGTATTTTTACTAAAAATCAATTAAAATAGAGGGGAGGGTGGGTGAGGGGTATTGAGGAGGGCACCTTTTGGGATGAGCACTAGGTGTTGTATGGAAACCAATATGACAATAAATTTCATATTAAAAAAATGTTCACTAGGGGCGCCTGGGTGGCTCAGTCGGTTAAGCGTCCGACTTCAGCTCAGGTCGCGATCTCGCGGTCCGTGAGTTCGAGCCCCGCATCGGGCTCTGGGCTGATGTCTCAGAGCCTGGAGCCTGCTTCCGATTCTGTGTCTCCCTCTCTCTCTGCCCCTCCCCTGTTCATGCTCTGTCTCTCTCTGTCTCAAAGGTAAATAAACGTTTAAAAAAAAAAATAAAAAAAAATGTTCACTAAAAAAATAAAAGAAAATATATGACCTTTTCACTGTTATGGGTAACTTAATATGATGATATTGATCATTCAAAGTGGGTTGAAGATCACGTCCATAATTTCAGTCGATAAATAGCAAAAGTGTAGTCAAACCTGTCCTTCAGCTCATTTTTCCAAGAAGATGAGTTATGGTTGATACTAAAAGGTTAAGAGTAAAACCATAGGGTAAATATAAAGCACAAGCCTCCCCATTTATAAGTGCAATATTTTCTGTTTTAATCCTTCCTTAAAACGACTAATATGAGCATGGTGCTAAAGAGAAAACAATGTCTTTCTGTCTCTCTCTTGAAATGCATTCAGGAAGAAAAATTTTGAATAAAATACATGAATGGTAAACAGGTGTTCTTTAGTAGGCTTTTATTCTGGTAAACCAGCAAACTTGTATTTATCTTGATAATTCGCATGTTAGGAATTCTTTTTTATGAAAGGTGTAAATGAGGTAGGAATTGGACACATACATTTTTATGGGCACTGTTTCTGAAAAGGTGAAACTGGAGGTCCCTGAGATCTTCCAGCTGTGATCTTAATTACTCTTCCCATCCCACCTGCCTGAAATTATCTCATGGCTTAGAACATTGGTGGAATAGGGTAGGATCTGGGGAATTGGGGAGGAAACTAGCATATAGTAAGCAATTCTTAAATGCAGGCTTAATTGTGGTTCATTTTATAACCATGTAAGCTAGATTGTAAGATAGGTATTTGTACCCATTACATAGATGATGAGTCTGAGGTTCAGAGAAAGAAGTGATTTGGCAAAGATTATAGAGGTAGTAATTGACTTTGTTCAGGTCAGACTCACTTCTTGCCATATCTCAGGTTCTTTTCACTGCAGAGGTGTCTGATGCCTCGTGCATAAGTCCAGGGTAGCTAACCATTAACTCTTATGCAACTGTCTTGTCAAGACTCCAAGACCATCTGCAGAAAACAGCCTATATGCTGATGAAGGTTGTCAAGAGGCATCTGTCCAATCCTGGAGAAATGCCTATTCCAACATTTAAAAATGACAGTGTGTATTGTGCATTATGCTTTTCAAACTGCCTTCACATCCATTATCTAATTTGATCAGCAATGAATTTCATTAAGAGGAAAATATTTTTATTAAATAATTAACTAATTTGCTTTCATTTATTGTAATGGATGGGAGTAGAGCTAAATGAAAAACATCAAACTCCACCAGGCTAAAGCTCTGACTGGGAAATTTGTTCTGTTGCTTTGGAACTTCTTTTTGAGCTCTCTCAAAGCCGTCATTAAGTTGTGCTGTGTGTGATGTGTTGAGTCACTCCTCCCCGTCATCATTCAGGTGCAGCTTGCCACTTGGTAATGGGGCAGTGTCTACATATGGGTCTTGACAGATCTATCCTCGTAACACTGTGGCACTTTATCTCAACGAACAAATAGACTGGCAACCAGTTTAGATATCCAAGGGCTGATCTCTTTTGGAAGCAGCTGCTTGGTAGAATCTGTCAGGAGGTAGATGGCATTGGCATTTGGGAGTTGAGTCACCTTCTGTAAAGTGCTGTGTTTTCTCCAAGTGTGTCCATAAAATACTGGCATACAAGAATGGTTTAAAGAATTCACTTACTTATTTTTATGCAGGTGATATTTGTGATTTGGCAAACATTTCTTTTGTTTTCATTGAAATAGAAAAAAAAGAAAAAAGAAGGAAATTAAAAGGAAATATGAATACTTTCTGTGGTTAGAGATTTATTTTGACACTTTACCCACACACCAAATGTCATGAAATCTGTTTTAAAATGCCCATTTAAAAGCCATTTGGGGCACGCCTGGGTAATTCAGCTGGTTAAGCATCCAACTCTTAATGTTGGCTCAGATCGTGATCTCATGGTGTAATGGGACCGAGGTTCACAGACAGTCATGACACCGAGGCTTTTCTTTCCAGGAAGCGATTTTATTTGTGCCTGCAGGGGCTCATTGGGTTCGTACCCAAAAACCTGAGCCCCAAGTGCAGCGGGGTGTAGCCTTTTATACAATTTCTACTTCTTTGTCCCCCATACATGGTAACATACAGACATACGATCTTATTGGGCGGTCCGTGTTACAGCATTGTGAGGAATGTTGTGTATGCACATATAGCCAGGTTGTCTTCCCTTGTTTTGAGGTTTTCACCACATTCCTTAAGGAGGGACTCTACCACAGTGGTAGTGAGATTGAGCTCTACATTGGGTTCTGCACTGGGCATGGGACCTGTTTATCATTCTCTCTCTCAAAATAAATAAACATAAAAAGATAAAAGCCAGTTGGTTTTAAGTTGCTGTTTCATTCAAAGATAGTAATGTCATAGCAGAAGATTGGCTAACTGTTCTAACATGGACTTAATGATAGATGAGTTCAATATAGTACAAGATTGATGGGGGCAGCACAACTTTGTGGATCCAGAAACTTATTCATCATATCAAGTGATGACGAAATTCTTGGATAGTTGAGTTACAGTTACCAAGTTTATTTTTGATAATCTGAAAAATTCATGTTAGCCAGCCATACCTGGATCCACATAGGTCTAGGCTTGCAAAGTGACTAAAATTTTCATGCCAGCTAGTCAGGGCATTGACATCTTCTCTGAATAATGCTAGATATGTGCTGGCATTTAAAAAAATCTTTGGGGGTGCCTGGGTGGCTCAGTCGGTTGAGCATCCACCTTCAGCTCAGGTCATGATCTCACGGCTCATGGGTTCCAGCCCCATGTTGGGCTCTGTGCTGACAGCTCAGAGCCTGGAGCCTGCTTTGGATTCTGTGTCTCCCTCTCTCTCTCCCCTCTTCCGTTCATGCTCTGTCTCTGTCTCTATAAAAAAAATAATAATAAATGTTAAAAATTTTTTCTAATAAAAAATTTTTTAAAAATTTCCTTTTAGGATATTCTTGACAGAGTATTTTTGTTGTATTTCTTCCAAAAGAGTTGAATGGTAGTCTATTACATGTACTGATTGTAGAATCAGAGAATATCTGAATTCTAGTTCCTCTTATGCCAGCTAGTTGTTTGACTCTAAGCGAGTCACTTAAGCCACCTGAACTTCAGTTTCTGTAGAACATGGATGGTAATATTATCTCCTTTATAGACATTTTCAAAAACTTAGAGATAAAGTGTATTGTAGAGAAGGAAATGTTTTTACTCTTCCTGATTCTTTTGGCTAGTCTATTAACTAAAGGGACATGAAACAGATTAACAGTAGAAAAATATATTTAATTTCATTTGTATGGGAACCTCACAAAGACATGAGAGGCTCCAAGACAGGCAATTGAGGCTTATATGCTATCCTTAGCTAGAAGGGAATAGGGCTCTGGGGTTTCAGAGTGAGGAAAGTAATTCACAGAAGATAGGAAGAACAGATGTTTTGTAAACAGACCTTTGTCATGCCTTACAGAGACAATGGGACCCAGAGAGGAATTTGAACAAACAGGCTGTGAGGAGGTCTCCCACCTTATGACACCTAGTTCATACTCTTTATAGTTATCTCCCACATTAGCTCTCTTCCTGGAACAGAGCCTCTATCTAAATTCTAAGAGACAGTTAAGGGGGAGATAAAAAGCTCTTCCTGAGACTTTTGGGCCTTAATTATCTTTGGCTCAAAATAATCCATGTGTCATATGGTATATTTAGAGGGGCTCATTCTGAAACCTTTCAGTATAAAACATCTGCTACAAAGCTTAGCATATATTAGGCATTCAATAAATGATAGCTATCACCACCACTGTTATAACCACCATCATCATCATTATCATCTTAAAAGGTTTGCTCTAATTTTAGACATATCTTTATTAGATTTACAAGTTCTGCCATTCTGATGTAATTTGGTAGAATTCTGCCTCTTTAGGCGACTTGTGCTAATGTAAAGCATTATGTGTGAGCTTTATAAACCCCTCAGAGGTAAATGTATCACCTAGTTATGGGGAAGTGTATATAAATATATATTATATATATCCAAAGATAAAGAGAAAAACTAGAGCCCTACAGTGTGAACTTATGCTGTTGATGTTCTCTTATAGTGTATCTAATATGACCAAAATCTAGACATTCACTTTACAAAAAAATAATAGAGTAGCTACCATTTACAAACATCTTCTGCCTACTATGCCTGCTACCTCATTTTATCTTCACAAAAGCCCCGAAAGTTAGATTGTGATTTCAGTTCTATGGATTAAAAAAACAGGGTTAGGCAAAGTTAATTAAATTTTTTTAACTTCACACAATTAAAGAGTACTTGATGTGGAATTCAAACCCTAGGACAATTGAACTATAATGCCTGTGAATGTTTGTGATACTCTACCTCTCAGAAAACACAAACCACTAAATGTTGGGATAGGTAGTTAATAAAAGGCCCTCACTTTGAACTCTGTAGTCCTAAGAGGCCTCATTTCTGTTTGATATCAAGCTTGTTGAACCTTCACACCTTTTCAGTATCAACACCGTGTGAAATAGAGACTCTGGCTAAATCATGGACTTAGAGCACAGATCTGATTGTATAAGGTTTGTAACTTTAATTTTTCTCTGATACCGGCCAAACTTAACACCCTAAACATTTTTTCATTATATCATTGCCCAACTAGTGGCAATGGAGGGAAGGAATATAATCCTTCTCAAATGATCATTGAATATGACTTTGTTGCAAAGGAGTTAATATTTCAACATTCAAAATGACAACTCCTTTCATGCCTTTATATCGACTCCTCTTTATACCAAAGAGCCAGAATTACAGTGGGGTCTTTTTATTTATCTGTGGCCTGGCAAACTAGTAATATTTCACACATGGGAATTTTCTTTCTAGGTCTTAAAATAAAAATTTTATGAATATAGCATCATTTTAATAATAAATCCAGACCCTGGGGTGACTAGTCTAGTTTCTCATGAGACAGGATAGTTTGTAAAGTTACTGAATTGAAAATCTATAGTAAACATGACATTTCCCTCTGGGACAACTAATAATGGTGTTTCTCTGATTTTACTAAGGTTTGAGCAGAGTACAAAGCATGTCTAAACAAATATCATAAAAAATCATCTGATATTTTCAGTGAGCAAGGTACTATCCTCAGGACTGGAGATTCAAGAGACAAATGCTATTCAGCCCTTGATATTAAAGAAGTCATAGTGTAATGAGAGTAAAAATTAATTACAAGGCAGTATAATCACTGGTATGATAAAGATAGTTCAGGCTGCCATGGAAGAGGGCAGGACGTTCCCTGATCATGCGTTTGGAATTAGATATAGTTGGTTTGAGGCCCTTTTGAAATGTCCAAATGCAGTAAACAAGTAACAGTTGACTATATGAGCATAGGAGTATAAGACTGTTTTGGGGTGTTGTTATTTATATTAAGTAATACGTTGAGAAATTAATAATTTAATTGGAGTAGCAGCTAGCATTTGTTGAACAATTAATATTTATCTGGTGATGAGGGAGCATAAGGCAAGCTGAGGGTGAAACACAAACTAGCATATCCCTCCCCCCACCAATGTGGGATATGTGTGATAGTCCTCAGGCACTCCTGGTTGCCCAAGAGCAAAGGGAGGGACAGAAAACAAATGGTTAACTGATAGAGATCACAGTCATGAGGGCGTGAGTCTCCCTTAGTTTACAAATATTTTAGTAAATTACAAGAAAAAGGCAATCTTATCAATAGCCTAATCTCCAGAAATCTCTAGACTCAGTTTCCTGGAGCCCCAACATCATCCTCCCCTCCACAGTGAAAAGGGAAACAAAGGCAAGAAGGAAATGGCAGGTAGCATTGAATTTCTTTATAACCTGCAGCACATTGACAAATAAGGAGTATAACATTTCTCCAGGAACCCAGCTATCCTAAAGTTAATGCCTTCCTAGGGGGTGGGAGAACAACCTTAGTTTGACAATAAAAAGGTCTCAGGTATCTTAGGGGTCCTCTTTAGCATATCAAAGTCCTTCTAGAATCCTCCCTTTTGCCTTTACCTCCCCCAACTCCCTAGTATATAACCAGTCGTTCTTCACAACCCCAGTGCAGCTCTTTCTGCCCATGGGTCCTGTCCCCATGCTTTAATAAAATCACTTTTTTTTTCACCAAAGACATCTTCAAGAATTGTTTCTTGGCCATCAGCTCCAGACTCCCACCACTCCAAAACGCCACCATAAGGACTGTGCCAGGTGCTTTATGCACATGATATTAAGTCATGGTAGCAGCCCTTTAGCTGTAGGCATAATTCCTGTTCAGCTCAGTGTTGCATAGCAATTAAGAAGGGAAGCTGGAAATTGAACCCATGTCTGCCCAAGTCCAGCCTGGACATGACACAAATGCTGTTCCCCTACAGAACTTCAGGCAGTCAGAGGTAAAGCTGTCTCTCTGATGATGCTGGAAGGGAGTCTTGCTGACTTGAGAGCAAGGTTACTAAATTAGGGCTTGAGGACCCTTCCTGTGAAAACAAGCTTGGAAATAGAATCATCAGGTCACATTCAAACTTTGTCACTTGCTCACTGCGTATCCCTAAGGTATACATTATCCTTTCTGAACATCTGTAAAAGAAATGATAAGACAAAGTGTATATAAATACTGGAAGGGTTAAAATAAAACACATGGCAAAACACCTATTCTGAGTTTGGTACATAGTAGGTGGCTTGTTGGCATTTGTTTCCTTTCTTACCACCTACTTTTTCCTAAAGAGAGTCCAGAAAAAGAGAACTCACTGGCTGCTTCCTTGAGTGTGCCCAGGGTTTTCAAGCAGAACTTCTCAAATTCATTATGAGCAGGAATCACTTGAGCATTTTGTTAAAATGCAAATTCTAATTCAGGAGGACTGGGGTAGTTTCTAATAAAATTCCAGGAGATACTAATGCTGTTCTTCTTTGATTACACTTTTATCCTCAAGATTTGTAGTCTTCGAATTTTTCTTCTTTTGTGTTGTATTAAGTACTTCCAGCTTCAAGTCAATTTTTCCTGCTTTGCTTTCATACCAAACAAAGAACAGCTGCTTTCACAGTCACGGGTAGTGGAGATATTGGATACCTTCCCAACACACAGTGTTATTATTTGGAAGAATAATTGAACAGGAGCAAAAACCTATACAAGCAACACTCTAATACTAGTAAGCATTCCTACATTGCTTTAGAGTTGACAGTGTGCTATCTAAAATATTATCTCAGTTGATTCAGCTGTTGAACAGGTATTCTTTGCGAGTCTCTGTCCAGGGCAATGAGGAAATTAAAAAAGACTAAGGTAGGGGCGCCTGGGTGGCGCAGTCAGTTAAGCGTCCGACTTCAGCCAGGTCACGATCTCGCGGTCTGTGAGTTCGAGCCCCGCGTCAGGCTCTGGGCTGATGCCTCAGAGCCTGGAGCCTGTTTCCGATTCTGTGTCTCCCTCTCTCTCTGCCCCTCCCCCGTTCATGCTCTGTCTCTCTCTGTCCCAAAAATAAATAAACGTTGAAAAAAAAAAAAAGACTAAGGTAGAACTTC
Organism: Herpailurus yagouaroundi; assembly: GCF_014898765.1. Taxonomy (NCBI): domain Eukaryota; kingdom Metazoa; phylum Chordata; class Mammalia; order Carnivora; family Felidae; genus Herpailurus; species Herpailurus yagouaroundi. The sequence continues at coordinate 9,872,523 of NW_024412411.1, read as the reverse complement.
ATGACATTCATAGATTAGCAGAAAGGAAAGACAGGAAAGTCAGGATCAGGTTAACAACGGGTTTAGAGTGGAAGTATGCAAATTAGTAGAGTGATATGGAGGAGGGACTTCCTATATCCAGGAGTGAGGAAAGGGTCAGGGAAGGTTTCCCAGAAGGAATTACATCTTCATCGCAGGCATCCTCATCATCATTTCCATTGTCTCTATTCGTCATTGTCATCATCTTTACCACCATCAAATAGCATTTGTTAAGAACCTGATTAACAAATAAGGAGTAGTATACAGGCATATTATATGCATCATCTCAAACAACCCTCATAACCTCCTCATGAGGTGGGTTCCCGCTTTACAGATGAAGGAATTATGCTTAGAGAAGTTAAATAACTTGTGTAGTAATAAAAGCAGGGCCTGAATTTAAACGTGGACAATTACCCCAAAGCCCATGTCCTTAAATACCATGGTATAACAACCTCAATTCACTTTATTTAAGATAGATAAACACAACAATCTTTATGCATATGACACATAATGCTTTCTGTTTTAAGACTGAGAACCCTGATGTCCATATAAAATAAATTATTTTTTCCAAGTAAGTGGGTAAAGGATGAGGGCCAGGTTGAACTGAAGGTTTCTAACTAGAGTCCTACATTTTTCTATCACACTTTGCAGATCCTGAGATAGAGTAGAGTAGGCAAATTATTAGGTGCATATATACCTGCATTCATATCATATATCTGCATGCCATAGAAACAATTCCCTTCATTTCATAGTCTGCAGGTCTATAAATATTCTTCTTTTGGTTTAGAGCCCTGGTGTTAATAATAACACAATCTTTGGTTCTGTTTTCCATTTGAGTTTTATTTATCTTGCTTTTCTTGATTTCTGGGAACAATTTTAACATTATTCACTATTCAGCTTTTAGTTACCCTCTGAAGAAGTCCTACTGAGTAATCATCTTCTTTCACCTTCTAGAAACTTGGGGAAGAAACTCTGTTTATTAGTTTTTGAGAGAGAGCATGAGCAGGGGAGGGACAGAGAGAGAATAGGACAAAGGATCCTAAGTGGGCACTGCACTGACACCAGTGAGCCTGATGCAGGGCTCCAACTCACGAACCAGGAGATCATGACCTGAGTTGAAGTTGGATGCTCAACCAACCGAGCCGCCCAAGCACCCGGAAACTCTTAAAATAATTATTGGCTGGGGTGTGCCTGGGTGGCCCAGTCAATTAAGCATCCAACTCTTGATTTTAGCTCAAGTCATGATCTCCCCCCATGTTGGGCTCTGCACTGACAGCATGGAGCCTGCTTGGGATTCTCTCTCTGTATCTGTGTGTGTGTGTGTGTGTGTGTGTGTCTGTGTGTGTGTGTGTCTGTGTCTTTCGCTCTCTTTCTGCTGCTCCCTCATCAATATAAATAAATAGAGATGTTTGTCTTTAGCTCAGAAAGGCATTATTGTCTGTATCACTTAGTTCCTTTTTCTTCCTTCTCTCAGTCCTGCATACTCTCACTTTCTGTCCTTTTACTTTTGCTCTCACTCTGTCCTTCTTCCTTTCATCCTTGCCTCCTTCCCTTCTATCTTCCCACCGTCTCTCTGTCTCTTCTGTGTTTAAGAGGTAAAGTGTATTGTTATTTAAAATTTTGTGATGGATTTTTTGCATTTATAATTGCGGTGTGACCACAATGTATCATGAAGAACTGGATTTGCAGTTGAATAGAACCAGGTAATATTTTACCTTCACCCACTGTTGACTCTGTGATGCTGGGCAAATTAAAGTCTCTTTTCCTTAATTTACTCAGCTGTAAATGGAGAGAATAATACCTTTCTCAAGTTATAGAAGAAAAAATATTACTTGAAACAGAAAGTAGGTACAAAATGAAATTTCCCCTTTAGTTCAAGAAAATATAGAGAAATTTTAATTTAGGTATGCTGTTGGCATTCTTTTTGTGTTTGTCTTCATAAGTTGCCATGGCTCTATCTTGAGCCAGACTGTAAAAGATTGTTTCTCATATTTTTGTCCTCATAGCCCAGCCCAATGGTTTATGTAATAGGTGCTCAATAAATAGGATTTTTGTTGAATGGAGTCAGGAGATAAACTAGATCAAGCCAGGGATGCAAACATTATTGTCAGACAAGCTTGTTAGCCCCTTTTTAATTTTTCTCCCAATGCAGCCTCTCTTGTAAGGAAAGCATCCAGGTTGGTGTCTCTGCCAGTGAGAGATTTTTGGCAGCATTTCCCTCTAGACTGGAGAGTGGAAGAAAAGACTGCTTAACCAGCTGCCACAAACTTCTCAGAAAACTTGTATATTTAGGCAATTATGGGTTTCCCACGGTGTTCCCCAATGCTCTTTTCAAGGATTTTTTTTAATCAATTGAACGAAAGTCTTATAAAAATAGCTCAGCACAGCAACTCCAGCTCACAAAAATGCAGAAGATCATGGTTATGCATTTCTTCTTTGGAAGTTCTTCTACATTGTCTTTGAGACAGTGCTGCCCATTTCTGAGGTACTGATATTCTCAATGCCGCTGTCCTCTCTGCCCAGATTCCTATAACTCTACATCCTCTCCTCGGACAAGCCTATCCCTCCCTATGCTTCAGTCGTCATACAGACATCCACACCTGATGGCTCTCAAGTGTCTATACCTCTGATCTGACCCTTCAGCTCTGTTGTACACATCTACCATCTTTTAAATATTTTAGGGCTGTTTCATACAGCACTTGAGCTCATCAGAGGAATGAATTTATAACCCCCACATAAACTTGTTCTCCTTTTCTATTTACTACCTCGATGAATGGAATAAACAGTCTCTTTATCCTCATGACCACCTTGTAAATAAATATTATTACTGTCATTTGACTGATGAGGAAACTAAAACTTGAAGAAATCGTGTAGCTAGAAAGTGAAAGAGCTGACCTGCAATTCAAGATCATTCTCCTCCAAAGACTGTGTCTCTTCTGATAAGCTTTGTCACAAAGGAAAGAACAGGGAGGAATAGGAGAAAATGTTGATTCATTACATAGTGAGGCAATTGTAAGGTACCCCACCTAGTGTCTCAAGAAGCACTCAAATGGATATAATCTTGCTTCCTTAGACCACCAACCCCTGCTTGGTATAAAGTATAAATTGAATAAGTTAATGGATTTTTTAAAATAGCTGAATTTATCTTATTATATTATTTTATTTTTATTTTTTAATTTAATTTAATTTTAAAATTACATGATGATACTCCTTGAAATTACATCTATGAGTAATCTCTCCCTCGGCCATTGCTGAAACAAAGTCATAGTAGAAAATAATTGCCTAATTCTGGTATGGTGACATCCACACTAATGGGAGAGGAAGTGACAAGTTGACCTTGTAGTCTAGAATAAGTATTTATTTGAGAAATTTTCATGAGAAAACCAATTTTGGGCTTATATGCAAAATATAGATAAAGTAGCTACAGGGTTCTAATGTTGTTTGTAAAGATAAGGCAGTTTAAAAAATACACAGCACTCCCTTTTTTTTTTTTGTCATTGCCTCGATCCTTAGTGTTGTTAAGGTTATATGTCGTAGAGTCACCTTTACATGGTACGCTTACAGGGAAGGATTATTTTTAGGGCTTGATTTTTATTGTGAAAGAGTTTCTCTATGTTAAGAGAGTCTCTTACCTGTTGAAGTGGTGATTTATTTTTAGGAAACTTTTCTGTTGTCTAGGACTGCTGTAACAATATTTATTTAAAACACCAAGTAACTATTTTTTATTTATTTTTTATTGAGAAAGTCTTATGGAAATAACCCTCAAAGGTCCAAATGGATTTTATGTAATATAGAAAGTAATTCTGGCCAATACTTGCTCTGCATGATCTGTCATAGGTAGAAGGATGGTCTGTCAAGAAGAGAGGAACTGCCAGACACCCAGATGGCTCTTCTCAGAGTCATAATGGATATCCATTGCCAGAAAATTTTTCTTAGCTTTGCAGACTAAAAAACATAGATCAATGGTGCTATAGAGTTAATGTGTCTCCCCCAAATTCATATATTAAAACTAATCTCCAATGTGAGAGTATTTGGAGGTAGGACATTTTGGAACTCTATCCTCATAAATAGAATTAGTGCCCTTATAGAAGAGGCCCTAGAGAGATCCCTTACCCCCTTCTCCATGTGAGGACATAATAAAAAAAGGGCTATGAACTAGTAAATGGGCCCTTACCAGACATGAATCTTGATCTTGATCTTCCCAGGCTACAGAACTGTAAGAAACACATATCTGTTGTTGATATGCTACTCAGTCCATGGTATTCTCTTACAGCGGTCTGAATGTACTAAGAGAATTGAGAAGTATATGGGAAGTCAGGCAGATTCGGATTTGAATTCCACTGTATGCCTCTTCCTAACTGCTAACCTTAGGCAAATCCAAAATCTCTGCATCTTAGTTTCTGCATTAACAACAACAGCAGAAGATATGCTATATTGCTATGACACCAGCTTATGGAAGAAACCTAGAAGAGCATAGCTATTACATTGCTATTGCTGTGTCAAGTTCACATTGACCAAGCTTGAGAGATTACTATAAAAAGCAGCCAAAGCATTAAATGGAAGTTTATCATGTAAGTAATCAAAATTAATTTCCTTTTATGCAAAGCATGTTCTTTCCCAGTATAAAATGATGACAGAAGCCAGATTAGCAAACACACATAAATTAGTGAGCATCCTAACAAAGCAAGACTACCACTGAGTCCCCAGTCTAGAGAAATGAAAACTTATGTCCATAAAAAGATTTACACTCAAGTGTTCATGGCAGACGTATTCATATTATCCCAAACCAAAAACAGTACAAATGTTCATCAACTTGTGAGTAGAATTTATAAACAAAATTGGTATGTCTAGACAATAGAATACTATTTACCAAAGTGAATTAACTATTAATATACATCATGCTAAATTAAAGAGTCCCAGACATAAAAACAAATTTTATGATTCCATTAAATGAAATTCTAGAAAGAGGAAAGCCATAGTGATAGAAATCAGGTCAATAGTTGTCAGAGACTAAAGGTGGAGGGGGAAGATGTTGACTCAAAAGGACATAAGGGAAAGTTTGGTGAGATGGAAGTAGATGTAAATATTTTATATGATGACTGCCATTACAGTAAGTACCATATAATTTGTCAAAATTTATCAAGTTGCACACTTACAACTGGCGAATATTATATGTGTATTATATTTCAGTAAAGCTGATGAAAGAAAAAGACAGAAGAAAAACAAAAGCAAAAGATGTTGAAAATTTCAAGTACCTCTTATCAACCCCCAAAATATATTATTCCCCATTTTTCTATTTATATTCCAGATTGTTCTTACATGAGTCAATCTGACCAATACACAGAATCTCCCTAACATCAGATCTTATCCCAGAGTATTCTTCTCCCTGCCTAGATATTGTTGTTTCCATTTTACTGATGAGGAAACTAAAACTTTATGAAGTTGTGTAGCTGAGAAGTCAAAGAGCTGGCCTTCAATCCCAGATGATTCCACTCCAAAACCTAGGTCTCTTCCAATAAGTTTAATCAGAGAGGGGGAAAAAAGAAACAGAGAATAAAGGAAAATTGCTGGAATAACAACAACAACAACAACAGTAACACACAAACACACAAGAAATGCTTTAATGGTAACAGAAAATGGTGTACTCCACCATAGTTAGTCCTTCTGTGATCTTAGCTGGTCCACAAGTTGAAAGCCTTTTGTCTTCTTTGCAGTGAATGGTGTTGGCAACAACCTTTCTCCTCTTCTTCCTGGGAACAGAGCTGGACTATATTTCCTAGGGTCCTTTGAATTTTGAGTGGAATTGTGACTAGTTGTAGCTAATAGAATATGAGTGGAAGTGATATGTACCACTTATAGGCATGATCATAAAAATCTTTCCACATGGTTCTCTATGATTTTCGCTGCTTTCGTCGTGGAGAAGGAGGTGGTCCCGAGGGCAACCTTGGGAATCACGAACTGAAGATGTTAGAACTAACATAGTCTTGGTTCATGAATGAATGTGTAGAGAAGAGCCCCTTTCGTCAACATACACTTCAACACACACATACACTGCCACTTCCTTTTCCTCCCAAACTGGAACCAGTATTTCATATGAGCAACAAACTTCTAGTACATTGACATAACAACACTTATAGGCCTATTTGTGACAATAATCTAGTCTACTCTAGTTAATGTATTAGGCTACAGGCAATGTAGAACCTAGCATCATAGCAGGCTGAGTAGTCTGCTCTGTTATTTTCATTAAGCCCATGCCAAATCTCAGATCTTACTACTTCAGTTTCAAATTACACTCAATTTTGGATATTCTGCCCATAGAAAAGGGGATAGTGTGTCCTAAAACCTAGAGATAGCTGGTCTTTGGTGCCCATCCAGGTAGAAAAAAGTAACCCTGGGCCCAGGATTGTCTTGCTAAGCTTTGTGAAATAAAGCTGTTTTAAGGAAGTATAGAAGAGGCATCTACCCTAATAAAGATTTATTCTTAAACTCAAGCATGATCTCCTACAAAATCAGATCAAATCAATGTCCTCAAACTTGGCCACTCCTATTAGTAATTCTCTTCCTAGGAAAGGGCACATATAGCATGAAGGGGGTGGATGCAGAGGAGCCCAGAGTTTCCCTGAGACAATTGTCATATCATCCAGATACAATCTCTCTTTCCTTGGATAGTGTGCAGATATGCACCGCTAACATTGGTTTTCTTCTCTCTGAGTTTTTCTGAGCTGCCATTGCTAACAACCTATTTTCTCTTGACATGTATTTTTTTCTTCTTTAGTTTAACTAATGACAATGAGTCAAGTCTTGTTCTGGCTTGGGAACTATTCATTTTCCTTAAGAAGACTATTCATATTTCTAAACCCATCCATTGTGTGTTGATTTTATCAGTCACACATTGAGAGTTCTCTGGAGATACTCAGGCATTATTCAGCCAGTGATTCATTCCAACTCAGCAATATATAGATAAAAAACAAAATCAAGTTAAAAACAAAAGCCTTTCCTCATTCAGGATTTGTGTTATAGAAGTAATCAACTAAATTATTTGCTTATGTTTTGTTTCGTTAGATAATGTGTATAAAAACGAGCCAGTTCAAATATTTGTTCAAATATTTGCATAAAACCTACTGGGGATGTGCAACTTGGATCAATTTATTCAACCATTTCACCTATAAAATAGGAAAATAAATACAATATGGTTTGGTCTGTGTTAAGTGTGCTAATTCCCTCTGTTCTCAATCCAGCATAGGACAGGCAACATTGTGTTTCTCAACCCTGTAGGTATATTGCATTCTACAGTGTAAATACTTACATTCACTTGTAAGGCATTTCTAGAGAGTTCTCAATTATCAGGTGGGATGTCTGATGAAATGACCTATTGAAGAAATCACTTGCAAACCTGAGGGCCTGGTTGGATTTGATAAGTCATATACAAATGTACCAAGTATGCAAGCAACATATAGTGATAAACTTGCCAGTGTTTCCAGATTGTGAATGACATTGCTTACTTATCTATGATTCAAAAGCCAATGGGTGAGGGACAAGATTAATTAAGGCCTGGTTCAAGTCCACAATGCAAACAAAAATAATTACTTTATTATTTACTGTATTTAATATTGTAATGCTTTAATTCTCCTTATAGAATTAAAGGCTCTTTATAAAAGAGAATCTTTGGAACTTATCATCAAATCTAACAAAGAGCTGAAATTTTAATTAGCAATAAAGAAACTGTTGATCAAAATACCTGATAATAAATCAGACTAAGTACACAGAAAGTTTCCTAATCTTAGAAGTATGTAAGTAGAGGGGCGCCTGGGTGGAGCAGTCGGTTGAGCGTCCAACTTCAGCCAGGTCATGATCTCGCGGTCCATGAGTTCGAGCCCCGCGTCAGGCTCTGGGCTGATGGCTCAGAGCCTGGAGCCTGTTTCCGATTCTGTGTCTCCCTCTCTCTCTGCCCCTCCCCCGTTCATGCTCTGTCTCTCTCTGTCCCAAAAATAAATAAACATTGAAAAAAAAATTAAAAAAAAAAAAGAAGTATGTAAGTAGAGGCTGGTTGACAGTCTCTCAGTGTAAAATGTAGACATCTTGATTGGAAAGTATAATATCAATTTTTAGCAAAACTGGAATGTAGTAATTATGTGACCTTGTGAAAGTCACTTAGTCACTTGGAATTTGGTGTTTAGTATAAATGAGGCAGACTCATGATACCTACCTTAGAGGATGGTTACAAGAAATAGAAATATCTATAAGGTACACAGAGTGGAAAGAAAAATGTGGTGGCAGTAGTTATTTAAAAAGAAGCTCCTACACAGAATTGGGCCACTCAGAAAATCACTACCTTTAGAATCCTTTTGTCTGAAATAGTGGCAGTGTCACCTGCTCTGTTGTGTTTTGGGGTGCATTGAAGAGATAATACCAATGAAATTGCTTTGCAAGCTGTACATATTCTGCAAACATAAATGATTGGTGCAATATAAATACCACTTTATTCTTATTGTCCCTTTCAATTCTAAATTTGTCATTCTGAATACAAGGGAAACAAAAGAATCATTGAATCTTCAGTGAAAATTATTAATTATTTTTCTTCCCAGATTACTCTTCTTTTATAAAAATTTACTCGGCAAAATATTAAATTATTTACAAAGAAAGGAAAGAAAGGATGGGAGGAAGGAAGGAAGGAAAGAGGGAAGGAAGGAAGGAGGGCGGTAGGGAGGGGTAGGGAGGAAAACTTTACTGGCCTCTCTCACTCTGGTGTCACTCCACTCCTCAAGAACTCTTTTACATTGTAATCATCAGGAGCATGTTAGGTCACTACTGATCATCTACTGAAAAAGTCTCTGTTTAATAATCATATCACAATTCTCCTGGAACCTTCTACTGTCAGTGCTTAGCAAAGAATGAATATATATATATATATATATATATATATATATATATATAATATTATATTATATTATAATATATATATAACATAATGAATGAATATATATATTATATTATATATTAGCTAAGTCAGGCTCCACCCCCACCCAGTATAGCTGTTCTGCTGTCTTAGACTTTGGCAGTTTGTTTATTTCAGTTAACTTTTGTTTTTTATCCATGTTGGCAGTTTTCTAGTGCTTTATCTAATTACAATTCTTGTTTTCTTATCTGAAGACAATTTCAATATCCTCTGTGTGGTCTCATTGAAGCCTTAGTGGATGCTATCATGAATACATTAGTAGTCAAACAGTTTTATTTCCTATGACATTTAATATATGTTTGATTTCCCAAAGCTTTAAAAAGTGAATATTATAATACTCTACTAAATGAGAATAGGAAAAAGCAACTTATTTATGCAAGAGTCAGTCTCAATACCTGGGCCCTATTATATTAACTAATATAAGAAGAAAATTAATATAAGAAACCAACTTACAAACAAGTGAGTGTTAAAAATAGAAATTTTGAATACCCTTGTGTGGACTTCAGAGCCCTCATTCAATTAAGGATTGTTCTGCAGATTCTCATTGAGCAATAGTCATCTTTGGAATTTTTATCCCAGAATAGATAAATAAGCCTAAAGAGACCCAAACAGCTATGTGAAAAATTAAAAGAAAAAAATTCCTCAAGATTAAGAAATTATCTAGGATACTTTGAAATATGAAGTCTTCTCAAATGAGGAATTTACTTCTCTGCTTCAGAAGTAGGAGGAAGAGGGTGGGGAAGAGGAGGAAGAAGAGGAGAAAGAAGTGGGGGCAAGGTCTCCAGAGAGAAAAGTTAAGATGAAAACTTCATTACTAGAAACCTCAAGTGTGATGAGTCAATATTGCCTTAGGCAAGGAATGAAAACAGAACAACAACAACAAAGAAACAAAACAAAACAAATCAAAAGGAAAGAAAACAGAACAGGAAGCCAGAGACACTTGTTTTTGTCTCTCCACGTGGACTGCTCTATTAGTCTGTAGAGCTTTCCTGCCTTATTATATAGTGTAAAACAAGATAGCAGTCTATCAGGCAGTTCATCCATTCATTCATCCACCTATTCTGTTACCACACATTGAGAATCACTTGTATGCTAGACATTATACAACATCCCCAAACTTATTGGACAATGGAAAACTACTTTGTTTTGAATTTTTCTTTTGTTATCAATGAGCAGTGACTAATATTTGATAGGACATGCTTTGGAAATTAAACTGCAAATGATGAGAGGCCACTGGATGATTACAAACTGGGGTGGATTGTGAATAGATTTAACTTGTAGAAAAATACTCTTCATCTAGGCAAGAGAACAGTTGAATAATCTATACATTAGTCCAGATAAGGAACAAGGAAGTCTTGCACTAAGGTAGTGGTATTTGGAAGAAAGGAAAATACAGATAGCTCATTGATTTCCAGAACTTTTGGCAGGGTCAGACTAAATAGAAACTGTAGGAGGACCAGAAGGAAAATAAGGGGAAATATAATATGTGCATTTGGACATATTGGACTTGAGGATCTTTGGTTATGAATGTCTAGTAGGATATCCTATCATTGTGCTTGTGGAGTCTTTCATGTGTAGATAGAAGTGAAAACTATGATGGTAGATGGTATTTTTCAATGTTATAAAGGCAAAAGCATAAGCTACTGGATAATTTTGCAGAGCACAGGTTCTGATTAAGAAGTCTACCTTGTTACATGTTGGGCAACCATGACATAAATAGTGTCTCCAGCTGTTCCTTGGTACAGGCACTCTATCAAACTCACTTGTCTCCCCTTCCAAATGCCCAAGAGGAAAAAGAGCTTTACTACATCACTTAACTACTCACTCAAAAAAAAAAAAAAAAAAAAAGAAGGCAGAAAGAAAGAAAAGAAAAGAGAGAAAAGAAAAAGAAAGAAAGAAAGAAAGAAAGAAAAAGAAAGAAAGAAAGAAAGAAAGAAAGAAAGAAAGAAAGAAAAAGTTCAGTGGAAAATTCCTCTAATGAGGCTTAAAACATTCCATCTCTATGGGTTCAGATTCTACTGTTTTTTTTTCCTACTGTTTTATTTAGAAATAATTTATACAAACTATAAAGTTTAGGGAAGAAAGAAAAATAAGAAAAAGATGTTTATTGGCAAAGACTCCTTCAAGTCTTGTTTTCTTTTTTGTTTTTTTTGTTTTGTTTTGTTTTGTTTTGTTTTGTTTTTTTTGTTTTTTTTTAGTGACATGTGAAACCTGTTTTGGAAACATCATATTTTGCAATGAATTCAGATTTAAAACAACTTTTATGTTAACAAAGATAAATTTTATTTCCTTAATCTTTCACCTGGGGAATGAGTTAAGTGAAACTGGGCATCAAAAAGTAACAGGACTATTGACTTTTAGTTTAGCTTCCTTATTTTTATCTTTCAGTGAATGCCTCTGACTGCAATTTATTGTGGTGGCAGAGAAAGGAGGTGGGGTGTGGTACATGGCACAGGAGCAGGCCAGATGCCTGGACATAGCAGCCTTCTAGGCCTTCAGTATCTTTTTGCAGTAGTGGAGTTAATTTTATTCCTATTCTGGTTTTGCCACCAACTAGCTGCCTGACCTTAGTAAGTTGACTTCATTTCTCATTCTTCTAAATCTCACTCCCTTATCTCTAAAATCAAGGATTAAACTAAAAAGTCTCCTTCCAGGTTTATACTGTATAATTTCAATTTATCATATTTTCTGTTATGTTTTTCTTTGTATAAATATTCCAGAAAGATGGCTTAGAAAGTAATCTGCTAAGAAAAAAAAAGAACACATATAATATTAAGAAGAAAAGCTTCCCAATTCCTAACATTTTTCAGTCAGAACACAGAGCTCTTCCCTACTTGAAACTATGGATTACATTTTTTTTTCATAATAGTAATACTCTTAATCTAAAGTGATGGTGACTCAAAATATCCATCCTAGTTGAATTTCTTCTTAAACTTCAGTTAGCATATTTCTGATTATTATAATTACTGAATGATGTGTCTCCAATGCCAGAGTATAAAGATCTTTATTACAAAGTCCCTGCCTGTGTTTTTCCACCTCTGTCATTAATAAAAACTTCCAGTTAAATTAAAACAAACAGACTTACTTTTTGTCTGATTCTAGTTCTTTTTTTAAAAATATAATTTAATGTCAAATCGGCTTACATACAACACCCGGTACGCATTCCAACAAGTGCCCTCCTCAATGCCCATCACCCATTTTCCTCTCTCCCCTACCCCCCATCAACCCTCAGTTTGTTCTTTGTATCTAAGAGTCTCTTATGGTTTGCCTCCCTCCCTCTCTGTAACTATTTTTTTCCCTTCCCTTCCCTTCCCCCAGGTCTTCTGTTAAGTTTCTCAAGATCCACATATGAGTGAAAACATATGATACCTGTCCTTCTCTGTCTGACTTATTTCACTCAGCATAATACCTTCCATTTCCATCCACGTTTGTTGCAAATGGCAGGATTTCATTCTTATTGCCAAGTAGTATTCCATTGTATGTATAAACCACATCTTCTTTATCCATTTATCAGCTGATGAACATTTAGGCTCTTTCCATAATTTGGCTATTGTTGAGAGCGCAGCTATAAACATTGGGGTACACGTATCCCTATGTATCAGCACTCCTGTATCCCTTGGGTAAATTCCTAGCAGTTTCATTGCTGGATCATAGGGTAGTTCTATTTTTAATTTTTTGAGGAACCTCCACACTGTCTTCCAGAGAATCTGCACCAGTTTGCGTTCCCACCTATATTGGAAGAGGGTTCCCATTTCTCCACATCCTTGCCAGCATCTATAGTTTCCTGATTGGTTCATTTTAGCCACCTTGACCAGTTGAGGCGGTATCTCAGTGTGGCTTTGATTTATATTTCCCTGATGATGAGTGACGTCGAACATCTTTTCATGTGTCTGTTGGCCATCTGGATGTCTTCTTTGGAAAAGTGTCTGTTGATGTCTTCTGCCCATTTCTTCACTGGATTATTTGTTTTTCAGGTGTTGAGTTTGGTAAATTCCTTATAGATTTTGTCTGATTCTAGTTCTTACTGTCTGACTCCCTAATTATTAAAATATCTTGGTTTATCTTTTGATATCATCAGGAATCATTGTGGAATTAGAAAGTACTACAGACCCCTTCCAAGGGTTTCTTTTCTTCTTTTCTACCCTGTGTTAACTGCATGCTTATTCTTTATGGCGGAATGGAAGGCTCACAGTGAAATTCTTGATGGTACTGTATCACTGTATAAGGTCAGTTGAAGATACGAATGTTCTTAAAATTCTTTGGAATTAATGTCTGTCTCATTAAAGGACAGTTACTTGAGAATACTTGATAGGAGCTATAAATAAATACCAACATTTAATCCCCTTAAAGGATTTTACTTCAAATTTTCCAAGCAAAATTTTTTTCATTTTTAATACCATAAAATAACTACTGAGTCAAGACATTTGATAGGGTAGGAAGAAACTCAATGGAGGGGGGAGGTGGGAGGAGAGGGAGAGGGAAGAGAAAATATCCTATAAATTCTGACTGGCATGATAACTAGCAAAACAGGTAAAAGTCGGGGAGCCGTAGCTGTGGAGGTTGAGAGAAATGACCATTCTCTTTCCCTAAGAACCCTGGCCAACTGGGTAATAAATGAATCATAGCTGGTGGCTGGAAGGAATGTTCTCATATATATTTTACTGAGAGAGTTCTGTCTATCTGAGAGAGCATATATTATTGAAAGTATTTTTTATAGAAATCTGCAGCCTCTACATTTATACATCAAAGCTAAGTGGGTGGTGGGGGGAAGAAGTCAGTCTTAATTCTGGGAAAGGACAGGGAAAATAAAAAAAACAAAATTAAGTTGGAAAAATAATAGCATTCTCTCAGATCACAGTACTTTTTTTTTTTCTTTCTTTTCCACATGCAGCTTTTACTTGGGGTTAATGGAATTTATTCATGCTCTCTGGTCTGAAAATACTTCTTCCACACAAGCGGAATTTCTCAGTGGTGCTGAACTGCATCAAATATTTAGTCTAAATTCATTCACTACTTAAGTATCCTCTAGCAACAGTTTTTCTGGACATAATGGATGTTGTATACCCAGTGGAGATTTTGTAAGAAATTCTTATTCTGAATTTTTATTCTATTTTCATACCTAATAGTCTGTGATTACTTATTTGCTCTTGCTTATAAGTTGTTGGAGGAAATGGGCCTTTTCTTAGCTGTTTATGTGTCTTCAAGATTAACCACAGCTCCTGGCACCTAGGAGGGACTCAGTATGTGCCTGTGCTGTGTATGCAGTGTCAGGATACTGTACATAGCACCTGTAGTTCTATTAGTTCTTGTCATATGTAGAAGAAATTTCTTTCCTTGGCATTGGGGACAAAAATCTAGAAGCTATGTTGATGATCCCCAAGAAGGAAAACAAACAAACACCAAACCAAAACAAAACACATCAGGCACCCACTGTCTATTAGATTGTACCAGGGGATATCACATAAAGTGTTTATTTAAATCCTCACAGCAATCTTGGCAGAGAGTTATATCACCCTGCTTTACAAATGAGGAAAAATTAAGGGTCAGAAATTTGGTTAACTTGCCATTGGTCCCTAAATTTATAAGTGGCTGAATCAAGGTGTGAATCACATGTTCTATTCAGACTATGCTGGAACACAACTCTATGAAGAAGTATGAGGTGTGTGTGTGTGTGTGTGTGTGTGTGTGTGTGTGTGTGTATAGAGAGATGTGTGTGGTTAGAGAGAGGCAGACAGAGAGAGGTATAAAACTATATTTGGTGGAGTTCTTTGAGTGATTTTTTTGTTGTTGTTGCACTTGGGGCCAGCCACCCAGTGAATCCTAATTCTGATACTAATACTGATCCACTATGCTCAAAATAAATGAGAGCTTTTTAACGTATCTCTATGTAGTCTTTGAAGTCATCTCCTTCTGATCAACTTCTGTAACATCAGGGAGGAAATGCTTAACTTTTTTAAACTTTATTTATTTATTTTGAGAGAGAGAGAGAGAGCGGCATAGAGGGAGAATCCCAAGCCAGCTCAGGCTGTCAGCTCAGAGCCCGATGTGGAGCTGCAACTCACAAACTGTGAGATCATGATCTGAGCCAAAATCAAGGGTTGGACTCTTAACTGTGTGGTGGTTTTTTGTTTTGTTTTGTTTTGTTTGTTTGTTTGTTTGTTTGTTTGTTTGTGGTTCTTAAAGGAAACTAGGTAAGTTAAGTTTGGAAAATTGTAATTCCATTCTTAATGCTGGACAAAAATTAACATTTTGATGATACTTATTTCTTATTCCATGTCTAGAAAGAAAGAACTGAGTTATAAAGGAGGAAATGTTAATATTAGGAAACATAGAAGAAAGAGAGATCAAAATGGATTTGAGTTCCAATACTGACATTCCATTTAAAGCTTTTGAATCTTTACAGAGTCATGCATGATGCACAAAAAAAAGGGGGGGAAACAGTAATAGCAGTACAAAATAATAAATATCTCACTGGAATGATTAACATTTACATAAGTTATCATCTTTAAAAGGGTAGAACTGGCTTCAAAATTTGAGCTGAGAAAATGTTTATCTTTCCTCTTGCCTTTCCTTTGATTTACCTCTTCATTCTCTGTCTCCATTTCCCTGTGATTCAGCTGCCTTGTCCTTCTTTAAGACACAGCTCAAGGATCACTTCCTTCCAAAAGTCTTTTTTATCTGGATACATAAGGATGATGTGTGTCTTGGGAGGTGGTGGAGGGGAGTTCTTCTTTGTATTTTCATAGACTCTATGATTCCTTCTATGATAGCATCTTGTGCAGCCCTAACAGCATATATTTCCCCCCAAATCCGTGTATCTTCCTTAGTGAGGAAGGGAGGTATCCTAAATGTCTAGCAGAGTTCTTAGTGAAAGGTAACTGCCTAGTGAATGTATGTTAGACATAACTAAAATCTGAGCCCCAGAATGTATTTTATCTTTATGGAGACATTTACAGACTGTCTCAAATTCAACCTCTTTTTTGCGTATTTTGTCCCTCCCACAGTGTTCCCTGCAATACTTAGCAAAATGTGGTATACAGTGCCTGAGCAGACAGTGCTTACTGATGGAAAGGAATCTATGGAGCCATAATGAAAATAATCAATTTTTTTTAAACTACCAAGTGGGTTACATTATTAATCATTTTATATCATTCCTTTTAATGTTTTTTTCCACTTTAGAGATCATAGTAGAAGTCTCCATAATGTTGATTTTTTTCCTTAAAAAGAATGTGATAAAACAAGGATTTAAAGATCTCTAGTCTTCCCCCGCAACACATAATTTGACACAACAAACATTCATTGCAGTTCTAAGAGGCAATTGCTATCATTCATAATCAAGTATGATTTTAAAGAATTAAGGGATGCTGAAACTAAAATAACAAAAGTAAATAATTCATCAATACAGAAACTAGGTTTTTCTTCAGAAAATCACCTACTGCTTTACTAAGTTTCATTCTAAACTACCATGTCATCTTTCTCATGTAAATAATAGGCTATACCTCTCTCATGTCACACTTACTCACTTTTGTATCCTCCTTAGGCATTAGCAGAGGGCTTTTATGAGTGTTTAATCTTTGGAGTGAGATGAGGGATTGCTCTAGTTCCATTTTACAGATGAGGCATAGGAATCTGACATAAAGTTATTTCCAGAAAATCACCATGAATTTAAAGGACAAAGCCAGGCTGGAAATCTCTCTTCAAATTATCTTGCTGAGGCCATAATACATTTTGACAGTAAGTAAATGTCCTGTTGTTTCTTCCCTAGTGATACGAACATGGCCACACAATTTTGAGATATGTGTTCAATCTTTCTTTCTACTTTGGAAGCTTAAAATATCCTTTTATCATCCCTCACCGTTTTCACTGATAGAATCATTGTCATATATGCCAATTATTATCATTATTATTGCTATTTAATCACTTCCTAATACCACTATTTTGTAATCTCATGGACAAAAGTTCAAATTGTAACTATTGTCTTAAGATAGTATCCATTATTTTGTAAATATTTGGCTAAAATTTGCTAATGTAATGCATATGCAGAGATGAAAGTCCATGGCTAACCTTCAAGGAAGTAAATTGACTCCTTGATGGCAAGTTAATATAATCTAGTGTAATCATCTCTCTCATTTAGTAATGGCTCCTGTTGCATTGTGTGAAGAATTATGAGGATGTGTCTAGCCTTGATAAAAAGGATGCCATGATCAACTAGTAATGTCTGCAATGGGGAAAGAAGGGGAAGTGGATGCACATAGATTAAAAATGTCCAGTGTAATGTATAATGTTTCTTTGGATTAGTTTAGTGTTTTTGTTTTATTTTTTAAGATGAAAATATATGTGTGTTCAGATTTTATAAATGATCTGTGCTCGTTGAATAAAAATAAAACAATATAAGCCATGTTTAGAAATAAAATAGAAGCATCTTTCTCCACTATGCTTTACTCTGGGATGCTTGGTATTAGTATTTTGGTGTCATCCTTATATAGTTCAGTGTATGTCTATACCATGTGCACAATTACTTATACCCTGTAAATTTACGTAGATTATATAACATACATATATTTATCTTGGATATAGGCATCTTTATTTTTCTCTTTGTTTTCTTAAAATATTTGTGTAAGTTTATTGATTTGCTGATCCACTGCCAACCTTCCTTCTTCCTCTACTACCCCAATACTAAGTGTATCACATAAATGATGTTGATGGTATTTACCCATGCTGATGTAATCCCACAAATGTATATCACATACACACAGACACAGAACATCTTGCTCTTTGCCTCATTTCCTTCCTTCCCTTCCTCCTTTCCTCCCTCCTTCTCTCCCTTCCTTCCTTCCTTCTTTCCTTCCTTCCTTTCTTCCTTCCTTCCTTCCTTCCTTCCTTCCTTCCCCTCACAGTCTGCAAATCCCTCCACATAAACTGCGTGGTCTATTTTCTTTAAATGATTCTCCATAGTTTACAAAGTGCTTTGACATCTGGTTTCTAATTCAGCTTCAATAAGCCACTGAGGTAGTATTACCGGATATGTTTTTCATTCTTATAATGTATATAATTCAAAGAGATTAAGTGATTTGTTTAGGTCAGACATACATTAAATGATAAGGAAAAACTATTTTTACCTGGATCTTCCTGTCCCAGGCCCAATGCTCCTTCTCTACTAATACCTATCAGAGTTAAGTTTAGGATTGTCCTAAGGAGACTCAAAGAAAAGAGGCAAAGGCTCTGCACCGGCAGCTTTACAATTCACCCATCCAAGGTCACTGTCACGATAATCTACTTCTAAAGTATTATTGTATCCTTTTTCCCAAATAAGAATTTGAGTCAGGGTTTAGAGAGTATACCCAACTACTCTGATAGAAGCAAGAACCAAGCCCAGTGTGTGGCAAATGCCAAATCCTATAATCTTTTTTTTTAAATAATAATACATGAAATTTGTGTCTAAACATAATGTATCCTTTTCTTTAAAGTTACTTTAAGGGGTACTTGGGTGGCTCAGTCGGTTAAGCATCTGACTCTTGGTTTGGCTCAGGTCATGATCTCATAGTTCATGGGTTCAAGCCCCACATCCAGCATCTGAGTCTATGCTGACTAGTACAGGGCCTGCTTGGGATTCTCTCTCCCTTTCTCTCTACCCCTTCCCCACTTATGCATGTGCATGCACTCTCTCTCTCAAAATACATAAACTTAAAAAGAAATAAAATTTTGTTAAAAAATAACCTTTTGCGGGGTGCCTGGGTGGCTCAGTTGGTTAAGCGTCCAACTCCAGCTCAGGTCGTGATCTCACAGTTTGTGAGTTCGAGCCCCACGTCATGTTCTGTGCTGACAGTTCAGAGACTGGAGCCTACTTCGGATTCAGTGTCTCCTTCTCTCTCTCTGCCCCTCCCCGGCTCACACTCTGTCTCCCTCTCTTAAAAATAAATATACACATTAAAAAAAATAACCTTTTGAGGTGTGTGTTTTTATTGGTCAATATTTGTCTCATTCTAGTAAATGGAGATCTCAGGGGCATAGATGCAACAAAATGAGGGAGATTTTCTCTGACTGATTGGCACTTGGTGCCATAGAAGCAATAATGAGATGAGAGAAAGTACCATTCATAGTCACCTTGTACCTGTGCTGAGTTAACAAGTAAATATTTTGGGTTTAGAAATAGGACTCGTATCTAAACAGATTTCATGTTATCTTTGGTCTCCGGATTTTTAAGGGCAAGGCTAAGTGGGACTGAGGCAAAATCCTTGGGCAACTGCAATAATGTCATTTCTTTACAATATATGAATAATGAAAAAAAACTACATGTATTTTATATAATTCTATCCTTCACATATAACTCATAAATAATGCTATTGGTTTTTCCCAAATAAGCCATGTGGCCATGTCACTTTTCAAAGACATGTTAATATGTATGTGTATGTATGCATACATGTGTTTAATACTAATGAATATTTTTCCTGTACATGACATTCTTGGTGTTTAGTTTTGTGTGGGATTTATAAAAACTCAGATAAATACTGGATGGGTGGTAAAAATAAATAAAGTGCTGCTTTGCCAAGAGAAAAAAAATCTTCTGAGCTTTAAGATATAAATGGTAACTTAATATATGTCACTATAAATTGTACATTCTGTTTGACTACTTGATATGAGGAGTCACAAAATGTTTTTAGACCTATAGAGAGCATAATATGTGCTCTATTGTGTTGATTATTTACTGTCAACTGAGTACTCTACTCCGCAAAGAACATAACATTAGAACAAACTGTCCAGTTCTATACAATAAGAAGTGAAGCCAAGAATAAGCAATTGTATTAGGCATTTTAACTATATAAATAGGTCAACAATGTGGTGTCCAAACTTACTGCTTTTTAAAATCCATTTATTTATTTTTTTTTTTTAATTTTTTTTTTTCAACGTTTATTTATTTTTGGGACAGAGGGAGACAGAGCATGAACGGGGGAGGGGCAGAGAGAGAGAGGGAGACACAGAATCGGAAACAGACTCCAGGCTCTGAGCCATCAGCCCAGAGCCCGACGCGGGGCTCGAACTCACGGACTGCGAGATCGTGACCTGGCTGAAGTCGGACGCTTAACCGACTGCGCCACCCAGGCGCCCCAAAATCCATTTAAATACACAAGCTTATGTACATAAAAATATTGAAAATAGCATGTATATGTGCATATACTATCTTTTAAAGAATGAAGCCTTGCCATTTGCAATGACATGGATGGACATGTTGGAGGGTATTATGCTAAGTGAAATAAGTAATAGAAAAACAAGTACTCTATAATTCATTTATATCTGGTATCTAAAAAACAAACAAACAAAAATGAACGAACAAATAAAAAACACTCTTAAAAACAGAGAACAAACTGGTGGTTGCTCAGGGGGTGTGGGTGGGGGCATGGGCAGAATAGATAAAGAGCATTAAGAGGTATGAACTTCCAGTAATAAAATAAATCAGTCACACAGATGAAAAGTACAACATAGGGAATATGGTTAATAATATTGTAATAATACTGTATGGTCACAAATGGTGACTATACCTATTGTGATAAGCATTGAGTAGCGTATACAATTGTTGAATCAATATGTTTTACACATGGAATTGATGTGATATTGTATGTCAATTATACTTCATTAATAATAAGAATAATAAAAGGAATACCATCAACAAGGACGTTTGAAGCTGAAGCTCTAGGTCTCTCTCAGAAAAAACAATAGCTGGGCGCCTGGGTGGCTCAGTTGGTTAAGTGTTCGCCTCCTGGTTTCGGCTGAGGTCACGATCTCAGGGTTTCCTGAGTTCAAGCCCGCATGGGGGCTCTTCACTGGTAGCATAGAGCTGGTTTGGGATTCTCTCTCTTTCTGCTCTTCCCCTGCTCACCCTGTCTCTGTCTCTCTCAAAATAAATAAACTTAGAGGAAAGAAAAAGCAATAGTCATCAAACTCTCAGAAGGACTTCAGTGATGTTATGAGACTTTGTTGTTGTCTGTCTTTTGTTGTTTGGTGTGTTGTTTGGATGTGTCACAGGGAGAAGGGCAGTCAGAAGCTGTAGCAATTTTTTGGTAAGCATTCTTAAACCAGTTAGCTAACAAAATGACTGAAAAGCCAGTTTTGCAACATATTTGCACCCAAATAATTATATAATAAGGACCAAAAAAATTATTCTGCTACTTCTTATGTCTAAAACATTTAACTCTGTGTTACCACAGATATTATCTCATTTGATGATCATATTAACTGTGTGGAGCAGTACAGTGGTCATTATCACTCATACATTACCAAGGCATTAACTTAACTCTTCCAATCAATTGTGGCAGAGTTAGAATGGGAAGTCAGTTCTCTCTGATTCAAAGACCAATCTTCTACAGTACATATTAGGCTGCCACTGAAAAAAACCTTCATTGACATAACTGACCATTGATGTGAAATTTTCATGAATGATTCTAAATCATGGAGGACTGGCCCTTTTTAGGTAGAAGTGTACTGTTAGTTGCAATTGGTTACCTTATTAGTAGGTCTGAAGTTGTATACAGCTTCAAATTACTGGAAAAATTCCAACATGACCCTCATATGCTGCTGTGTAGAAATGAATTATAAGTAATTGTGTACAAGTCTACGTAGAAACTAGCATACATTAAATAATTTCAGCGTATGGAGTGATCCAAGAACGTACTTAGCACCTTGACAAAAGTTTTCCTTAATATGTGTTACAACAAGTTATCCACGATCCTGGGATTTATATACATATATATATATATATATATATATGGTATACAATTTATAGTGTGTACACTATATTTATATATATAGTGTGTATATATATACACACCTATATGTACATATTAAATATAAATATAAATACAAATGTAAATATATATATATATATATATATATAATTCTCCCATTAGACCTAATTGATGAGGCTAATTAAAAGGTACCATTTATACTTTAAATATATTATATATTAATGTAGTGGATGGGTGAGATATGTAATTTTATGAGTCCTTGTGCTCATTGTTCCAGGTCGTGTATAATTATTCCCAGTTTGTAGCCGAGAAGCTGATGTTGAGAAGTTAAGTACTTTCTCCAAGGGAACATACTAATAAATGGCAGAGCCTGGATTCCAACTTAGGTTTTTCTGTTGTACTTTTTACAAAACTACAGCAAGTGTTGCAATACCTTCCTTTTATAAACCAAAATTTGAACTTGACAAAGATAGTCCAAAATGACCAATTGAAGACTTTTCTCCCACATAATGTGTGTATGTTGGGCGGCGGGGGGGCGGGGGGGCAGGTTATATTTCACCTCAGATACCTAATGGTCTTTTAAATCCTTCACTTCAGGTTGACCTCCCATGGTCAGTACTCTCACGCTGACCTGTAGAATGTGTCTCAAGCATGATATATCTCCATAAACAGAAACAAGACTTACTTCTTAGTTGGATGATCCATTGTCTAGTGTGTCTTTTACTAAGACACAAACTTAGGTGTAGGGAAAGAATGAAGGTCTTGGTTTCCTTAAACCAATATTTTTGGTACAGAACTTTACAGCATTTTAAAATTGGTTGATCAACCACTTAACTACATATACGTTTCAATATCACTCATTTACATAGTGATTATTGTTGATTGACTAAACAGAACTGTTGCTTAGTTATCTTGGGTGTCAAAGCCAAAGTTACAATAGCTTTCAAGGATTTAAGTATTCCTAGATTTTTAGAGACCCAGAACTGGAGGCAAAATTATGACTTTGTCCAATCTACACAGCTGACAGATGAGGAAACTGAAGCACACTGGTTCAGGAAAAAATTAGACTCACTGTCTGACCCTGCCTGCATTTCTAGTCTCATCTCTTCACTTTCTCATTCCTGCCACTTAATTCTCCTGAAATATCAAACTGCATGAAGTCAGCATTCTCTATGGCCCTTACTCACCAGTTCTCTCTCCTTGGAAGCTTTCCTTGTCTGCCCCAGGCTCCACCTCACCCACCTGCCTTTGTTGCCACATGTATTATGGTGGCCCACCACCATAATACCTTTGGGACTGTTTTTTTAGTTTCTAATTTTGTGGCTCACTTCCTGACATGCATGTATCTATGTCTTTTTTTTTTTTTTTTTACCATTGTTATCCTAGCCAAAGTAGAGTGTAGTTAACTTATTATTATTACATAAATTTCTAGCTCTATACCAGCATATCACGAATGAATCAATGCAAGTATGGGGAGATGTGTCAGTTTCTTCTAGGGCTTCCCTAACAAAATGACAAAAACTTGGCGGCAAACAAAGATTTATTCTTTCACAGTTCAGGAGGCCAGAAGCCTGAAGTCGAGCTGTTGAGAAGGTTCATTCTTTCTGGAGGCTCTGAGAGAGAAACTGCCTATGCTTCTCTCCTAACTGCTGGTGATTGTCAACAATCTTTGGTGTTTTTTGACTTCTAGGTGCATCATTTCGATCTGTGCCTCAGTATTCACATGGCCTTCTCCTCTCTGTGTGTCTCTATGTCCCTTCCTTCTCTTATATGGATACTGGTCATTGGATTTAGGGCCCCATCCTGAGTCCAGGATGACTTCATTTCAGTATCTTTAGCTAATCACATTAGCAAAGACCCTATTTCCAAATAAGATCAAATTCTGGTGTTCTGGGTAGACATGTATTTTAGGGACTGCTATTCAACCCAATACAGAGGGCTAAATGGTTTCAATAGTCACTTGTATTTTGTTTTGTTTTTTGTTTTTATATTTTTAACAGAAGAGCTGAGACTAAAAATTCCTAATTTCATAGAGCATACTGTCTCTTAAATAATTTATAAATTTGATTTAATAACTGAAAACCACCAACCTGTTCACTTTGCTTTAGGGATATGAAAGACAGAAAACCTCTTCCACAAATGGTCTACTTTATAAAAGAAAATAATGGAATTAATTTCCCATGTTCTACCTGTGTTCAGTTCTTAGTGGTTTTCTGTGGATAAAAAAATTTGTAGTTAACCAGGCATACTAGGAAAAAGGTGGGTCCAGCTAGAGATGAATCATACTCTGGAGGTTGTGTATGGCTATATGTACCTATTAATGTTTCTAGTTCTCTGGAGTTGTAATTATCTCAAGATAGGTAAAATTATTTTTAGGAAACATCACTTTTTTTTTTTCCTGCAAAGTGAAGCTCTTCCTTTTCCAGACTGCTTGCTCAGCCATGAGACTTCATATCAGCCCATAATTTCTCCTTTTCTCTGTTCTCTTCTTCTCACTTGTAAACAGAAGTATAGGAATTTGATTCAATCTTGCAGTCATTCTTTCTTTCCTGAAGAAAAAAATGTTTCTAAAAACAAAACAAGCAAACAGATCAAAAAAGCAACCTCATGTCAGAATATTTTCAAATGTTTGCTCTTAATACATTTGTTTCCTTTGATGGAATTTCTCCTCCCAACTTTGGGATCACTTGGAATGTTCACTTGTGCCAACAACATATTATTATGCCCATTTTACAGATGAGGAAAGTGAGATTCAGAGAGTTGTGCCATTTGTTCACAACTGCATACCTAGTAAGTAGCAGTGCTGGGTTTCTAGCAAATTTCTCTGATTCCCAGTCCCAAGCTGTCTCCTAATCCCATATGTTTGTGTTGAGATCATCTCATGTAGAGGTTTCATTTAGAAGAAGCCTTCATCCTTCTAAACTTTTATAGTAATACAAAGCTAAGTACAATAGTAAGGAGATCAGAGTTGGTCTTGGGATGTTGTTTCTGCTCCAGTCATGGACTTTAGACTTTTCCTCAACCTTCCATAAGGATTGTTGATAACAGTAATTAAATCACCACCTGCCAAGAATATTTCAAAAGGAATATTATGTTCTCAGTGAGAGGCAAGAGGAAGATTCATGATTTCCTGGGCAAATAGGTTATTGAGAGGTTTGTATCAGTCATTTGTACTTCCTTCCTTAAAAATTTAAGCAAAACATATTCCTTGAATTTTTATAGAGATTTTGGTTTAAACAAAATAAACAAAAACCTAATTTTTACTGGCACAACAATTCTGTGAAGTAGATAGAATTAGGTACAATGATCAAAAGAGCAAAATGACTGCTTCCTTGCCTGGAGTTGTTTTCACTTGAAATATTTTTTTTAATATTCAGATAAAAATCTCTGTGTTCTATTATATGAATTCCACTTATTAGTGAGCACCTGTAGGAAGGACTTTGTTAAGTGAGGAAACCCTTAAAATGATAAGAAATTGTGGCTGCTTACATAACCTCTCTGTCTTTGTGGCTTCTGGTTTACTGGTAGTAGAATTAAAAAACAAACAAACAAAAAAACGAAGAAAACACAAAGGAGAAAGGAAGAGAGAAAAATGAGCCAACATATTTGAATATTTTTGAATATATAGATTCACAATAATAATAAGCAATTAATTATAACATAGTTTATGTTAAAGCATGTCAAAGAAGGAAATATATGGACTAGTGGAAATCCTTAGCTGGGCACTCTACCAAAACTTGAGAAGTGAGTAATCACCCCCTTTTACAGATGAAGAAACGAATCTTAGAGACGAATTCAGAGAGTTAGTGAGCTTGCCAGCAGCATAAGATGTCTAATATTTACATCACTTGACTATTAGCTATACAGATGTCAGAGCTGGGAACTTGGAATTTTACTCATTCCTCATTACCTTACACTAGTGCTTGAACTCCCAAATCCTGCTTCATGAACATAGTATAACATCTAAAATTTCTGAGAAATCCCATTTGGATTGCCCTATTACTATATGCTTTGTTTTCTAAATTCTGCCCTAGTTAAATGAATGCAGAAATAGTCATTGGCAAAGCCGGATTTCAATTTTAGGTCTTATTTCTCCCAGTCCACTGCTCTTGTAACATATTTTTTCTCACACAGTGATTCTTAACTGGGAGTGATTTTGCCCCAAAAGGAAACTTTAGCCCTGTCTGGTGACAATTTTTTTTTTTTTTTTTAAGAGAGAGAGCACACATGCAAGTGAGGGGGGAGGGGCAGAGAGAGAGGAAGAGAGAAACCCTGAAGCCGGTCCATGCCCAATGTGGAGACCAACGTAGGGCTAGACCTTAGGACTGTGAGATCATGACTTGAGCCGAAATCAAGAGTTGGGTATTTAGCCACCCAGGCGCTGAGCCACCCAGGCGCCACTGTGACATTTTTTGATTCTGACAACACTGGGTGGTGAGGAAGGGTACCAGTATTATATAGTGGGCAGAAGCTGGGGATGCCACTAAACATACAACAAAAGACAGACCCCACAACAAAGATGTACCACCAGCCTAAAAATTAATGAAGTTTTGAAAATAAATTATAAAGTAGTTAATAAAAATAAATTATAAAGAAAGCTCTATTTTAATATATGTTTTATGATAACTAGACCATTATACCAATATTCAAATCAGTATATTTGTTGGAAAAATTAAGAGAAAGTTGATGTTTACAATAGTAGTGTAGATGGCTTCTGTTTTGTTCTATTAATTTGTTTTACTTTTTTCTCTTAAAATACATATATTCCAGTGTCAAGCACATATTAGGTTTTCAGTAAATACTTGTAGAATTAAAAAAAATGTTGGATAAATAATTACTAGTTATTACACAGTGTCTACTACACTTCAGCTAGTTTGTAGACATACTGTCTCATCTTAGAAATATTCCTTTAAAGAAGATGTTATCATCTCTAATTTGTAAGTTTAGTTCCATATCCCTAAACATGGCTAAGTTGCACTTGGAATCCCTCCAAAACTTTAGGAACTGATAAAAGCCCCTGCTGATTTCCTGGAAGCTTATTCTGTGCATATTAACTATTATAAATAAAAAAGTTGCTATACCCACAGAATCTAGAAAGTTGTACAACATTGGTAATTTTTTTTTACTAGAACTTATGAGTTTACCATAATATAATTATTTCTGACTTTTAAAATTTACATCATATTGGACTTGGACCACATGTTCTCTCCTTTAGAGTATGTCTCCATTGTGATTTAGGATTAGAACATGCCCAAATGAGCATTGCTAAGAAACACAAAGACAAAGAAGGCTGCTACAGTTTCTGGCACTTCTTTTTGGCATTCCTTCCTCATTTGCCAAGTTTTTATTTATTTAATCTTAATGTGCTATCTCTTTGTTAGACTATAAATAAAAACATGAATATACTAGGACAATTTAACTGCAGCTTCTTACAGAAATGCCTTGGGCAAATTGGGTAAATGTGTGTTTGTGTGTGCATGTGTGCATATGCACATGTGCTCAAGAAGCAGTTTGAACAATTTATTGGTATATTTTTAAAAATTTAGAGGAAGGGGCATCTGGCTGGCTCAGTTGGAGCATGCAACTCTTGATCTTGAGGTTGTGAGTTAAAGTCTCATGTGGGTATAGGCATTACTTAAAAATAAAATATGGGGGGTGCCTGGGTGGCTCAGTTGGTTAAGCGTCCAACTTTTGCTCAGGGCATGATCTCACAGTTTGTGATGTGGAGCCCCGCATGGCTATCTCTGCTGTCAGCAGGGAGCCCACTTTGATTCCAATGTCCCCCTCTCTCTTTGCCCCTCCCCAGCTCACACTCTCTCTCAAAAATAAACATTTAAAAATAAATAAAATAAAATAAAATCTTAAAAAAAGCAGAAGATGTTATTCCTCATTTTATAAAGTAGTTCTTATTTATGAAGAGGGTAGGAACCAATAAGGATGGTTATTGACATGTATTAAATGCCAGCTCTGTACCAAGACTTTTCCTGGGCATTTTGGTATATATCTATTTTAATCATTTTAACAAATGTGTATGAAATATTTCATTGAGCTTTAAAGATAAAAGTAAGAAATCTGACTAGGCAGTAAGCATAATAAACTATGCTCAACTTCACTAGAAATAAGGTGAATCATTACCATGACAATGAGATTACATATCTCATCCACCAGATTTGGAGAAATTGAAATATCCAACTGTTGGCTGGACCGTGGAGTAATTGGATCTTTTGGCAAAATGTAAATTAGTGTTACCATTCTGGAAAACAATTTCACATTAACCAGAAACGTAAAAAAAAAAAAAAAAAGGTAGATGCTTGCATGGACTTTTTTTTTTAATTTTTTAAAATGTTTATTTATTTTTACAAAGACAGAGTGCAAACCAGGGAGGGGCAGAGAGAGAGGGAGACACAGAATCTGAAGCAGGCTCCAGACTCCGACCTGCCAGCACAGAACCTGCTGCCAGGCTCAAACTCACAAGCCACGGGATTGTGACCTGAGCCTAAGTCACACGTTTAACTAACTGAGCAACCCAGGCTCCCCTAGCACGGACCTTTTTTTTATGAGTGCTTCATTATTCAAGGATTATAATTACTTTAATATGAACACCTGATGTCTATCTGGCTACATTGGGAGTGATAGGCTGTGTATACTTTTGACCCAGCAATAGCAATTCTAAGAGTTTATCCTGACAACACTCTCATCCATCCAGCAGACATAGATTAAAAAATGTTCGTAGAAGCATTGTTTATAATAGCAAAGCAAAACAAAATGGGGGGGGGGGGGACCAGATAGCTATTGCCATAAAATGGTTAAATAGATTATCTTATCATAATTATATAAGAGAACATTGCACGGGAATAACAATCACTGAACTACAGTTAAATGTATTCAAAGGGATGAATTTCAAACAAAGAATTCGGTGAAAAAAAGCAATTTGGAGAAAAATGCATTCAGTATGATTACATGTATATTAATTTCAAAAACATGTATAATTAAGCAATATCTTATTTAGGAATATACGTATATACAGGAAATCTCTAAAATACTGTACAGGAATGGCTACTCTAAAAGTTTAAGAGTTTAATTTTTTCTGAGAGTGAGTGGGGAGGAAGGGATGGGTCCTAAGAGAGAAGTCCAGAAGTCTCCAATGATACTGTGACATTTTGTTTCTAAATGTGAGTATACATAGAATTATTTTGTTATTATTCTCTTTATTTTCAAAAGTTATTTCATATTTCTTCTAAATTAATTGTTAAACACAAATTACTTTTACTGAAGTAAATCTTAGAAGTGTTAAATAAACTTTCCAAGTTTACATAGAAAAGACCCCATTGATGACTGTGTGATGCAGACCCCATGTTCCCCCATTTCATTTTTGGTTTTGCTCAAGGGAAAAATCCTTCTAATGCAGGGCCCAGGAAGGAATTGCCTCTTGTGATGATCTCTTATTTTCTTTTACCAGTAAAGGCTATGAATGAACAGGTCTTCCTTTGTTAACTTAGGTGCCAGAAAGTTCATTCTAAATGTAGATGTCCAACTATAGTAATCAACTTAACATTAACCCCTAGTCCATACATTTTCCTTCTTCTAATGCTTTCTGATTTCTTCCCCTTTACAATTGCCTTATTATAGCAATCCTATTTCATATGTAATCTAATATTGTAAATAATTAAAATTTTTTCTTATGAGTAGTGAATTAGAAGTAGTTTGTAAGAAAATAAACTTAAAACTATTACATTTCTCTTTAAAGATGTGAATTATTATCCTTAAGTCTGAATCCATTGTTTTTCTCTTTCCCTCCACTCAATCCCCCTCACCCTTTGAGTTTAACATATTTCTAAAACTAATGAGTTCTCACAGCAGAGGAAACAATTAACCTATGCAAGTAGAAAAAATATTTGCAAACTATACATACCATAAGGGGTCAATATCTAAAATATATAAGAAAATCAAACAACTCAATATCAAAAAACAAATAATCTGATTAAAAAGTGGGCAAAGGACCTGAACAGATATTTCTCCAAAGAAGATATACAAAGACCAACAGGTACATGAAATGTGCTCATCATCACTAATCATCAGAAAAACTTGAATTGAAATTACAATGGGATATTATCTGACAACTGTTAGAATGGCCATTATCAGAAAGATAAAAGATAACAAGTATTGATGAAGATGTACAGAAAAGAGAACACTTGTGCCCTGTTGGTGAGAATGTAAATTGGTGCAGCTATTATGCAAAGCAAAGCAAAAGCATTTTTGCAAAGCAAAAATTAAAAATGGAACATACTAAAATAAAACTACTATTACAAACAGAACTCCCATTTCTAGGTGAATATTGAAAGGAAATGAAATCAGTATCTCAAAGAGATATCTGCACCCCCATGTTCATTGTAGCATTATTCATAGAAGCTAAGATATGGAAACAACTTAAGTGTCTGTTGATAGATGAACAGATGAAAATATGGAGTGTATGTACGTACAATGGGATATTATTCAGTCTTAAAAAAGAAGGAAATCTTGACATTCACAACAGTATGGCTAAAACTAAAGGGCATTATGCTAAGTGAAATGAGCCAGAAGCAGACAGGCAAATACTGTATCACCTCACTTACATACGGAACCTAAAACAGTCTAATCTGTAAAAGCAGAGAATAGAATGGTGGTTGTCAGAGATTGGGGGTTGGGGGAAATGGGAAGATGTTTGCCAAAGAGTAAAATGTTTCCGTTATTCCGAATGATTAAGTTCTGAAGGTCTAGTTTACAACATGATGACTACAGTTATGATACTATATTGTATGTTTGAAATTTATAAAAGGGTAGATCTTAAGTGTCCTCTCACTGCACCAAAAGGTAACTATTTGAACTGATATATATTAATTAGGTTAATTGTGGTATTCATTTCACGATGGATACAATTATCAAAACATCGTGTTGTATACCTTAAGTATATACAGCTTTTATTTGTCAATTATTCTTCAGTAAAGCTGGAAAAAATCAGGTAATCAGAGGAAAAAAGAAAGATAAAACCAGTGAGTTCTTAGTTTAGGATAAAGCAGGTATATAGAGTTGTCCTGGGGGAAATGTACATTCTCGGGAGGCATTTTAACTTTTGCAGAGTATGCCAAGTAAGTAATCACAAGAAAGCTTCTCCAGAATTAATCATCTTTTGAAAAAATATGTTGGTCTCCATAAAGCCGTACATAAATATGTGATTATGTTTCTAGGTATGGAGAAGGTGGTAAGAGGCTAGGAGTGGGTGATGGATGGTTCTGAGTTATTTAGGGGAAGACCTTGGCTCTATTTCACCACAGTTCTCCAGAAGGCAACTGAGGCCAGTTTGATGAGGCATGCTCTATGTAACTGAGTATTCAGCTTTTCATTATTATTTTTTTCCAGGATGAGGATTGATAACTACAGTAACTTATCTGACCAGTAAAACTCAGTGTCATTAAAAAAGTGGGCATTATTGGTTTAAACATTGTTAACCAAATTTATATAACTTTCAGAGTCATTCTACATTCCATGTACAAAGAAGAACATGCAACGAAGACTCAAAATGACATGGTTTAATCTGAGCTCTGCTTGGCTTTCTACCTCATCAAACTTAACCTCTCTGAGCTTCTGTTTACAAATGTCTGAGATGGGAATGAAAACACATATCTTGCATGGCTATTATGAGGGTTATATGACTTAATGTGCATAAGAGCATACTGAGAATGTGTCACAGAGTCCTTGGGTAGTAAATGTTACTTAGGTCCCTTAGCTGCAGTGTGAAATAGACATGAATTCGTATAGTAATCTGTAGTTTTTACACTCAAGCATTGGTTAGGTGATTCATTGATTATTGACTTATTCTTTCATGTGTTCATTTTTTATTGATTCATTTAGTCATGTAACAACCATTTACTGGTCACCTACTTACTATAAGGGAAACAAACCAATTTTTTGGAGAAATATTTCTCATGAAATGCTATATACATCATCTGGAAGAAGGTATGAGAAATTAAATCACTACTCAGATGTCAGCAATACTTTTTTTTAAATTCTTTCTTTTCTTTCTTTCTTTCTTTCTTTCTTTCTTTCTTTCTTTCTTTCTTCTTTTTTTCTTTCTTTTGACAGAGAAATCCTACTCACGCTCTGTGCTGACAGTGGGGCTTGAACTCATGAACTGTGAGATCATGATCTGAGCCGAAGTCAAGAGTTAGACACTGAGCCACCCAGGTGCCCTTGTCAGCAATACTCTAAAAGCACTCCCAGAGGTGAAAATTTGTATATATTAACAATATGAGAGGAAAAACAATTAAGATACATTAGCATTTATACATGGTTGTACAGGCAGAACAAGCTAGGTCAAAGAATGGGGAAGCAGACCCAAGAAATCTATATTATCTCCATGTCAGACCACAGACCAATTTGTAGGAATGCGTCTTTCCATTTATTTTGGTCATTCAGTCATTTTCCATTCTCCAGTCTGCCTGTTCTTACTTTCATCTATTTCTCTCCATCCACCAAGTCATCGGTTCATCCATCAAATACTTATTAAACCTCTATTAGGTTCAAGGCACTACAAATATAATAATAGGTCCATTTCCTCAAGGACTTCATTACCTGTTTGCAGAATGAGCATGATATAGATAATTAAAGAACTTTGGGTTAGTTTATTTTAGTAACAATTTATTTTATTTTATTTTTTTAGTGTTTATTTTTATTTTTGAGAGAGACAGAGACAGAATGCGAGTGGGTTCGGGGCAGAGAGAGAGGGAGACACAGAATCCGAAGCAGGCTCCAGGCTCTGAGCTCTCAGCACAGAGCCCGACATGGGGCTCAAACTCACAAGCTGTGAGATCATGACCTGAGCCAAAATCGGACACTCAACCGACTGAGCCACCCAGGCGCCCTATTTTAGTAACAATTTATATAGGTTGGTACTTCATGACTTAGTCATGAAGACCTAAACTGAATCTCAGTTTCTCTACACAGAGAACTTAAACAAGTAACTAACATTTCTTAGCCACCATTTATGTAGCCATCAATTCATGACTGTAATAGTGCATATTTCATAGGACTACTGTGCAGATGAAATGAAACAATACATGAGACGCATTATTCAATATGTGCAACATCATCATGATGTTACATGGTATAGAGACACTAACTTGATTTTGATGTGGAAATGTCAGAGACATTTTTCCAGAATGGGTCTATGGAACAGTGCCTTAGAAGGGAGTCTGATTATCCAGGCAGCAAACCAGGGTGGAGGAGGAGATGGTTTGCAGGCAGATAGAGTAGCATTTGCACAGGCATTGTGGAGATTAGAGGCTTAGCTGTGAAATTCTGTTGCCACTTTGTCCCTTCATTTTTCAAAGCCATTTATGGAGCAGCAAGTGAGGAAAGCAAGGGGCTAAAATAAAAGAAAGCACAGTTTGAAGAGAGGGAGCTTAGAAATAGGTACTTAGAGTTCTCTGGCTGAGTCCAGGGGGTCTTTAAGAGCTTCACAGGTTTAAGAGCTAAGTTACATAAATAAATGGCCATTATTATTAAAAGGGGAATAAACTTTTATTTCAAGCAATGAGTTCTCTGATTTGCTAAATGGAGTAAAAAAAAATATTAGATCCAATTAGAAATTTTAGTAGGCTTAATTTTAAGTCTTTTAATTTTATGCCCAAGTCTGTCTGTACATTTTTTTCAAGTTTCTGATATTTTGTGTGCTGAGAAAAAAAAAAAAAGGAAAAGAAGAGAAAAAAGGAAAAAAGAAAGGAAAAAGTAAGCTCTTTTCTGTGGGATATAGTTCATGAAATATGTTGTGTACAGGCAAGCAGAATATATCATTTGCTATTAGAATAAGCTCATTTGATGGATCATAAAATATATTTAAAATGTGCTTTAAAAAGAAGAATGACATCAAACACTTGTAAGTTCCTTGAGAGGAAATGTCTGATCCTGAATATTTACCACCAAATCTCTACCATAAGGCAATGAAGTCTATAAATACTCACTGAGTGCTTAACTGTTCTGTTAAATTAAGATTTTAGAGGATGGGAATATATTTTGATTTTTATAGTGTCTGAAATTGTAATAGAAATTTATGAAGTTATATTTTATAATTATAAGTTTTCTTACTTCCGAGGATATTAACAGTGGTTCATGGTCAAAGCACCCAATTTAAAGAACAATTCAAATTAACCCTATATAGTATCAGACTTACTAGTTCTTTTTGATTCTTTACAGATTTATTTATATATTTTCATCTAGCAAGTAACTTGAAATTCTACTATGCATCAGGAAACACATTAGGCACAAATAAAAGTGAGATACAAATGAAAGTATAGGCCCACATTGCTCAACAAAGATATAAAACAGGAATAGCAAAAAACTGTTTTACCAGGTGGAAAGTGGTATGTGCTGTGAGAGGTCCAGATAAAATACTGTGCAGTTTGTTTATTGCTTGAACAGAAGTATTCTCCACCCTTTGAAAATTGACAAACCCTCGACTTTATCATTGGAGAGAATAAGATCTAAAGAAATGAAGTCATGCTAGCTAATCAGAGTCTCCTGTCATAGAGGCCATCAAATTGGTTTGACCCATTTGACACCAAGAAGTTTCTGTGTGTCAGGTATCTTTCAAATCACTTTGCATAAGTTGACACAACCAATCTATGAACTAGATACTTTGATGATTCTCATTTATAGATCAGAGCACTGAGGCACAGGGAAGTTGATAATTTGTACAAGGTCTCCAAGAGAGTAAAAGGTACCACCAGGATTTGAACTTAGCTGGACTGGTTCCAGAACCAACATTCTTACTTATTATGTCACACTGACCGTCACTGAAAAGAGCCACCTTTTCCATGCTGACAGTTTCTGTCCAGTGTGTAAATGGCATCTTCAGTATAAGTACAGGAGCCATAGGAGTTCAGAAAAGGAAAACCTAATCCAGAGTATGTGGGGTCACAGGAGAGAAGGTATGATCATCACTCTTAAGTTAGCCTGCAGGGATAAGTATGAGTTAAAGAAGAGAAGAACAAAGAAAAGTGTATGCCCAAAGTGAGGCAGTAGGATAAATAGCAAGTACTATTAAAGAAATCTTTAGGAAGCAACAAATATAGCACACTCAGCCACTCAGATCCTAAAAGTCGGGTTCCTTCAAACCTCCACAGTTTGAGGATTTGCAGCTTGGCAAACCTAGAATGAAGGGAGACCATTGTCATATGTGAATATACAGAGGTCCTTATGAATAATTGTTCTGTGTTTGTTGAAATAAATGAATGACAACAGCATACCAAGTGAAGACTGTAGCAATAACATGTTTAAGTTTTTGTGTAATAATAACAAATGGAAAATTGACACTCATTGACTTATCGCTTGCTAGAAAAAATAAATCAGGATCTTTTCTTTCTCCCACCTCAGTTCTCTCCAGCCTAGGAAATTCAGCAATGTTGTTCAAAACTCCAGGTTTAATTTTCCACTGCTTTCTTTATCTTTCTTAAGACTTCTTTGAAAAACTCTACTCCTGCTCTGTCTTAATTTAGCCTCATATCCCTATTTCTAATTTTCTATTTTCTTTCTCTCTTAAAATTGTCTACAAAAATAGGAATGATGTAGTTGCTTTGTCCTGGAATAAAAATACTCAGTTACTAAAGCTCTCTTTAGAAGACAATGCATTTGTGCTCCCAGTACAAATGAGGAAGCTACTAAATGGAGAGAAAATAATACTGCAGATTGGAGTTGCAAAACCATGGTAGTGAAGTAGGAGTGACTAGGAAAAAGATACAGATCTTAAACTCCTCCTTTACTATTTACCAGCCATAATTCTGGTGAAATCATCCTCTCTGAACCTCAGTTTTCATCTGTAAAATGTAGAAAATAATAGTACCTCTTACACAAGATTGTGTTATGTTTTAAAGTTATAAGTCACATAAAGGGCTTAACCTAGTGCCTGGCAAATTAAAAGTGGTTGCAAAATATTAGTCTGGGTAGTTGGAGAGGAGCCAGATCATGGCAGATCTTACATAACTTGCTAAGAACATTAAATTTATACCGTGAGCTGCGTGACTCCAGCTCCAGGATCGGAGCAATTGAGAGACAGAGTCAGTGTTTATTTAAAATGGATGCATCTTCAAAATTGGCAAAGATGAAGTGAAGCTTTCACTTTTTGCAGATGACATGATATTATACATGGAAAATCCGATAGACTCCACCAGAAGTCTGCTAGAACTGATACATGAATTCAGCAAAATTGCAGGATACAAAATCTATGTACAGAAATCAGTTGCATTCTTATACACTAACAATGAAGCAACAGAAAGACAAATAAAGAAACTGATCCCATTCACAATTGCACCAAGAAGCATAAAATACCTAGGAATAAATCTAACCAAAGATGTAAAAGATCTGTATGCTGAAAACTATAGAAACCTTATGAAGGTAATTGAAGAAGATATAAAGAAATGGAAAGACATTCCCTGCTCATGGATTGGAAGAATAAATATTGTCAAAATGTCAATACTACCCAAAGCTATCTACACATTCAATGCAATCCCAATCAAAATGGCACCAGCATTCTTCTCGAAACTAGAACAAGCAATCCTAAAATTCATATGGAACCACAAAAGGCCCCGAATAGCCAAAGCAATTTTGCAGAAGAAGACCAAAGCAGGAGGCATCACAATCCCAGACTTTAGCCTCTACTACAAAGCTGTCATCATCAAGACAGCATGGTATTGGCAAAAAAACAGACACATCGGCCAATGGAATAGAATAGAAACCCCAGAACTAGACCCACAAACGTATGGCCAACTCATCTTTGACAAAGCAGGAAGGAATATCCAATGGAAAAAAGACCGTCTCTTTAACAAATGGTGCTGGGAGAACTGGACAGCAACATGCAGAAGGTTGAAACTAGACCACTTTCTCACACCATTCACAAAAATAAACTCAAAATGGATAAAGGACCTGAATGTGAGATGGGAAACCATCAAAAACCCTAGAGGAGAAAACAGGAAAAGACCTCTCTGACCTCAGCCGTAGCAATTTCTTACTTGACACATCCCCAAAGGCAAGGGAATTAAAAGCAAAAATGAACTATTGGGACCTCATGAAGATAAAAAGCTTCTGCACGGCAAAGGAAACAATCAACAAAACTAAAAGGCAACCAATGGGATGGGAAAAGATATTTGCAAATGACATATCGGACAAAGGGCTAGTATCCAAAGTGTATAAAGAGCTCACCAAACTCCACACCCGAAAAACAAATAATCCAGTGAAGAAATGGGCAGAAAACATGAATAGACACTTCTCTAAAGAAGACATCCGGATGGCCAACAGGCACATGAAAAGATGCTCAACGTCGCTCCTCATCAGGGAAATACAAATCAAAACCACACTGAGATATCACCTCACGCCAGTCAGAGTGGCCAAAATGAACAAATCAGGAGACTATAGATGCTGGAGAGGATGTGGAGAGACAGGAACCCTCTTGCACTGTTGGTGGTAATGCAAACTGGTGCAGCCACTCTGGAAAACAGTGTGGAGGTTCCTCAAAAAATTAAAAATAGACCTACCCTATGACCCAGCAGTAGCACTGCTAGGAATTTACCCAAGGGATACAGGAGTACTGATGCATAGGGGCACTTGTACCCCAATGTTCATAGCAGCACTCTCAACAATAGCCAAATGATGGAAAGAGCCTAAATGTCCATCAACTGATGAATGGATAAAGAAATTGTGGTTTATATACACAGTGGAGTACTACGTGGCAATGAGAAAGAATGAAATATGGCCCTTTGTAGCAACGTGGATGGAACTGGAGAGTGTGATGCTAAGTGAAATAAGCCATACAGAGAAAGACAGATACCATATATGTTCACTCTTATGTGAATCCTGAGAAACTTAACCGGATCCCATGGGGGAGGGGAAGGAAGAAAATAAAAGAGAGAGGTTAGAGTGGGAGAGAGCCAAAGCATAAGAGACTCTTAAAAACTGAGAACAAACTGAGGGCTGATGGGGGGTGGGAGGGAGGGGAGTGTGGGTGATGGGTATTGAGGAGGGCATCTGTTGGGATGAGCACTGGGTGTTGTATGGAAACCAATTTGACAATAAATGTCATATATTTAAAAAAATGAAT
This sequence comes from Herpailurus yagouaroundi, assembly GCF_014898765.1. Lineage (NCBI taxonomy): Eukaryota > Metazoa > Chordata > Mammalia > Carnivora > Felidae > Herpailurus > Herpailurus yagouaroundi. Next base: position 9,834,686 of record NW_024412411.1, on the reverse strand, counting down.
AAATAAAATAAAATAAAATGGATGCATCTTCCACTTAGTTGAAGATGGGTTGCAAATGTGCAAACCAGAAGCAGAAATGGAGAGGGAAACATGAGCCCAACAGTATATTTAGTGCATTTGTTCAGGTTGCATATTCTTCAGTTCATCACATAGAGGATGCCAGTTTATGCCAAAGACAATTTTGGGCATTTAAAAATGTCAGGTGCATATCTTAATAAAGGATCTCTTTTAGCCATTACTCTGAAAAAAAAAAAAAAAGGTTTTAGTAATTCCATGGCTTCTCTTAGGACCATTAGTATGATGAAGTCTTTAACTTGTAAATGTACAAGGTGTCGTTTTTAACTGAAGTGAATATAAATCTCTGCATGTCACTGAAGGTCAAGCTATTACTCCCTAAGGCCTCATAGAGATTCTGGCAGGAATCGGTATCTTTTCCCCACCTGTGCTTTCTTTCCAGGGTCAGTCCACCGATATTTTAATCTTAAGCTATGAATACAAAAGAGTTATGTATTGATGCCATTTTCTCCACATTAACCCATATGCTTAGGGCATGGCCTTCATCACAAGTCCTTATGGTAAAAATTCAATGAAATGCATGTCTGTTTTGCTCTTCAGAGCAGTTAGAACTATAGGTCACAATCCCCATGGATAGCTGAGATACAACAATGTATCATCCTTCCATAGCAGTGCCTTTTGAAGTCCGTAGACAAGATGCCTTTTGAATCTGCCTTTTACAATAGATGTGAGTCTTCCTCTTGATTATTAACCATCTTCCATTTTGCACCGCCTAATCTAATAACTGCAATTATGTTAGTCAAGCTTTGATTATATCTTAAGTGTTTTATAATGCCAACAGAAATTGTTTATATCCTCTGTATAATTTTTTTCAGTAAGGATCTAGCTACTTGATAGGGAGAGTAAAAAGTATATCGAAAAAAAAGTACATCGAGACAGAGAAATATAAATATAACATGCAATTTGTTATGCAGATTTTTGTTTTTAAGAGAGTTTTGGAAAGCTTAAGTAATGTTTCTAAAGTCATCTTGGTAAGTGTTGGAGCTAATAAAGGACACCATTCCCAGGGTTCTAATGTATTGTAATTTAGGTTTTACTTTTTTATTCCTGTGTTTTAGATAATCTAAAAAAAGTATCTCCCCATGATCTTACTGTTCAGAAGAGATCACTTTAGGTATATTAATTTATCTTATTATTTCTTATTGTTAATTCTACATCAGCCAGGGAAATCATTATACTGCTAAGTCTTGAGCTATAAATGTTAGACATTATTTAGTGTCCTGTGCTGTGAGGGATGAGGACGTACTACACTTATACTTGCCCAATCTCCCCAAATTAAGGAAGTTCCCTTGTGGAACAAGATGGCACAAATCTTTGACTGGGTCTTTTATCCCTACTTTCCCTATTTGAATTCTTTTTTTTTTTTTTTTTTTTTTTTTGAGAGGGAGAGTGAGAGAGTGGGTTGTGGGGAGGGGCAAAGGGAGACAGAAAGAGAGCAGGCTCCATGCCCACCATGGAGCTCGATAAGGGACTAGATCTCATGACCATGAGATCATGGCCTGAGATGAAATCAAGAGTCAGATGCTTAACCTGCTAAGCCACCCATTTGCCTGCCTCTCCCTTTTTGAATTATTAATCCAAGTAATTCATTTCTCTGATCTTCACTTTTCTTATCAATAAAATGAGGATAACACTACACTAAATTGTATTTTCCAGTACTTTAATTCTCTGAAACCAAAGGTTCTTGATGAAAAGCCAAATCATGTATAATCTTCCTGAATCGAACTCCTCACTTCTATCTTAATCCACAAAAGACTAGGCATTGGCTGGGCTTTCAAAGTACATTTGTCTTCCTTAACTCTCTCTGGATTGCTGGCTTGCAGTGCTTGCTCTCTCTGGGGAATGCACCTGCTATATAGAAAATAAACCAGAGAGACTGTCGCTCTCTTAATTTTGGGGGGGTCCTCACCCTCATTTCTTGACATTGATTCTTTGGAATTCTCATGATGTTTTGTAATGTTCCTCTCGTGCGAAGTGCTTTATAAACTGAGAAATTCTCTACCTTAGGCAGGAAATGATGGAACTACTTGTGTTGTTATTATTATTGTTTTGTCCTCGATTTCTCTGTATAGGTCTTAAAATTAGAAGCTCACACTCCAGCATAGGAACCATTCCTAATACTTTCCTGTGGGCCAGAACATGGATTCTAAATAGTACACTTTAAGGCAATTTCATGTCAACTTCAAATTTTCTACCCCAGGTTAAAATTGTGTATTATATTTTTTTCTGCCTCCTTTGAAAACTCAGTAGCATAATGTGTCTCTATCTTCTTATAACATTATGAGAAAAGACAGATGATTTGATAACATCTTCAGTAAGTCAATATTGGCTATTGTATATCACCCAATCTTTCCCTTAGAAATGGGGTGATTTCCTGGGGGAAAATGCATGAGGATTTGCTTTTAAATGATTCAAAGGCTTATTCTGAATAAATCTCTCTAGAGAAAACTCCAGTTTGAAATCTCACCTCCAATGGCTGGATTTGCTGTTATTTTTCTGAGAAATATCCACTTACAAATAATAGATGCAACACCACAGAATTCTGAAGAATGACTGGGGAATTCCTGTTGTTATTGCTCAGTTCTTATAATCCTCAAATCTCTGGTTTTCTGTCTGTCATATTCTCAGTGGCTGGGTCAGTCACTGCTGCTTACAAATGGCCTACACTCTTGGTAAAGCCCTGGGGTGCTTGCACTGCTTTTGAGCTCCCATCAGCTTTATTCTTCAAAAGTAAATGCTGCCTAAGTCCCCCAAGCATTAGACCATGACCCAAATCTCGCAGAGATGGTACAACTTCACTTCCATGCAATAAATATTATGAGTACTAACTATCTTTTCGAGCAGTCCATTAAAGACTGCCCTGCTTTCTTCCATAGTTTCCATGGGGAAGTATCCATTTGTGCCTTATAATTATGAAAATAATTGTTATCGGTACCATTGTTTGTGACTACCATAGTTGCCGTGCACGGTTTTATGATTTATGCACATTATCCTTAGTTTCATAGTAATTATTATCTCCCTCTACAGATGAAGAAATTGAGACTTACAGAGGGAAAATAACATTCCCAAGTTCTCAAAGTTAGTAAGTTGGAGAATTGGTCTTTGAAGGTGGGTGTCTCTGGTCTCTTCTTCATTATATGACACAGATACTAGAAATCTCATTTTTGTTTCACTTTGGTTAAGGAAGAACTGGCATAACACAGGGGACATTGGGTGCCATTTGAGAATAAATCTTATTTTAGAGAGAATTTAGAAAGAAGATACCATTGCAATTATCCATCCTTTCTCAGCACACCGTATGCATTTGTGACTGTCCTAGGAGCTGAGGATGTAAAATTGAATCAGTCATGACCCTTGCCATTAAGAAGCTCATAATTTAGTTGGGACTGGCAGGATCACATACTCTTACTAAACTCTTTGTGTTAATCAGGATAGACTAACTTGTATTACAAATTACTCCTCAAACCCCAATTAATGAAATACAAGTTTCTGAGTCAAATCACAATCTAATTTAGGTGCTGAATGGGGTCAGAGTCTCTAATAAGTCCTTCAGGTATCTAGCCTTCTTCCATCTTGTGGCTTCACTCTTATGTAGATCCCTAGACTCATCTCCATTCACCCACTGAATGAAGAATAAGAATGAAGATTTTGTATGGGGATTTTATATGGGTTAAGACAGTCCTAGATGTGGTCAGTATCACTTCTGTTCATATTACATTGGCCAAAATGGTATCACATTACCATTTCTAACTGCAAGCATGGCTGAGAAATATGGTCTAGCTATGTGACCAGAAAGAAGAGGAAGATGAACATGGGTAAGCACCAGTAATCTCTATCACATCCTTCTCTAGTCTATTACCACAATAATTAAAAATGGATGTCAGTTGACCAGCAGTAGAAGGGGTAAAGAGAGGCCAACAGTAGGAGGGAGCATTCATACATTCATTTATCAAACAGGTAATTTTGTAGATACCAGGATTGCATGACTGAACAAGATAGGGCCACTGTTCTTTGTTCTTCTTCTTTTTTTAATTTTTTTAATGTTTATTTACTTTTGAGAGAGAGCGAGCATGAGTTGGGGAGGGGCAGAGAGAGAGTGAGACACAGAATCCAAAGCAGGCTCCAGGCTCTGAGCTGTCAGCCCAGAGCCTGTGGTGGGGTGCGAACCCACAGCCACTTAACCAACTGAGCCACTCAGGCACCCCAGGACCACTGTACATATGGGATTGGTCGTTTAGCAGAAGGGGAGACTACATAAAGAAATAAGCAAGAAAATATCTGTTGGAGATATGTGTTGTAAAGGAAATAAAACAGAGTGATGTGATAGAATGTCTGAAAGTCTACTTTAGACTGTGTGGTTGGGGAGTAACATATGCAAAACTAGAGGTGAAGAGTAGGTGAAGAGTAGGTGAGAGCAGGTTCAGAGCAGTCAGTTGTGATAGGAGTGTAGTGTATGGGACTTGGAGAAGGGTGAGAGAACAGGTGGCTGCCTAGGCAGGTTAGGGCCAGATCTTAAAGGAGCTTGCGTGATAGGTGAATGTTTTGTTTTTGTTTTGATTTCTCCTCTAGTCAATGAGAATCCATTGCTCTAAGGAGCAACCCAAGCAGATTTTCAACAGCCTTGACAGTTTTAAAGCAGTCAGACTGGAGGAGGTAAGATTAGAAGGAGGAAGGCAAAGCTGGTATATAAAGAAGTGCTGAAATGCTGAGCTGAGGGAGAAGCAGTGTGGGTTTTGGAAGAGGGGTGAATTGCAGAGACATTTCTGGGAAAAAAAAACGGCAGGACTTGTTGACCAATGATCTGAGTGATGAAGACTGAGACATCAACACCTCTTAGATTTCTAGTTTGAGCGACTACTGCTTTTACTACCTACAGAAGCAGTCCACAGGGCTGGAGGGGAGCTGGTGGGGGGTGCAGTAGAGGAAATGTGCCTTTACCATTCACTCTTATCATGTACTTATCTATTTTACATTGAGGTTGAATATTCTTGAGAGCATTACAGCTGAAAATCCATGCACAATTTTATTTATGCTTTTTGTCTAGTAACTTCCAGTACTTTTGCCATTCTGCTGTGTCCTGAAAAAAGAGATGGGGCAGAAGTAATAGTACAGTATTTACTTAGTATGTAAAGCATACAAAGCTTGCTTTGTATACTTTGCATACAATCTCTCATTTTTGTCCTCATAATAAATTTGTGAAGCTGGTGATATGTCATTTTTTTTAGCAATGGGGAAACTGAGGCCCAGAGAAAACCTTGCCACAGTAAAAAACAAACAAACAAAAAAAAAAAAACAAATCCCACAGTAAAGGGAAAAAAACAAACAAAATTGAGATGTGAAGAGAGGTCAGGTGGAAGGAAGGAATGCAGGTATTTGTAGCATCACCTACAGAGACATCAAGCCATTTACCCACAGTGAAGAGAGTATCAGATGAAGAAAACAAAACTGATTTCTAGGTTCCCTATGTTCCTTTTGTCTCCCCTATATAACATTTCCAATGCTCTCTGGAAAAACGAAACAAAGCAAACAACAACAACAACAAAAATGAACACATTTAGGCATCCTGAGGTCACAGGTGTTTGGTTTTCATTCCTCATTATAATCACTGAAAATCAAATGCTGCAAAGGTTATTTTTATTGTTTATTTTTTTAAAGTTTACTTTTATTTATTTTGAGAGAGAGATAGAGAGCAAGTGTGGGAGGGGCAGAGAAAGAGGGAGAGAGAATCCCAACCAGGTTCCACATTGTCAGCACAGAGCCTGATGTGGGGCTCGAACTCACAAACCCTGAGATCATGACCTGAGACAAAATCAAGAGTCGGTTGCTTAACCGACAGCCACTCAGGGGCCCCTTTTATTGCTTATTTAAAAGGCACTTAAATAAAGGGCACTTAAATAAAAGTACTATTTAGCTATCTTTAAGTGTTTCATTCTATTATTGCTATTTTTCAAACTGTTCTCAACCTAAAGGTTTTACCTACATAGAAAGAAATTGGTAGACTTGCAGGAAAGAAAAGTTAGACCCAGCAATTATTTTCAGTAGCAAATTAATTTTGCAAATGGGCCTTATAAATAGTGAAGGTATATAGATAAAAATATTTTAACCAAGGCCAGAGAGTAACAAAACTATATGAAGAAAAATAGTGGGCAGCTATTTTAGATAAAGTGGTATGACAGTTAATTTTATGTGCCAAATTGAGTTGGCCATGGGGACCCCAGTTACTTGGTTAAACTTAATTCTGGATGTGTCTACCAGGGTGTTTCTGAACGAAATTAGCATTTGAATTGGTAAACTGAGTAAAGGAAATTGCCTTCCCCTAAGTGGGTGGGCCTCATCCCATCCATTGGAGGCTTCAATAGAACAAAAATGATGGAGTGAAGGAGGATTCAGTCTCTCTGCCTGCCTTCAAGCTGAGACATCAGTCTTCTCCTTCAGTCTCAGACTTCAACTGGAATTTATATCATCAGGTCTACCACTTCTTAGGCCTTCAGACTCAGACTGAAACTATACTTGGTTCTCCTGGGTCTTCAGCTTTCTCACTGCAGCCCTTGGAACTTCTCAGGCTCCACAAATTCATGAGCCAATCTTTCTTATTTATTATGTATCTCCATATACAAAATATATACACACACACACTTACACATATATATGGTTATATGTATATATCCATCATACACACACACAGACACACACAGACACACACAAATTGACAGACAGGGACAGAGAGATTGGTTTTGTTTCTGTGACTAGTACATGTAGTCAAGGAAGAAACTAGAATGAAGTGCAAGAGTGAGTCCCATAGGATTTAAGGGAGAAATATTCTTAGGAGGCAGAACAGCAAGTACAATGGTACTGACGTGGGAGGAACAGCAGGGATGCCAGTGTGACTGAGTGGATTTAACCAAGGGAGGAGTGATTAGAGCAGCAGTCTGTGGCCAATTCTTATAGAACCTTATTGCCATAGTAAGGATATTAGATTTTATTCTAGGTGGAATTGGCAGCCACTGGAAAGTTTTTGGTAGCTTACTCTCTAATGGTTCAGAAAAAGACTTTTAATAATAGATCTATTACACACACACACACACACACACACACACACACATGCACACATACACACAGAGGGAGAGAGAATAAAAAGAAAGAGAAGGGAAGGAAAGAGAAAAGACAAATGCAATGAAATGTTAACAGTTGAAGAAACTGGTAGGTTATGGGGGTTCTATGTACTCTACTTACAACTTTTCTGTACTTTTGAATTTTTTTAAAACAAACATATATATATATGAGCCCAGATATATATATAAAACAAACATATATATAAATGAGCCCAGATATATATATATATAGGCTCATTTGAACACCCATATCTTTGGAATCAGAGAGAATTGAAGTCAATTGCCACTTACAGATGAGTAACCTTAGACAAGTCACTTAATTTCTCAGCATCTCCCTTTTTCTTATCCGCCAATTACCACATACTTTGATCCTTGTTTGTGAGAATTCAGTGTTATATATATAGAGAGATTACCTGGTGCATAGTAGACATTCAGTAAACAATGGCTATTAGTACAATGGAAAATAATTTTTGCATATTACCAGAGGAATTTGCATTTTTTCCCGCCAGATAACAGTATCAACAGATCAAGACTAAAATATGAACTGTACTGTTTTAAGATGTAATTTTGAGCATATGAATAATGACACAAGGAGAATTTGGAGATTTGACCACATATCTATTAATATTGTCTATGTTGCAGGAATAATGCTTGGGATCAGAGATTCAGAGACAAGAAAACACTCTTAATCCAAAAAGATTTCCCAGTCTAGTGAATAAGAGAGATAAGAAAGAAGTTAATTTTTCTAGTGTGAAATATGGTATGACACAGGTAAACACAACGTTCTGTGAGAGCAAAATTGATACCCACCTAAATTATTTGCTGATTATGGTAATAGTACAGATGAAAAATATGAACTTACCAGGAAAAGAGAGAAATTTGCAAGGAATTTTATAATTCAAACTTTTATCTTTTTAATTCTGTTGACAATGAAATTTATTTTCCCCATATCCATTAAATGTGAGTTACCTTATGCATTTATTTATTTTTACTTTTTCTGTTTTTTTTTAAATCTCCTTGTAGATACAAGCAATTCTATTATCATCATAAGTGCCAATTAAGATGGAGGTCATTGTTTCAGAAGTGCCTAAAATACCAGTTTTCTAAACTAGATTTTTAGTGTATTTCCTTCTTTTTTCCCTGAACATCACTTAAGCTGCTTCCCTGACCAGCTTAGTTTGTTTCCTCCTTTGCTGATTGTTCTGTTTCTACCATCTAGCTATTTAAAGATCCACTCACTTTTCTGCCTGTGTTTTCTTATTCCAGGAAAGCTTGATGGGGCTTGCTTTATGTTAGATACTTTGCTTTTCAGATCTTATAAGGCACAATTAGAAACTAAGGCTGATTTTATTTAAAAATAAAAAACAAACAAACAAACAAAAAAAACAGGTCACATCCTATGCATCCTTCATAAGTATCAACTGCAGAGATTTTGTGATGACTCGAAGAAGGCTGCCAGTACTCCAGAACATTTTGGACTCCACTCAAGAAACTATTGTTAATGTTTCCTTCGCCTCCACCCACAACAAGAACCAGAGAATCAGTTTTCTGTCTGTAGAGTTATACTCTGTGTTGTTTCATGAACTAATCACTAATTTAATATTAGGAAGGACTGTAGTAGTCACGGTACATGACCTACTCTATTCTTGCAACCTTGTTGCTCATCACAAACTTGACATGATGACCACTTGCTTCTAGTACAAAACCTCACATGAGCATCCCTTCAGATGTATGTGGGCCTAGTTTTTTCACTATCTATCCAGATGTTGACTGGCATATATGCTCAGTAGCTTCTGCCCTCTAAAACTGCATGCATTGCACATAATTCCTTTTATAGGACAGCCATTCAGATATCATACCCTCAACCCCAATAACCTCCATTACATCTGCATGTTTCTTTAAATTTATGTTAAATATGCATAGCTTCTTAATTTACTTCTTATGACATGTTTGGAAGGTTTCCATTACTATATGCTCGCTGCCTTCCCCTGAATGTTTTCCAGATTATTAGTGACCCTCTTTAATAACACAGAACCACCTTTATTTATTTATTTATTTATTTATTTATTTATTTATTTTTAATTATTTTTAATGTTTATTTATTTTAGAGAGAGGGAGGGGGAGAGACAGAGTGCAAGTGAGGGAGAGGCAGAGACAGGGAGACACAGAATCTGAAGGCGACTCCAGGCTCTGAGCTGTCAGCACAGAGGCAGATGCAGGGCTTGAACTCACAAACTGCAAGATCATGACCTGAGCCAAAGTCAGACAATGAACAGACTGAGCCACCCAGGAGCCCCAAACCACCTTTAAATATGACTCTTAAAACTGAATATAATTATTAAATTGGTGTCCAACCAATATCAAATAAAATAAAAGTAACCTCGACCTTGATTTGAACACTGTTTCAGAATCAAATTATTAATGAACAAAAACGTGGTGAGTCATTTTGTAAAGCCAGGTTTCTTTAGAAGCCCCTCAAATATACAAATCTGTTGAATTAACCTTTTTTCACATATTGGTTTTACTTAAATTGAGGAAAATTTGTCTTGTTTTTATTTTGAAGACTGAAATTTGTGTATTTACTCTTTCTCCAAGGTAGGCACTCTCAAATCATTTAAGACACAGAATCAAATTAATATGAAAAAAGTAACTTTTGTTGATTTACTGTGTTCATACTAATAGTTTTTATAATTTTGTAGAGCTTTTCATTTCAGTAAATTTTAGCAACATATTACTAACATTATTACAGCTTCTGTAGTGAGTAGAAAAATTGATTCTTCGTAATTATCTTTGGATTGATATTTACATACTTTACATTTAATTAAAAATTTTAAGAAACCATCAATTATTAACTTTAGTAACCATTTATTAGAGTAGATTAATTTATTATTTTTCCCAGTCTGTTTTGCTATGTGTCCTTTCAGCAAATCCTGTATTATGGTAAATACCACATCAAGATTTGGGGGAGATATGAATTCTGTTTCTTGTCCATAACAATGACCATCAACAATCTACAGATACTGTCAAGCTATCTGAACTGAATGTGTCTCTTAGTCTTGATATTTTTTTGTTTTGTTTTGTTTTTGTTTTTGTTTCATTTTCTTTTGTTAACAGGGCTCTTAGTCTTGAAGTTTTTATAAGAAATCAATAGATCGAAACTATTTCCAGGACCATAACACGTGCCTTGTCAAAGTGTATCTGTAGAATCATTGTCCTTTCTGAGTGACACCTCTCCCTCTTTAATTCATCCTCTCATTTACTGATTTTTGAAAATTTAATATACTATGGTTGTCTGTGAATATCCTCCAATATCTAATGGAAATAATAATAATAATAATGGTAATAAAATGGTATATATTATCAATAGCTTACTATAAATCAATTACTATGTTAGACACTTTGCCTGCGTAATGGCTGATCCTCACAATGGCTCTACAAAAGGTATTAGAATGCCTATTATACATGTTAAGAAAATGAGACTCAAATGTATTAAGTGACTTTCCCAAGGTCACCCATATAATAAGTGGTTGAGATAAAATTTGAATGTTTGAGATGTTTGAGGTCCTCTTAATTCATTCAGTAAATATACCCTGAGTGCTCATTATGTCTCAGATGCTATTCAGACACTAGAATCAGAAGAACAAATAAGACTAATGGTACACACATTTAAGAAGCTTAGACCTTTGTAGTGGTTGGGAGTGAGATGGTATAGGCAATCAATCAAGTAAATAAATGGACACAATAATTTCATACAGTGATGAGTTCCAGGATTAAAATCAAACAGACTAGTGGAATATGGAATGTCTCAGTACCATAACCAAGGTAGCCAAGGAAGAACACTGTAATAAATGAGACATGACTGACACATAGGGCAAGCCATGTGGACATCAGGGGTATCTAGGGGTAGGTGTTCTGAGTAGAAGGAATAGAAAGAATAAAAGCCATGAAAAATGGAAGATTTGGGACTGTTCAAGAAAAAGAAGGAAGAACAGGGCCAGTATGGATGGTGTTTAATAAGGAATGGGGACTACTGAAGAGTTATTTTAAGTGACCATGATGCTTGAAATAGGTAACAGTAGAGACAGAGAGAACATTAGAGATACCAGAAATAAATTTTGGAGGTTCTTAATTCAATTCAACTTATATTATCCTAATTTTAGCATTTACCTTTATTCACTCTAATCTCCACATATGCCAGATAACTTGCTGATCCCCACAATGTTCTTATGTTTTTCACAGCTCATTTATTTCTAAAGCCTGTGATTCCCTGTTTCCAGATCTTTCTCTGGGATACTTTAACTCCTAGGTTAAGTCACAAATTATAGGATGTCTTTATGGTGAAGTCTTTTCCAAGCCTCTCTTTCTTTGAATCAGAAAGGGTACTTTATTTTCTCCTTTGTTTTTGTGTATGACAATCTGAATAGTTTCATTACTTAGGTCTTATACTTTAATCCCTGACTTGCTAAATGAAACTTTTTGAGGGAAAAAATGATCTCCTACATCTTTGCAACCTATCACTTTGCATATAGTAGGACACAAGAATTGTACATTGAATTAAACTAGGTGCTCATAGGACACCTGGGTAGCTCAGTCGGTTAAGCTTAGTTTTCTTTGAATGTTGTAACAAATTACCACAAATTTCATGACTTAAAACAACACAGGTCTATTATCTTACACTTTTAGAGGTCTTAAATCAAACCAGTCTCACTGAAGTAAAGTCAAGATGTTGGCAGAGTGGGTTTCTTCCAGTGGCAGTAGGGGAGAATCTGTTTTCTTGCCTTTCCAGCTTTTGGAAGCTCCGTGCATTCCTTGACTTGGTTCCATATTGCATCATCTCCACTCCTTTTCCTTGTTTATCAGATTACCTTCTCTGATTTTGACCCTTTTGCTTCTGTCTTAAAAGGGCCCTATGATTGCTTTGGACTCATGCAGATAATCCAGGGTAATCTCCCCAACTCAAGGCACTAAATTCATTCATATCTGCAAAGTCCTTTTTACCATGTAAGATAATATATTTACAAGTTCTAGAGATTAGGATGTCACATCTTTGAAGGGTCATTATTTAGCCTACAACATATATCTTATGATATGTCATCCCTCTTTGCTCCCATTGATATATTTAATCAGGAAACATCGCTTCCAAGGGTACCTGAGTGGCTCAGTCGGTTAAGCATCCAACTTTAGCTCAGGTCATGATCTCACAGTTTGTGAGTTGGAGCCCCTTATCAGGCTCGGTGCTGACAGCTTGGAGCCTGGAGCCTGCTTCGGATGCTGTGTCTCCCCCTCTGTCTGCCCTTTGCCTGCTCATGCTATGTCTCTGTCTGTCTCTCTTTCTCTCTCTCAAAAATAAATAAACATTAAAAAAAATAAAAAGGGAAAACATCAATTTCTACTTGTGAGAGTCACTCTTCCACTGACCTTTGTGACAGAGCCCAGATCTTCCTGGTAGACTGTTTCTTCCCACTGTTTCTAAGTTCCTTTTCCACCTTTTTGCATGGTAAAAGTTATCTTTTATCAGATTTTCTCTATCAGCTACTTATATAATAGTAATTCCAATAAATATTTGGTAATTAAGTACTGGTAATAACTAACTCTTATTCATTTATTGAAGATCAGGCACTATTCTAAGTGTTTTGAATATATAATTTCATTTAACTCATGCAGTGATCCTGTGAGTTAAGGTTCTGTCATTAATTAAATTTATCTGATGAAGAAACAGAGGTAGAGAGGTTGTGGAGCGCCTAGGTGGCTAGTCGGTTAAGTTCTGACTTCAGCTCAGATCATGTTCCCACGGCTTGTGGGTTTGAGCCCTGCATCGCATTGGGCTCTGTGCTGACAGCTCAGAGCCTGGAGCCTACTTTGGATTCTGTGTCTCCCTCTCTCTGCCCCTCCCCCACCCATGCTCGCATGCTCTCTCTCTCTCTCTCTCAAAAATAAATAAAAACATCAAAAAAATTTTGAAGGAGAGAGGTTGTGCAACTTGCCCAAAGTCAAGAGTTAATACATGGAAATACCATATTTTAACCCAAGAATCTGATTCCAGAACCTGGGTTTGAAACTGCTGTTGCATACTTCCTTCCTGCATTAATGGAGAAGAGCTCATTAACTACTGAGTTGTTATACCATTGATGGCAGATCTACAGCTGTAGTCCATATTTGTCTCCTGATTCCCAAAACCCATGCTACTACTTAATATTTGTAGTTGGATACTCCTTAAATTCAAATTGTACAATAATTACCATGACAGTAATGAAATTAAATAGTTACTATTTATTGTGCTTCTACTTTGTTTCAAGTTCTGTAGTAGGTGCTCTTCCTAAATATGTTGGTTTTTTTCCCCTTTAATTTAGTTTCCACAATTACCTGGCAAGGCAATTGTTATTGTTCCCAGTTGACATCCAAGGTGTCTGAAGACTAGAGATTGTAAGCAACTTATTACCCAACCTACAAATGGTAGAATCAAAGTCTCTGTTCTTTAATTTATGCCTAGAAACCTCATTTATAATCAATCTATTCAAAATAACTCCTCAATTTATCCTCTTTGTATTTTTCTAGTATTCAGAAAAATAGAACAGTGAATTATGCTGCTCAAAAACATGTTTGCTTTTTCTTTGTCTATGGCACAAGTATTTATTCCTAGCCCAAGTCATGTTTCTTGCATATGGACATATGCAATATTTCTTGCATATGGACATATATATCTTTCTGCTTCCCATCTTCACAGCCATGCACCCAGTGAAGGCTCTGGTTATGTGTTGTCTCTCTCCTCTAATAGCTTCTAACTGGTGTGACAGCTGATTTCCTTGTTTCCTCTCCAAATACCATCTTTTGATTTACTCCTAAGTTTAATTTTTCTGAAGTATAAATTCCCCTTTTACTTCACAGTTAAAGAAGTACTAGTGTTTATTTGACATGTTTCTGTGGTCAAATGTCTAGCCAGATTAGACTTATCAAACTAGATCAATAAATTCCATTGGCCTTTTTACCAGTTTTATTTTTGTTAATTCAATTCCTTAATTCTTTATGCTGCACTTTTATATTTGTTGTTGTCCCATATATCTGGAGTCCTATGGAATCAGAGTGTGCCATCTATGATTGCTACTTATATTGGCAGTTGCATCAAAGTGGTGGTTAGGTTGATAATGGTAATAGCTTATTTTAAGCATAGTATTTTATATATATATAAAATATTATATATATATGTGTATACTGTGTAAAATACTGTGTGCATTATATATAAATATACATTTATATTGTGTGTATATATATATACACATACACACACACACACATATACACGCACACGTTATATGAGATAGTCTCTTCATAGTCAAAACATCCTTTAAGCCATAAACTTAAATCAAGGTGACTCACGGTTAAAAAAATAGTATTTTGCATAGAGCTAAGTCTGTTGATTTCAAAACCTCTCTTCTCCAGTTAACAACTTCCCTCTATAATCTCAGAGGTGATATTTGGTAGGCTGTCTATTCAGAATGGCCAGAGGAAGTTCAGTTAATGGTGGAAATTCTCATCTACAGAGAAGGAAGCAAAATTTATTTCCAGGAAATAGTACCAGGCCTTATGTCTGAATATCCATAAGAAGAATGGCTTAACATTTTCACAAGTCTAATTATGGGCACTATTCTAATACTTTGTATGTATTAATTCATACTCCTCAAAATAAGACTATTGAAATAGGTGCTATTATCCACCTCCATTTTATCAGTGAAGAAACTAAGGCACTGAAAGATGAAATAGCTTACCTAGCATTTGGTCCTAGGTGGTCTAGGTACAGAGTTCACTCTCATGACCACTACATTATACTGTCCTTTATGTGTTAGTATGAACAAGTGATCCTAGTAGGAATGCACAATATTTAGTTTTCAGGCTCCTTTTCAAACTGCTAAATCCGTAAAGCTATGCCTCATCCCCAAAACAGAATATAATTTCTTCTTCCTTTGATCCCTCATTACACTTTCTTTCTTAATGTTCTCTTGGCAAGGTATGCCTTTCCATCATGGGGGAGAAAACATATACTGTGAAAGCAACATAGTGGCCCAAAGCACAGGGGCTAAAGAGAGGAAAGTAATGCAAACACAATTTATGGAGGTATTAAAAAAGTTGGAGAGCTTTTTCCTACTGATTGAAAACAGATATAGTCTTGCCACCCTGGGTGATTGAAGTTAGGTATGCAGGTAGGTACATGTGTTCTGGCTCTGGATCATCTACTTTTTAGTCACTAAGAATGTCACTAGACATGTCACTGAGATGAGATCAAAGTTTTCAAGGTCCCAATTAAACAAGTCTCAGTAGTGTTCCTGTAATATAAGGAAGACAGGGAATTAGTAAATTCAAAGGATACAAGAACTGAACAAATGAATTCAGTAAAGCTGCAGGATGTAAAACTAATACACAGGAATTTGTGGTGTTTCTATACACTAATAGCTAATGACATAGCAGAAAGATAAATTAAGAAAACAGTTCCATTTACAATTGAATAAAAAAATACCTAGGCATAAACTTAACCAAGGAGATAAAAAACAAAACAAAACAAAACAAAAAACTTGTATTCCAAAAACTATAAAACATTGATGAAAGAAATTGACACAAAGAAGATGTTACAAAGAAGGTAACACAAAGAAATGAAAAGACATTCCAAGCTCTCGGATAGGACAAATTAATACTGTTAGAATGCCCATACAATGTCCAAGGTAATCTGTAGATTGAATGCAATCACTAACAGAATACCAACAGCATTTTTCACAGAACCAGGACAAATAATCCTGAAATTTGTATGGAACCACAAAAGACCCAGAATAGCCAGAGCAATCTTGAGAAAGAATAAAACTGGAGGTATCACAATCCCAGATTTCAAGATAGCTTGAAATATTGATTTATTACAAAGCAGTAGTAATCAAAACAGTATGGTACTGGCCCAAAAACAGACACATAGATCAATGGAACAGGATAGAGAGCCCAGAAATAAACCCACACTTATATGATCAATTAATCTTCAACAAAGGAGGCAGGAATCTACAATGGGGAAAAGACCGTCTCTTCACTCAACTAACAGAGCTTGGAAAATTGAACAGCTGTATAAACCACTTTCTTACACCATACCAAAAATAAACTCAAGATGGTTTAAAGACCTAAATGTGACATCCGAAACCATAAAATACCTGGAAGAAAACGTATGCAATAATTTCTTTGACATTATCCTTAGCAACATTTTTCTAAATAAGTCTCCCCAGTCAAGGGAAACTAAAGTTAAAATAAACTTTTGGAACTACACCAGAATAAAAAAGCTTTTGCACAACAAAGGAAACCATCAATAAAACAAATGGAAACCGGCAGAATGGGAAAAGATAATTGCAAATTATATATCCAGTAAGGGGTTAATATCCAAAGTATATAAAGAAAGAACTTAATACAATTCACCACCACCAACAAAATCTGATTAAAAAATGGGTAGAGAACCTAAATAGATATTTTTCCAGTGACATGCAGATGACCAACAGACATATGGAAAGATGTTCAGTATCATCAGTCACCAGGAAAATGCAAATCAAAACCACAATGAGGTATCACCTGACACTTGTCAGAATGGCTAGAATCAAAAACACAGGAAATAACAAGTGTTGAAAAGGATATGGAGAAAAGGGAACCGTCATGCTCTGTTGGTGGGAATAAACTATGGTGCAGCCACTGTGGAAAACAGTATGAAAGTTCCTCAAAAAATTAAAATAGAAATATTGTATGATCCAATAATTCCACTACTGAGTATTTACCCTAAGAAAACAAAAACACTATTTCAAAAAGATTATACACTCCTAGTTTTATTGCAGGAGTATTTACAAAGACAAGGTATGGAAGCAACCCAGATGTCCATTGGTAGATAATTGAATAAAAAAGAGGTGGTGTGGGGCGCCTAGGTGGCTCAGTTGGTTAAGCATCTGACTTTAGCTCAGGTCATGATCTCGCAGTCAGTGAGTTTGAGCCCCTGTCAGGCTCTGTGCTGATAGCTTGGAGCCTGGAGCCCACTTCAGATTCTGTGTCTCTCTCCCTCTCTGCCCCTCCCCTATTCATGCTCTGTCTCTTCTGTCTCTCAAAAATTAATAAATATTAAAAAAATTATTAAAAAATTTGGTGTGTATGTACATGGGTATAATGGAATATTACTCAGCCATAAAAAATGAGATCTTGCCATTTGCAACAACATGTATGGACCTAGAGTGTATTATGCTAAGTGAAATAAATCAGACAGAGAAAAACAAACGCCATATGATTTCACTTAAGTGTGAAATCTAAAAACCAATTGAAAAAACCAATAAAAAACAGAAAAAGACCCATGACTACAGAGAACAAACTGATGGTTACCAGAGAGGAAGGAAGTTGGGGGCAGGGGGATGGGCAAGATGAGTGAAAGGGACTGGGAGGTGCAGACTTCCAGTTATGGAATGAATAAGTCACAGGGATGGAAGTCCCTAAGTACATAGAGAATATAGTCAGTGGTATTATAATTGCATTGTATGGTGACAAATGGTAGCTATACTTGGTGAGCATAGCATAATGTATACAGACTTGTCAAATCACTATGTTGTAAACCTGAAATTAATATAACATTGTATATCAACTATATTTCACTTAAAAAAATAAATAATGCCATGGAAACTATAAAAAAAGGAAAAATAAATAAAAAGTAAGAAAAGAAATGCACATATCTTCCAGAAACTGGAAAACAAGGAAACAGATTCTCTCTAGAGACTCTCAAAGGAACACAGCACTTCTGATAGCTTAATTTTAACCCTGTGAGACCCATTTCAGATTCTGGCCTCTAGACTTGTAAAATAATAAATTTGTAGTGTTTTAAGTCACTAATTTTGTGACAAATTGTTACAACAGCAATAGGACACTAATATGACATCTGATCTGGTTTTCTCCCACCAAATATTTAGTTAGGGAAAACCAGCAAACAAAAACAAAAAAAAGAAACTAAGAAATTTTTTAAATGTGTTTTTCAATTTATTTTTGAGAGAGAGAGAGAGAGAGAGCCTGAGTGTGAGCAGGGGAGGGGCAGAGAGAGATGGAACACAGAATCTGAAGCAGGCTCCAGGCTCTGAGCTGTCAGCACAGAGCCCGATGTGGGGCACAAACTCATGAACTGCAAGATTGTGACCTGAGGTGAAGTCAGTCACTTAACCAACTGAACCACCCAGGCGCCCCAAGAAACTAAGAAATTTTAATCCTGATTAAAATTCACCTAATATGGTAAATTAACAAATGCTTTTTTGGGGAATTCTAAAGGATTCTAGGGAAAAAATGGTGAATCTCTCAAATTTATCCCCTCTCCCCTTTCTTCTCCATAAGACAACGTCTTATAGATTTTGTTTAGGAAATCCTCAGATCCAAATGTTCAGTTATCAAAAAATTAAATGTTAAACAAGAAATTAGGTGAAAGGTGAAATAGGTGAAGGGGATTAAGAGGTACAAATTTCCAATTATAAAGCGAATAAGTCATGGAATCAAAAAGTACATCATAGAGAATATAGCCAATATTGTAATAACTCTGTATGGTGACAGATGGTAACTACACATATAGTGGTGAGCATTTCATATTGTATGTAACTGTCAAATCACTATGTTATCAACATGAAACTAGTACAATATTGTATTTCGATTATACTTCAATTAAAAATAAATGTTAGGGGGCACCTGGGTGGCTCAGTCGGTTGAGCTTCCAACTTCAGTTTAGGTCATAATCTCCTGGTTCACTGTCGGCTTGTCAGCATAGATCCTGCTTTGGATCCTTTGCCCCTCTCTCTCTCTGCCCTTCACTTGCATGCTCTCTCAAAAAATAAATAAAACATTAAAAATAAATAAATAAATGTTATAAGTTTGACAAATTTTGGCTTTTGTTAAGTCCCCAAGAAATATCTTTCTGGATTTCTTATGGCGCTGGGCTCACATTTACAAAATGGTTGGGCAGACTCTCAGATGGGGATAGGGATGAGATATAGTTATAATTGTCTGTCTCTTGTTTCAGGAAAAGCAGCAGCTTTTCTAGAAAACATTATCATCGGTCATCACTTACAACAGTGGCCATTTCTATCTGGATAAAGGAGAACAGGGGAGGGCGTAAAGAACTTGAGGGCAAAATGGGAAGCTCGATCATGGCAGAAGGGGGCCTCAGGGGGCTTCTGTGCAGAGCCTGCTGGTCTGTGGCCAGGTGGCCACCACGGTCTACTTGCCGCATCCTTTTCTGGTTGGACTTTACCACTGAAACCTGGGCAGGTACACCTCATTGCTTGGTCTCTTCTTTGGTGGACTAAACTGTGACCCACATCTGCAGCCCTTCTATTAAAAGTTGCCCTTGGGGTACTAGAATCTTTGCCACCAGGCACAGAGCTGAAAGTGCCTGAGAGTAAGTAGCCTGGGTAGCCTGCAATTGCAGAAGTAGAAAAACCCATCACTCACTTTGAGGCTGAGCGACTGAGCAATTTATAGTCTAGAACTTCTCTGTGGGATCCAGCTGAAACACTCTGTGTTCTAAGGAATAATTATGGTACGTAAAATGGAGCTTTTTTGGTGGACAGTCAAACGTGGACACAGAATAACACCGTTGGGAGGTATATGGAATTGAAAGTGATTTATTATGCTCAGAAGTCCCAGAAGAGGGAGATAGGGCAATGTACATGGGCTGTTAGTTAGCTAAAGGAGCTGGCTTGACCAAGCAGATGGGGAGCTGAGGGAGAATGAGAACCAGTGGGCAGTGCTTTCACTGGGGGTCAGGGTGAAATACCAAACAAAAGGTGTGGAGGGATTCTTTTGGTGCCTGTGAATGTCACTGTGTCTCAGGGGAGGGCAAGAAGGCTGCTAACAGATTGTCACTGGGAATGTCCAGGCATCAGGAAAATGTGAAGCTTTAAAAACTTACAAGTTACATCCTCTGTAGAAGTTTGCCTGAAATCCTACCTTTGCTTGACTTCTTTCCCTCCTTTGCAGTGCTTCTGCTATTCCCCTATTGGTTTCTCCTAGGAGTACTTCCTAAATACATCATTAGTCCAAGAATCCATGTATTTGAATCTACTTTGAGGAACCTGCCTTAAGGCACATCCTTTAGCCCACCCTCCTCCCACTAGCTTCCATGGGCTTCAGGCCCCTCAGGAGTCACCATGACTTTGGGTCACCCTATGCCTTCTCCCTGCCTCCACTCTAGACTTATGTGACTGTGCCACATTCGCCTCAAGATGGGTCTGCGAGTTCTCATATCAGCTGCATTCATACCAGGTGAGTCCTGAAAGGGGCTCAGGGAAAGTAAATATTAAGGCTTCATTTTCCCTAATCACTTTGTGCAGCCCAGTTAATATTATTGCACCCTGGATTGGTGGACAGGGGGAGTCAAGACATGACTTTGTCCAGATTCTATATAGATAGTGGGGGTAGAGCCTGAGTCTATCCTTGATGGTCTATCTAGGCCTAGTAAAAGCCCCAAGAGGGGTAATTCAGAACATATAGATAGGCCTGTCTTGTTTTCCACACCCAGCCTGGACTCGTTCCCACTAGCTGCAAAAGGTGTGGACTTACGTTTTACTTCCTCCATGTCATATTCACTTTCTAGCATTAAAGCACCAATATGTGCAGATTTGCTATCACAAGCCAAAGTGACATATTTTCCATGATAATTTAGAGGCTGAGTTTCCAGAATAACTTAATAGTTTTGCTTTGGATGTATTAAGGGAATTTAGAAAAAAACAAAAAAACAAAACTCAAGGTGGTGCCCTCATTGTCAAAGCCATTTTGCATGTCAGACAAAGAATGCTTTCTCATTCTTCCCTTTCAATTTTATTGTTGTTAAAGCAAAAACACAAGCAAAAACAAAACACTAAAATAAAAAGAATCTTCCCATCAACTTTAGCACAATATACTTCAAATATTGCTGTTTTAGAAAGATCTGTCGTGTCAAATTATATTCCTTTTTGCCACTTTTTAAGTTATGTTGTCAAGGCTGTAAAAGAGAAGGCCTGGATCTCACTGAAGTTATCCAAATTATATTATCAGTGTAAGCAACCTGATAGTATTTTAGAGGAAAAAAATGTCAAAAAATACAGTTTTGTATATGTCTTTAAAAACCCCCAATTTTCCCAAATATGAAGCACTTTTTTTTAAGTAAGTACACCTATAGACAAACATATTATAGCCTAAGTAAATTTTCTAAAATGTCTCTTTTTCACAATGGAATTGAAAAGTGGGTCCGCATGAAGTAAAGCCAGTTGTATCACGTTTTTGGTTTTGTTTTTGTTTTTTTTTCTCCTTCCAGATCCCCACCGTAGAGGAGAAAATAATCAGAAAATCTGACTTTATCAAAGTTTGTCCCTAACACATCTCATGTTTAGGTTTAGAATAAAGGCCACTCAAAAGCACAAAGCTGTTTCTTCTTGTTCACTCCCCTGTCCTCAAGGCAGCCTGGGAACTATCAGAAGTGTGAAAAGTTCATGCTTATCAAAGAACATTCGTGACAATTACTGAAAAATGTTTTTTTTTTTTTCAGAAATTAAAACAAAATGGTTTTTCTTCCCTCCTTTTCCCCCAGCTGGCAATCATGTGTGACAGTTACCCATGTCACAAAGTATTTTTTCAGCAGAAACAACCTGGTGAAGAGGGTCTGTCAGCATCCCTTCATTCTCTATTTACAGTTATGAGAGAAAAATGATTTATGATTACTATAATTATATCTCTCCCTAGGAGAGCTGTACTAATTATGTAATTTTTTTAGCCATTTTTCTTTTTACAAGCTCTTAGTTAATTTAAATTGAAGTGTATTTAGCAATTTTGTACCCAGTTACTTTTCAAACCTCTGTGTGGGTCACAAATTGAATGGCCTAGGATCACTTAACACATCAAATCTGTTCATCATGGCATAAGGCTCCTGGGCCTACATATTCACAACTGTGATATAAAGAGTTTCTGTCAATAGATAGGATCTTCATAGATATTTTGAGGGAGTCTGCAGGAAATGAGTTTTGGGCAAAATGTTTTATAATCTGCAGTTACACCATAATGGCAATGCACCTTAGAAGTCAGCCTGGGATGTATTAGCTGACTTAATATTACCAGCAACCTATCCCTTTCATTTTATGACTTTATATCACATTTATAACTCTGAGTTTCTCTATTGTCTTTTGTATTCATCTTTTTTTTAAGGACTACTTTTTAAAAGATAGTTTTATTTAGACAGCATGAAAGATGTTGCATCTGGACATTTAAAATTTTCAGTGCAGTAAATAATATTGGGTAGGAAATATAATTGCATCCTTCCCCCAAAACACACACCTCTAAAGGTAAGAAATAGCCCTTATTGAAGAAATTGAATTCATGTTTTCTAAATGCTGTCCATTACCTAGCATTTAAATAATTTTATATTCTCAGAAAACATTTAAGTGCCTTCTTTGTCATCCTATGATTCTTCCAAACTATGATGTGGATGCAGTTATTTTTACTTTAAATGTGAAGAGACTGAGGCTCAGGGAAGTGAATGGCTTTCCCAGGAGCCAAGCAGCTATTAAGTGGAAGCATTTCAGCTGACATTCTTTTGTCTCTGTAATAATCCGGTTCTTCCCTTTCATCCTCCTAAAATCCATACAAAGTTGGTATTACTCCCTATTTACAAATTAGAAAAGTAGACATAGAGAGAATAAATTAAATGTCAGTGAAAAACAGAAACATTATTTGTGGGCTCCTTTTTCCAATAAATGATAGTAACCCTCAGTACAGTAAACCTGAGGAAAAAAATACCCATGTGAGTTCTCACTTAAAAAAAAAAAATCAAACTGTATGAAAAAAGAACTCTGTCCTGTGCAGATTCCAAATTATGTCTAATTTAATGAATGGTTAAAAGAAAACAGAGAGGGTGAGGAGAACTTGCACGTATTACAAATAAATGAATTGTTTAGTTTGTTTAAAGGAAACAAAACAAAAACAAAAACAGGGCCATCTGGGTGGCTCTGTAGGTAAAGCATCTGACTTGGGCTCAGCTCATGATCTGATGGCTTTGTGAGTTCTAGCCCTGCATGGGGCTCTGTGCTGTCAGCACAAATCCCACTTTGGAACCTCCATCTCCCTCTCTCTCTTCCCCTCCCCCAATAGCAGGTGCGCTCGCGCTGGCGCTCTCTCTCTCTCTCTCTCTCTCTCTCTCTCTAAAATACATATTTAAAAACAAAAACAAAAACAAGAGTTAGGTCCGCAGCAAGGTCCAACTGTTGTCAAATCAAATAATAACAACCAAAGAAAATTGATTCCTCATGTTATCTAAAATAAATGTCCATATCACCTTGACTGACTCATTTGAGAATAACAAAATCACATGCTCATGAATATATTCATTCATATGAATTAAATGCTGCAAAGTATTCAGCCTACCAAACAATGGGAAATGCTAACAAACAATGTAGAAATCAGCAAGTTTGTCTTTTTTCTGGTTTTTACATTACCTTTCTCCGTTATTTGTATTGCCTTATAACCTTGTGGATCCCACCAAATGAATGAATTGAAATGCTAATGTAGCTTTTAGTTGAGATTGGGAGAATTGGTAGGAACTGGACCAGTGGGGTATTTTATGTGTATCTGTCATTATATATCAAGAGCTTTATACACTATAGTTATTTCTCACTTTTTCTTATACACAAACAATATCTCTCATATTTGTTTTATATAAACTCAACAGCAAGCAATTTATTTAGGGCAGTTTTCATTACAAATAAATAATGATTTTGACTATTGATGTTGGAAAAGTGCAAAAGGACATTTGGCATGTATGAAAGGAAATTCAAAGACAGAATAAGGAAATTAGTTCATAACTGGGAAAGAATTCTAAAACTTGTGGAAAAGCCATTCCTACACTATGTGTTAACAGAGTTATTTAAAGCACAGAATTTAGAAAAGTAGTCATTCAATTCAATTTCACATAAATTGAGCTTCCCCAGTAAAACCTTATTATAGTCATTAGTGGAGTGCTCTGTAGAAAGGGATAAAGAAGGAAGAAGCATGAGAAAAACATGGTACTAATTCTCAAGGCATTTACAATCTGGTGGGGCAACAATAATATTCTTCAAAATAATTCAAACATATATATCACTTAACCTTTCAAAATTACTCTCTCATTTGTCATGTCAGAGTGCCCTTTCAACAGCCCTGAGAAATAGTCAAGAAACTTGTTATTTTCCCCCCAGATCATGTATAAAAAGGAGTGATGATGGTCAGAAAAATTAAATGCCTTGCTTAAGTCACTCAGCAGTACCTCGACATGGAATAAGGATTTCCAGGAACTCTTTCCATTGCAAAGTGTTAAGCATGGTGCAGAGGATGTTAGCACCTTTGGACTGTTCCTAGTTCCTTTCTTCTCTCTTCTGATGGAAATCTCTCATCCTTTAGTCTCTCACCCAGCATTCAGGATCTTCAGCGAAACCTAAGTACAACTGGGTCAGAGTGGTAATAATTTTTTTTGGCTGATGACACCAATGAGAAAGTGTTTGGGAAAGTACTAAAAACTGAGTCAAAAAAGAAACTTTGATTATTGACCAAGTCAGCAGCATCAGGATTATGACTTAGAGTCTGCAGTGAAGCTTAAATTGGAAGAAGTTGCTTCTTTGGGAAGTTGCCTAAGGATACAGATGTTAAGTGACATAGTGGGTTGAAGCATTACCCCCACAATCATGTCCACTGAGAACATCATGGGGCATGATTTGGAGATAGGGTCTTTGCCGATATAATTACATAAAGATGAGGTCATTTTGGATTGGGACGACCCCTCAATCCAGTGACTGCTGTCTGCATAAGAAGAAAAGACATACAGAAGTACACACACAGGATTAATGGCCATGTGAAGTCATAGGCAGAAATGGAGTGAACTGGCTATAAGACAGAGAACACAAAGGATTACTGGGGAGTCACCAGAATCTGAAAAGAGTCAAGGGAGGACTCTTCCCTAGAGTCCCCCATGGCCCTGCTTGATTTCAGACTTCTGTCCTCTGGAATCTGTTTTATGCAACACACTGTGTGGCATTTTGTTATGGTAGCCCTAGGAAATTAATACTCATGGACACCTAGGAAAAAGAAAACTGGCAATATCCTGCCCCCCAAATTAAAAAAGTATACTTA
The DNA here is from genome assembly GCF_014898765.1 of Herpailurus yagouaroundi. Lineage (NCBI taxonomy): Eukaryota > Metazoa > Chordata > Mammalia > Carnivora > Felidae > Herpailurus > Herpailurus yagouaroundi. The sequence continues at coordinate 9,809,346 of NW_024412411.1, read as the reverse complement.
CCTCAGGGAAAGCACTGGGAGGAGCAGGGTGGGGAGGGAGGAGCAAGTGAAGAAGTGGCTGGTAAAGAGGGTTGTCAAGGAGAGACATTTTATTTATCAGGTGACTATGATATTCCAAGCTCTGTATCTGTCAGTTTACATGTGTTTTCTCTCTTGATCTTCACCAGAATTCTGTGATGAGTTTGATACCATTTGTAGATAAAGTAGCTAGTCTAGGTGTCTGGCTCAAAATCACAAACTAACAAATGACAAAATCAGAAAACAAACCCATTCCTTCTGATTCCTAGGCGGGTATTCCCTCCTCTTAAGCCTGTGATTAAATAGCTCTTCAAGAATTTAGTAAATTCCTCTTCCTCTGAGACTTTTAAAACTAGTCAGGCTACAGTAACAGGCAACTCTCAGGAGGAATAGTCCTCTGTGGGCAGAGAGATAAAATTGGATACTCTAATAGGTCTTTTCCAAGTCTAATTACTCTCACTCTGTGTAAGGCGCAGACTAAATGCAAGTTCATTATCATTTTATTCTGAGTTAGCTGAAAAACAAGATTGATTGACATTTTGGAGGTATTCAACATTTATATGCAGGAAATTTAGGAGACTTTAAACACATTCAAAAAAGCTTTTCTTAAGATATCTTGCACTGGATTTGGTTTGTTTTTTTCTTTTTTTGTTTTTTGTCTTTTGTTTTTTGTTTGTTTGTTTGTTTGTTTTTTACAGTGAAATGCTCTACACAAAAAACAGATGTTTCCTAAAATGTCATACTGCTGCTCTTCCCAAGCTGATGACCTTGGTGTACTCAGGACCATGTAGGCATTGTGCAGGCTTCCTCACCTGGAGGAGCAAAGAATACTATGCTTCTTACCTAAATTTCTCTGTATTCACATTTAAATTCTGCCTCATTCTCTTTGCCTTTCAAACGTACTGAGTCTGACCTCTCTTCGCAATGGGTAATAAGAATACTATAAATTATGATTATAGTTGAAAATATCCTCATGTACTTTGTTTCATCCAACGCACAGTACTGCAGGTAGTACTCAGATTTCAAAAACTGAAGAGCATCCGACAATGAAAGTGACTTTGCACAAAAGCACAGGTGATGGGAGGTCAGGGTTGACTTCACAGATTTGTAATGTTTTTTCAATGCCTCAAAAAAATTATCCCTCGATTTTAACCAAGGTAAGTTTGATGTTTGCATTGGCTGTTGCTATGCCAAACAAACAAACAAAATAACATCAATAACAACAAGAACTTGATAAAACAATGAAGGCTGAATACTGTGTTTCTTACCCTTCCTTGGTGCCTTAAGTATGTAGAGCTCCTGTGAAAGGAGACACATCCCAAAAATAGGTACTTACCTTAAGATGTATCTCTGTAAAGATGTGTATTTCCCATCTGTTCATCGGATAATGCTGTTTGCAGAAATAAGTTTGTTTACCTAGATTAAATGACTCTCCTTAACCAATATCAATAATTTCTGAATACCTGAAATCTCTTTTCTTCTTGAGACTTTTTTTTTTCTGGAGACTTTTTAAAGCCAGTAAAATAAGTGGTAAAATTGGCATCCTTCCCCCTTCTGTCACCTTGGCATATAAAAAATACCTAAAATTAGTTTGTAGGTATACTTCACATATGGTTTGGACACTAACTTCTGATTTCTATCCACTGGAACATGAATTCCTTACCTAGGAAGGAGTGGCATACTTTCTGTGCTGATCCAAAAAATTCCATCCAGGCAAAAGAAAATCATGCCAATATCCCAGGAACATTCGAGTTTTCTCTCCTTTGCCTTCTAACACCAAATCATTTAGTTCTGTCTCTTCTACAGCCTGAATATAAGTAAAATATACTAGTTTCGTGCATCTCCTCTGTCTCCACACTCATTCAAGGCACTCTCACTTAAACCACTGAAACTTGTCTCTAGACCCCTCCATTTATCATCCCCCCCCCCCCACAGTGCTGTGAGCATAGTCTCTCTAAAGCTCAAATATGATCACATCACTTTCTTGGCTAAAACCCTTTAATAGCTCCCAGGTGCTTTCAAAATAAAGTCTATATTCCTTAACATGGTGTGCAGTTCTCTTCAGGATCTGGCCCAGGACCCACCTCCCTCTTTTCCTTCCTCTTTTGCTTATCTCTTCCCTCTCCTCCCTTTCACATATACACTCTATCCCTTGTTGTTCTAGTCATACTGAACTATTTTCAGTTCAAAGAAGACTATGGGTTCCCAGATCTTTAGTAGCGTACCTACTGATTTTTTTTGCCTGAAATATTTGTACAACGATACAATTTTCCAGTTGTTCTTTGTGTTTTAGTACAGAGATTATTTGCTCCCTGCATCACCCTCTGTGTACTGACTCTAACCCTGGCTTCTTTACACTGTGGCACATTACCTGATTGTCCTCCTTTTCTATCCCATACAAGCTTAATTACTACAGTGATCAGTTCTTGCCATAATTACCTGTGGATTATACTGTAATAATCTAAATTTTAGAGATGTATCTCCCTCTCTTGTTCATTGTAGTAATTAGAAGACAACAAATGTTGCATGGATACATGAATGAATGAAAACATGAATGCATAGATAAGTAACATTTCTCAGGCACAAAATGTTTGCTGTTAGAAACTTACAAAATTAGACATACACCTTAATTCTGTATAATTCGGTACTCTGGACAGAAAAATGCCCCTTATGCTTATGTTCTTTTAACTAGGGCTCCCTGGCTATGTATTATTGGATTCTCCTTTAAAATTCTATCCATGCCCCCCTAATACCATTCTTCTAGTGTCCGTACAATTATGGGGGAAAAATCCTCTGAAGCTGGAATACTGTTTGAATAGATGAAGCTGTTGTTACTTGAATGAGGTTAGATTCTTTTAGGAGCCATTTGCTCAACCTGAGTCAAGATGCTGCCAAAGTTTGACAGATACAGTCAGAGGAGTACCTGGCACTTACAAAAGGTCAGAGAAATTAGGCATCACCAAATCGTTCACAGATGGCTGAGGCTGTCAGCGCTGTTTGAAATAATCCATCCTGAAGATACTGGAGTTGAGTTTGCCTGCTTTAGCCCCAGGGAGTTCTATGTTCGTAATGACATAGGCATCACTCACTGCCTTTTCTTGCCCCACATATCTCCGTGAAGACACTCACGTGTACATTTGCTTCCCCACCTAGACCTTTTCAGGAATCTTATGGGATAGGCCTAGCTTATGAAAACCTGAAGTTCTCAGTTTGAGTAAAGTTCACAAAGAAAGACACCTGTCAGTGTTTAAAATATTTTTTTGTTGCACAGTCTTTCTAGGCTAAGGAGAGAAGAAATGAGTAAGAAAGAACCTGTGACTTGATTTGGCTTTGAATTTAAACATGAATGCAAATAAAGTCTTTACATTGTTTAATTAATTCATTCAACGTGTATGTACTAAGTGCCTTCTCTATCTCAGACTCTGGGCCAGACACTAGGATTACAGACAAGTACAAGACACAGCCCCGTCTCTTGAGCATCAGTCTGGTTGAACGATGGAAAACTAACTACTAAACACCATAATAATGTTATTATAATTATTGGAACTACTTTATTTAATTAATAAAACATGTCCTCAGTATCTAACAGGAGTTGGACTCTGTGTTGGATAGTAGTATATACAGGTTATCAATAAAATATTTGTGCCCTCAAGGGATTTTCAACCCTCAGTAAAAAAAAAAAAAGATAATAAAATGAACAATGATATTACAAAAAGAAATACACTTTGAGGTAAGGGATTCTAGAGTACCTATTGCTGATTCATCTTATCTCTATGCCAATAATCCCCTTTTATACATTAAAATGATTTGATGACTCTCCTCATTGGCAAGCCATATTTTGTTCATACCATCTACATAAAGCAAAAGGAAAAAAGAAAAGGTAAAAATATGGAATGGATTTGAGGAGTACTTGATTATGTTCTCCACTTGTTCCCAAAACATCTATGTGGCTTTGGAGAGCAAGTTCAATGGAGAGCCCTTCAATGTCTTTGAGGCTAGTGTTCAGAGGCAGAATGTCATTTCTTGGAGGGAACTGATGAGAATAAGCCAAGAAGGCTGCCTTACCAGAATGAGGTTATGGATACAATATCAGTTACCAAAGTGAGTTCAAGACCCAGCTGTAGGTCAGCATTATTAGAGAGCACCTTAAAAACATAGATGCTGAGTGCACTCCAGGAATACTGGTTCAGTATCTGTGGTGAAACCAGGAATCTTTATTTAATACATTTCTCAGGTAATGCTGATCTATCACTTGCTTAGAATCACCAACCTCTGGTTTAACTCACAACTCTGTCTTGACATTAAAAGTCCTTCACAGTCTGCCCTCAACCTACCTTCCTAGATATCTTTTGTCATAGCCATGCCATCTTTCATTCCAGCACTCATGAACAACCTGCACTCTGGGCTTACTTTTATTTTTAACTGCTTTCAGACATGTTCTTTACTCTCTTCTTCCTTTGAGACACATCAAACTATGGCTCCTCCTTTCCAGGCTTAACTCACATTTCTCTTGTCTGAGAAGTCATTTCTGACTTCCTGGGCCATCTTTAACTGCTTCTTCTCTATACTTCTGGAAAGCACACTTTATTTAAATCTGGATTGCAAACATATTTCTCCCAACTAGATCAGAAGCACCATGAATATTTTCATTTATCTCTATATCAAAACGCCTAATAATTATTCTGGCAATATAGTGGATATTCAATAAGTGATTATTAAGTCCATGAATAGAATCCTGGTAGTAGGTGAGCCATTACCAAACTTAGGGTATAACATCACTATAGGAATTTGGGCATAGGACTGCTTTAGTACCAATCTTGAGGAAACTGAGCTGTTGAATAGTTTTTTTAGACAGGATAAATATTTTAGTAAGATATGGATCAAAGAGAATTTAATAAAAAATTGGATCTAATATTGAGATAACCCAACTAGTGCTCTGCAAACATAACCTGTGTATTATTGTTCCAGATCTTGGGGTAGTCTTAATTCATAGGTTAAATGGCCCCAAAAGTGAAATTTAAAAAAAATGAGGGGACTCCTGGGTGACTCAGTCAGTTAAGCATCAGACTTTGGCTCAGGTCATGATCTTGTGGCCCATGAGTTCATTCCCTATATTGGACTCTGTGCTGACAGCTCAAAGTCTGGAGCCTGCGTCAGATTCTGTGTCTCCCTCTCTGTCTGCCCCTTCCCCACTTGCACTGTCTCTCTCTCTCTCTCTCTCTCAAAAATAAATAAACATTAAATGATGACACAGAAATACTCATGGTATTAAATGGAAAATGTGTCATTTATATTTGTAAGTTTTCCTAAGTTCTTACTGAATATTTTTTTTCATCTCCTTTCTCAGCTAGATTTGTGTTGCATCATTCCCTCCAAAAAGTATTTCCTAACACTTGGATAAATGTAAAATTTGTCCTAGATCTTTGATCTGAGAATCTTATGTCCAAGTAATTGTGGACTCCATCATGTCTCTGGAACAATATACAACAAAGAATAGATATCTTTATGGGGTTTATGTCATTTTCCCCCAATATTTCATGCAATAAGATTAAGAGAAAATTTATGTTATGAAATGGACTGATTAATACCCAGAGCCAATAAAGGTTAAAGTGACAGGCTGAGTCTTTAGTAGAACCATCCCAAAATAACAGAACCAATATTTAAAATGATGTATACTTAAATCGCATACTCAAGATGTGTTCAAACAAATGGACATACCAAGGAAAGGAGGACTGTGGAAGACTCGGGGGGTCTAGGCATGCATTTTAAGGATACTACCAGGTCCTTATGCAAAGTTAAGCTCTCTGGTTAAATGTTGATCATCTTCTTTCTTGATAACTTTGGTTCTTCTTTCCCTTATCACCACTCTAGGTATTTATCTGTTCCAGAATACATGCATTATCTGCTTAGCATTTGTTCTCTTTCCATCTGGTATAAATTATTATAGCCATAAGCCTATGTGGGTAGATATATTTCATTTCATAGCTAATTATAACCAGTTTATGATCAATGATTTGTATTGAAAAGTTGAAAAGTAGGATCAGGAGAGGAATCACAGTTGATCAGCAGTGTCTGTTCTGGGTGCAAGATGTGGGGAATGGTGGCTTGTGTTTTAGAGATTTGTCTTCCCTGACACAAGCAAACCCACAACATACACTTTATGTGTATATACGTATCTTATAGCTTAAGCCCACGTTGTTACAAAAGATCACTAAACTAAACTCAGTTTTGAAACTAAGATTACAGATTGGGAAAATCACACTTACCCTTTTAGTAACTGCTATTGAGTTCGAAAGGTTACTCCTCCCCCTCAAAAAAGAAAGAAAGAAAGAAATCATTGACTCAAACATTTGATGTGGGCATAAGTGAAAAATGCAATTTTATAAAATCTTAAAAATCAGGTAGCGTGTGAAGAAAGGTTTCACATTTCCAAATGCATTATGAAGATAATGGGAGCTTGGGGTAGTTCTAAAATAAAAGAAAGAGGGAAAAGAGAATATAAAATAGAAGGTTTTGTGAGTTGAACCGTATCATTTTCTACTAAAAGGGATTAAATGAGCATAGAATCTTGATGCAATCATGTGACAGTTTTTGTGAGCATAGTTTTATTTAATCATTATGTTGTTTTCTAGTAATTTATAAAGACCATCATCAGTGAACAATAGTGATCCTTTATTCTTGCAGAGCAATATGAAGCATAATTAAATTAATGTAGGTAGTTAATTAATTACTTCTAAATGAAAACATCACCAATAAGCATGCCTCTGTAAGGTTATGTAAAATGATGTCAAAGTTTTCATGGGCTTGTCCACTCATTTATTCCTTTTGTGCTATGAATAGACATGCTGGATATCAGCATTTGATAGAAATTATTTAGATGTATGTTGTTTTTCTTTTAACAGTAGCCCTGCAAATAGATACTAAGATTTCACTTACTGAAGGTGAATAGCAAGGAGATTCTGAAATATTCTGATTACTCATCAAATGCAGGGGGTAAGCCTTGACTCAAACCTTTTGATTCTGAAGTTCAGATATTGTTTATGTCTGAAGTCCAGACACTGTTTTTTCAGAGTGTATTATCTACACACATATCTCTGTAAGTAGAGTTTCTTAGCATAAAACCCTAGAAAATCCATTGTAATTCATCGTTGGATGACAGGTCTTTAAGATATAATTAAATTGTACTGTTTGTTTTCAACAATTGAAACAGTAGAATTGAAGATGGGTAAAGCTTTTATTAAACTAAATGTCTTTTGTTAATACATAATAAGCTAAAACTAGTAGAAATATACAGCATGATTCAACCACTATTTTTCCATAATTTTACCTTACAAATAATGCGCATCTAAAATCCTTTCCTTTTGAGGCTCCCCTCTCTCCCAGTTCTCCCAGCTGTGTTCCCCAGACAGTGGGCCAGCTAACTCCCCCTTCATGTTTAAAACCATTTCTCTGTCTTGAAGCAATCTTGTCCTTAGGGACAAGCTAACTCCCCCTTCATGTTTAGCACCATTTCTCTGTCTTGAAGCAATCTGGTTCTTAGGGACAAGCCCTAGGAGAATAATCCTGGTGACGTAGCATCAAGTCATCCCTTTAGAGGGGAAACATTCTCTGTAGTAGAAACCGATGAATTTGTGTTTGTACGACAGCTTGCCACTGAGAAACTGTGCATTCTTGGACAAGTTATGTTTTTGTTTCCTCAACTCTATTTTCCTCCAATGTAACTCATAGGTAAAGTTAAGAAGATACCACATATCAAGAACTGAATAATGTTGTTTGTCTTCTCTGGGTCTTTGCACCACAGTTTTCAGACAAATTTACTATTTAGTGACCTCATGTATGGGATCTAAAGGAGCCTCAGTAGCATTCTAGAGCAGAACTATCTGGTATTTTTTAAATTTTTTTAAAATTTTTATTTATTTTTGAGACAGAACATGAGCTGAGGAGGGGTAGAGAGAGAGGGAGACACAGAATCTGAAGCAGACTCCAGGCTCTGAGCTGTCAGCACAGAGCCCAACGTGGGGCTGGAATTCACAAGCTGTGAGAATATGACCTGAGCTGAAGTCAGACACTTAACAGACTGAGCCACCCAGGTGCCCCAAAACTGCCTAGTATTTCTAAATGAAGTCTGCACCCCACTGATTCCTGTATATCCCAGGTGTGTTCTACCCAGAACTCTGCCAATTGGCTGCCTCTGTGTCCTCAGACCATAGGTAGGGCCTGATGCAGGAAAGAGCTGAGAACCTTCCTTCCTTTGAAGAAAAACCCATGTTGTGGGAGCATGATGAGCAAGAGGAAGAGTAGCCTGAGATGGTTACACAACTCAGATGTTATTTTGAGACTAGTAAGAAGCCATGACAGGTTTTAAGCAAGAGATGAGATTTGATGAAATTATTCTTCCCGTTGGGTTCATATGATTTGGGTCAGTGCATTCAAATGCTTCAAGCCTCAGTTTCCACATCATGAAAGATCCCAACACCCAGCAATTTAGCAGGATAGTGAGAACCACAACAGGCGATATACATGAGAAGCCTTTGCAACTTGTAAAGTCATACAAGCAAACATCATAATGGTGATAGTCACCAGAAGACATCTCCTGGAAAAATGTTATAAACCTGAAAGCAGAGATAGAAAATGGACCCCTTGATTATTTGTGTTCATTTCATTTTCTTTTATATCACATAAAGTTGGGAACAATAGATTACTGCCACTTTGCAATTCCTTATCCATGAAATGGAGCAGAGGACAAACCCACCTGGAACATTCATGAATTGGAACTAGCACAGGACACAGGAAGCAGGGGACTTTGTAACATGTCAAAATGGCCATTTCTCTGAAGCTACTGAATAAATGATTTCTCTCTTTGTTGCTACCACTTGTAGGTATTTATCAACACCTGTGGCTTTCTCTCCAATCATTTATTCATGTATCTCACAAACCCTCTGATTTCTCATCTGTAAAAGAAGGACTCATAATGATAGATAATATCCATACGCACATTTAAGTATTTCTAGGAATTGTACTAATAATTTACTTGTATTATTTTGCTTAATTTTTCAGTGTCCTCTAATGTAGGTAGGTATTATAATTGCATACCTCTTACATGTGAGGGTTTGGAAGGTCATGAGCCAGCCCAGATTACACACAACTAATAGGTGTCAGAGCTGGTCTTGAACTCAGCTCTCTTTGACTTGGAAACCAGAGTTCTGAACATCAAACTGCCATCAACCATAGTTCAAATGAAGATGAAAGGTGAGAGACTAAGTCAAATGTTCTAGCTCTGTGGTGTGCGGGGTATCCAGCCTCTCCAACTTCTTGGATGGTATCTTTTTCCTCTTGACTTTGTCTGACTCCTGCGGTCAGACACAGTGTACCTCTCTAGCTGAATTTCTTATGTAAGAATATCTAATAGGCAAGCTATAGATACATAAGAGAATTCCTATTTCCATGGTATCCCATTAGTGTAGCTTGAATTCACAAGAGGCATGTAGTATAGTGTTGGTGAGCAGCCTCTGTGCCAGATTTCTGTTGTTAAATCCTGGCCCTGTATCTTAGTGTGTGATCTCTCTTATTTAAATATTCTGTGCCCAGGGATAACAACAAGAGAATCTATCATATAGAGTTGTTATGAGAATTCAAAGTTTTTAGTACAGTTATTGACACATAGCTAGTTCTCAATAAATACTATTAACATAGCTATTTTTTATGTGATACAATTTCTGTTTTGGCAGTTCTAGTCTCAATGATTTCTTCCAGATATTATCTTGATCCCTGGTTAATCCTTGATACCATAAACTTAAAATCTCACCTCTTGAGTTATTATCTTTCTGTAGCCCAAATTTTCATGATCTCCAGCCATGTGATACATAGTCATTCAATAAATATTGATTTTATGTACCAGAGTGCATGGCAGGTGCTAGGAATGTAAGAAAAGATCGGTCTCTGCTTTCAAGAGGTATAGGGTTTAATGAATGATGGGTTACTATTTAGTTCTTTATCAAGCCCTCTGTGAGAGGATTGTGGCATTGAGTGGCAGTTGTAGTAATTTACCTTCAAACTCTCTGTTGTAGAGCCCTCTTCCTATCTTTCCCCATTTCAGGCCATTTGACATGTTGAGTCAGTCATATAATAAATGAAAGGGTTTTTTTTTGTTTTGTTTTGTTTTTTTTGTTTTTTATTGCTGTTGTGGATAGGCAGCTTGGTAATGTGAAAAGGGGCCAGGTTTTGGTGTAAGAGATCTGAGTTCAAATCTTAGATCTACTACTGAGGAGCTGTGACCATGGATCAGTTGTTTAACTTCCTTGAGCCTTTACCTTCTATAAAGGGAAGGCTTCATAAAATGAGGAAGTCACCTGACTAACAGAGATTTTGTGAAGATAAGCCATGACACGTGTAAAGCACCCCATAGAGTTCCTGGCACAGAGTTGGGGCTCAGTCCGTGCCAGCTGGGGGTCACAATAGAAAGGCAGTGACCGACGTACTAGGAGAGGCTGTGGCTGCAGCAGCAGATGTGGTAGCAACTTCTTCTCTTTGTTCACATGCTTCTTTTAGAATGGTAATAGATTATTTTAAAATTCAAAGTCCATTCTAGAGATAAAGAAAAATGATAGTGGGCTTCCCTGTAATTAATGGCATTTTTTAGCATTTCAGTCTGATTATAAATAGAATGTAGGATGCCTTCTGTGGTGAATAACGTGTCTATCTAGTTTTCTAGATTTATGAATTTAGCCCATGTGAAATTAATTATTGTGGGTGTATTACATGGATGTGAAACATCTGGAATAATAGGATTTTATTGTTAATAGACCTCTCAGGAGCTCATGACAAACATCCTTATAATAGCAACATATGCTGCTAGTTTAATGAGAACCATCACTGACAATTAATGGTTCTTGTGCTTTCAGTAAATTACACATTTTCAAATTTTATATTCTTTATTTTCATCCTTATGGTTTTAGTTTGTGACTTGTGTGAAATTAAAGCCAGAGCTCATAAAAGAGGGAGAAAATGTTTATTAAATGTGTACTATGTGCCACGCATCGTGTTACATATTTTATGTATGTGAGTGTACACGTCATTGCTTTTGAACCTCAAAACAATTAGGCATCTCTTTATTTACAAACAAGAAAAGAGCCATAGTGAGATGAATAACTTATAAACGTGGGCACCAAAGCAAGAATTAAAGGTTGAGTTTGTCTCTTCTTTCATTCATTAGAATAAGAAAAATTAGTTTATTGTGGAAAAGATTTCCTTTTCTATAAATCAGATTCCTGCTTTCAAAAGGCTCCTCCCTTTTATATACAAGAACCTTCTACTGACTCCTGGGTCATATTGGTCTCAAGCTGATGCATGAAAGGGAATGATAAAGAAATCTGTGGATTTAACATTTTGACATATTCTGGAACCTAATTTGTGCTTAATGCAAGGTCAAAAGCCATGGGTACATTCAGGAGAAGAATATACTATTTTTCCTAATTCTCTTGGTACAAGGAAAGGAGATTTTTTATTGAGCACTGACTATGCAGAAGCCATATGCTGCCATGAGATAATCTAATGCTCTGAAGAGGAAAATTCTACCTGGACCCCAAAGCTCACCCTTCTCCCTTCTCCTATTTGCCCCTTTCAGTTAATCTCAAATATATTGCTGATGAAAATTAAATGTTATTGGTGTGTTTTAGTCAAATGACGTTAAATTTTTGGAGAGGGTTGTGGAAGGAGAATGTGATATAGCAGCCAAAATAGAAAATTTGATTAGGGAATAGAAAATAAATGGTAGACATACTATTATAACTAGAAGGCAGAATTAGTCCCCTTCGTATCCTATGAATCTGTATTTAGTCATAATTGTCTTTATGTAGATATAAAGGCAAATATAACAGAACCATATTTTGTTATCTTCAGGGCATGCATATTTTTTGAAATTATCCTATTTGAATCTTGATTATTGCTTCCTCCCCTCACAAAATTTAAGTTACTTGAGAGCAAATACCTTTTCCGCCCTGTTTTCTGCTCTATTCCGAAAAGGAAGAATCACATAGTTGGAACTCGATAAATGTTTATTGGATAAATGAATGATTGAATGACTACATTTATTTCCACAAAGGCTGAATTCAAACTTTATCTTATATTTACTCACAATATCATCATTTAAGAAGTATATATTGTGCATCAGGGCAGTTCTGCCTACACACGATGCGCACATATGTATGCACAAATGAGAGGCAACGATGCATAACAGGCAAGTGTATAAACTTGAATTATGTCTAGACCCTTGTTACATGAACTCAGAAAGTTTCATGGTTTTCTGAGCATCCTTTACCTCCTCTGTAAAACACGGATAAGATATGCCAGCTCCACTCGGACCTCATAGCAACACATATTTTGCCCGACTCATCCCTGAGCCTCTGAGAATCTGGCCTGGAAGAAGAATAGGTAATTCTCTCCTGCTATAAAATGCCATCTAGATGTGGTCTGTGAATTGCACACCAATGCTCATGTGCAAGTTTAAGATCAAAGCTGGGCAATTTCAGGAGCCCTCGCACACAGCAGTTATCGATCCATCGCAAGGTATGATCGTGCTTCCAGACTGGCTGCTGTTAGGGCCTCAGGTTCTGCCTCCAGTGCTCACTGACAAAGGACCCTTATACTGTGACCCTTGCCTGCTGCAGGCCTGGCACCCTCATTTTGCCCTGCAAACTCTTTCCTTGGAGGCTGGGCCCTGCTCCTGCTTTAAGCTTTCTAGATGTTACTTCAGGATCTTGTGGTTCTATAGCTTGGCCAAATTTCATATGTTCCCAGTTGCCATCATCTGATATTTTACATCTGGCACCTTAGAGTTTGATAGGTCAAGCTCAAGTTTATGCCTTACCTCTTCTGAATCTCCCAAATTGAACAGCTGGTATCTTTTTAGCCAACTAGTCCACTGAATGTTCCTCAGTGTCATACTGTACTCACTACTGATTCAGTGCTATGTAAAAGGAAGAAAGATGGATCCAAAGTGTATAACATCTTGTTTGTGTTTGTGTGTATTGAGATCAAATCTAACAGGAGTCATTGAATACCCTTGCAGAATAAATTCACCTTGAGATGCAAAGAATATAATTTGCAAGGCCAATTGCAAACAGTTTCTACTAATCATGAAATATAAAGTACATTTCATACCTCAGGTGAGTATTTTTTTATTTTTTAATATAAGCTGACTACAATAAACTGTACACAGATCATTCACTAATGATGGAAATTATCCCATACTGAACTTTTAGCTCAAGGTATTCCCACATATCAGTACTAGAGCCACATTATAAAGCTACTCTGAATTCTACTATGATATTGAGAGATTTATTAAGAGTTGGGGTGGTAAAGATGCATAATATAAGGTTTATTAAATATATTTTCATATATTGATGGGTTTTCAAAAAAAAAAGAGAATAACACTATTGAAATGAATGGAACCATATTATCTTTACCTTGTTATTTCCTGAGTGAATAAATCTTTGACACGTTCCTATAACCCAAGCACCATACTTGGCACCTAGCAAGTGTTCAGTAAATGTTGGTTGCATGAAAGAATGTCAGCAACTGACCTTTCTTCTCATGGGTCATAGATGCTGAGAAGGACCAAGGTCAGAGATAATGAGACTTCACAACCTCATGGCCACAGTGAGAATTATGGAAGTGCTTTAGAAGTGAGTTATTTGAAGCTCAGTGGGGAAAGATTCTTCATGTTCCTGGATCTCTGCTGTCACTTTACAAAGAGAAATAAAAACTTATCTTGATGACAAGGGACATTAGGGGATAAAGATGCCAAATACAGTCTGAGTCTAGAGCTCTCAGAGGGCAGTGGGTGAAGCAGTTTGAATAACAGAAAAGTCAGTCTTTAGAATCCTCCACAGAGGCTCAGAAAGATGTGTAAAGCACTTGGGATTTGATTTTACTTTTCTGGGTTTTCTATTCTGTTCTTGTATTTGCTGTTACTGAGCAGAACAGAAAGCAACTGTGTTAGAATGTTCAGGTTGTATAGGTTTTTCTTTTTCTTTCTTATTTTCTTTTTTCTTTTCTTTTTTTAAGAGGAAAGGAAGAAGGTCAGGGAAGCCTTGTGAGAAAGATGCCTTTTTTTTTCCTGATAAAAATATCTGTACAACATTTTGCAATAGGATGTAGAACATCCTCATCTTCCTTGGAGAATAATATACAAAGAATATGAAGATTTTCTTTGGGCATCTGAGAAAGGGATGATGTCAACTATCTTGTTGATCAATGAAAATGCCTCATATTCTCCTATGACCACATAATAGAGTTACCTATAAAAAATGATTAATGACATAGCCCTTACCCTTTAAAGGAAATAGAAAGGAAGTAGTGTTTATTATGTATCTACCACCTGTCCAACACAATGATTTTTAGGACTTGTAACAACCCTATGAAACAGATATAATCATCCATATTTTACAAATAGTGAAATTGAGACTTAGAAGGTGAAAATGCTTGTGTGTTGGCTTTGTCTATCCCTTATTACCCACCACGAATGCTGACTCTTCTGGGAGTTCCTCTATCCTTACTTGACGGAGTTAACCTTTCCCTCCTTGGTATTATTGCTATACTTTGTATATGCTTTTAACATTATAGCTCTGTATTTGAATTAATTTCTTTTCAAGTTTTGTTTCCCTTTACTACAGTACAAATCTCTAGATAATCAGGAATTCAGTTTTCATTTCTATATTCTTTGCACCGACCAAGAAATGTTTAGTTTTTGAAGTAAATGCCACATAGCCAGTTGGGCATGAAGTCAGAATTTAAATTTAACATTTTGATTCTGAAAGCTCATGTGTTTTTCATTGTACTAGGGTGCCAAAACTTGAAGATAGACAGAAAGATTAACACAATTATCTTATTAAATACTACACTTAAGTAATATAATTATATCCAATTTACATGCTTAATATAAATATAGCAGGGTTAAGGAATGGGTAAGTAATTCATAGATCATTCAAACCCAGAAAATGTGAAGCCCAGGGAGAGTGTATAGCTCATGTGGTAAGTCTAAGAATGTCCCTTTTGATTCACTCATTGATTATTATTATACAACTATCGCACAATAGGTCCTGTGGGAGGTAGAAAGGTGAAAGTGACAGGAATCCTGCTCTTCCTAAGTTGTCAGGTAACCTGGTGTAAAGAAACATGCACATGCTACAGTGCACTTTGTTGTGAGTTATTTATTGCTCTGAGCGATAATTCCCTCATGTCTAAATTGGTGCTAATAATATCACTTAAAATCATAAAAATTAAAATAGGTAACATGCTATTTTGCCTAGTGCCTAACGTAGATGAACATCAGTCAATCAATGTTATTCTTTGGCTTAAATGTAATATGAATATGGATGTGGATATAGACTTAAATCAGAGGTTTTCAATGTAGGGGAGAGGAATATTTATTTCCCCATGGGGTATGTGACAATTTCTGGAGATGTTTTTGGTTGTCACAACTCAGGGTGTGCTATTGGCATCTAGTGAATAGAAGCCAAAGACACTGTTAAACATCTGCCAATGCACAGCACAGTCAGTCACCCAAAACAAAGAATTAAAGAATTATCTGGTCCAAAATGCTGTGGGAGAAATCAGTTGCATTCTTATACACTAATAATGAAGCAACAGAAAGACAAATAAAGAAACTGATACCATTCACAATTGCACCAAGAAGCATAAAATACCTAGGAATAAATCTAACCAAAGATGTAACAGAGCTGTATGCTGAAAACTATATAAAGCTTATGAAGGTAATTGAAGAAGATTTAAAGAAATGGAAAGACATTCCCTGCTCATGGATTGGAAGAATAAATATTGTCAAGATGTCAATACTACCCAAAGCTATCTACACATTCAATGCAATCCCAATCAAAATTGCACCAGCATTCTTCTCGAAGCTAAAACAAGCAATCCTAAAATTCATATGGAACCACAAAAGACCCCGAATAGCCAAAGTAATTTTGAAGAAGACCACCAAAGCAGGAGGCATCACAATCCCAGACTTTAGCCTCTACTACAAAGCTGTCATCATCAAGACAGCATGGTATTGGCATAAAAACAGACCCATAGACCAATGGAATAGAATAGAAATCCCAGAACTAGACCCACAAACGTATGGCCAACTAATCTTTGACAAAGCAGGAAGGAATATCCAATGGAAAAAAGGCAGTCTCTTTAACAAATGGTGCTGGGAGAACTGGACAGCAACATGCGGAAGAATGAAACTAGACCACTTTCTTACACCATTCACAAAAATTAACCAAAATGGTGTGGGATATAAATGTAGATAGAGATGCAGATATAAAAAGTGCTGTGTCACAAGTTTCAGGTCTAGTTTTAAGAGGATATAGAGGTGGAAGAGGAATGACCCTTGGCTCTGAATCCAAGGTGAATTTATGAAAAGTCAGGTTTTATCTGGGCTTTGGAATGTAGCCAGGTAAAGAGAGAGAAAGCCAATGGAGTTTTAGGAGGAGCTTGATGAATGGGAAAAAGAGTCTTGGGGGTCAAGAAAAGGATTTTCCAACCATACAGTGAAATCTAGAAGAATAAGTAGAGCACTAATGGGACTGTATAATAAGGACAATGGCATAGGAGACAAGGTGTATAGAGGAATGCAAAATGAAGACTGTTGTATGAGATAAAAGATGAGGAACATGCAAAGAGCACACATTACTTTCCTTCATTCATTCAAAAGGATTTAATGTCCCATGTATAGCAGGGACTTACCAAGCAATATAAATAAAAAAATAAGGCACAGTTCCTAAATTCCTAAAAGGAAAACTTGTAAAATTTGATGATATAATGTATATATTGGGGAAAAAAACATGTTAGAGATTAGGGATAAGAAAGGAACCATCTTTGATGTTAGAAAAAAATTATGGTTTAATTCATAATGTTCCTTTTTCTTCAGTATGATTTCCCTATGGTAAGTCCAAGAAGCTGGATTGCTACGTCCAAACTAGGTCACAAATTTATCTTGTGAACCTGGGCAAGGTCCTCAACCAATCAGATTCTCACTTGGTTGTTTATAAAACATAGGTACCAGTGCTTCCTGTGAGAATTAAACAGCCTCAGTAAGTACAGCTACATGCATATACACACAAGGCATTATTGTTATTATTGCTCATATTCTAGACTGATGGCCACTTTCATAAAAGATTTCAATAATATCTTTTTTTTAATTACTTAGGTATTTCTAAGCCATGACTACTTATAAAATTGTGATTTTTCCAACTACCTTTTGCTGATATCAGAAGTTCAACTTCGGGGCGCCTGGGTGGCGCAGTCGGTTAAGCGTCCGACTTCAGCCAGGTCACGATCTCGGGGTCCGTGAGTTCGAGCCCCGCGGCAGGCTCTGGGCTGATGGCTCAGAGCCTGGAGCCTGTTTCCGTTTCTGTGTCTCCCTCTCTCTCTGCCCCTCCCCCGTTCATGCTCTGTCTCTCTCTGTCCTAAAAATAAATAAAAACGTTGAAAAAAAAATTAAAAAAAAAAAAAAAGAAGTTCAACTTCAATTTTTTTTTGTTTTTTATTTAGTTATTTATTTTGAAGGGGGTGTGGGTGGCAAAACAGGGAGAGAGAGAATTCCAAGCAGGCTCTGTGCTGTCAGCACAAGCCTAACATGGGGTTCAATCTCGCAAACCATGAGATCATGACCTGAGATCAGGAGTCAGATGCTTCGCCAACTGAACCACCCAGGTACCCCAACATTTCTTGTTATTCAAGTGAAACTGGGTTAATATGACTTGAATATCCATATTTAGTAATTATCAATTAATGTATTTTCCTAAGTAGGAATTAGGCCTACAGTATTTGGATACCAGATGCTAAGAGGATAAAAATCTAATCCTTGTCCTTCAGGCATTTATAATGTTCAATTTTAAAGGGGAGATCAGTTGAACATATGTATAACTAGCCAAAATGGTATGTAAGTAATTATGCAGATCTAATTTATATAATACTTTTATATATTTTATCTCACTTGTTCTTTACAAATATACAGTAAGGAAGACCTTATGTTATTACTATTATTGTTATTACCCCATCCCCATTTTATGGTTGAAGAAATGGGGACCTAGAATTATGCTAGTCTCTAAGTAAACAAAATTGAATAAGACAAGGTTGTTCTTTCTGGCCATTTCTAATCTAAGAGGAGGCAGAAATCCCAAAAGTTAAAAAAAAGGGAATAACACTGTGTTATGAACAACTTTACAATGGTAGTGACTTCAAATGTGGCACAATGAATGTGAGTCATTATTGATACTGTCACAGTCATGGATAAGTTGAATTCTGGAAGTGCTGGTATGTCAGGTGTATAACATCTTTCGTATATGTCTTTAGATATTCTGTAGTGTTTTGTATGAAAAAGCAACAAGTGATAAACACAAAAAAGATCCAAAAGATTTCATAATTCAATGTCTCCATTTTGTGGAGACTGTGTCTCAGAGAGGTCCAAAAATTTGTGTAGGAAATGATATTGTGTCCATGTACATCCATGTCCAGTTAAGTATATTTCTGAGTGGAGTGGCATCCTTTTGTCCATGACAACATCCTGAGAGGTTACTCCACATCTTCTCAGTAGTGGGAAGAGACCTAGTCAAACAGCGAAGGCATACTTCACTTCGTGAGGTTTATACCACAAAGTGGCAGAAATAAAGTCACTCATAACAAAAAGTGATATCTCATCACAAACTGCTCTGGTTATCCAGTTATCCATCACATTTTGTTTAGAAATAGGACTGGCCCTACTGGAATTCATAAAGCCTCTGGTTTCTTTTATAATTTAAGGTGTTACTATTGTGATGGTAGTAGTGGTCTAGGCAGACAGGAACTTACGAATTAATTTGAATAATAAGAATAAATATTAACTTATTTGTATTTCAAGCTGGTGATGTTATCTCAACACACAGATGAGAACACAGTGCCAGCATACCAAATAATAATAACTACCATTTCCTGAACATCTACTAGGTAGCTAGGAGTTTTACTCTTTGATAGACTTTTTCATTTAACTCTCAGAATAGACACAAAATGGAGGCATTGTTATCTCTGTTATACAGATTAAGAAATAGAGGTTGAGGGGTAAAATGACTTGCCTTAGGACACACAGCCAGGAAACGACACATTCTGGACTTTAAAGCTGTCCTCTAATTTCAGTCCTGTGCACTTCATGCACAGTTTTCTCCTGCTTGCCTTTCCTAAGTTCCTATAGTAGAGGAGACTTGAGGCCCAAGTTGAGGAGCAAAAGTGTTGTGACTGTAGTGACTTCCTACTGTTAGTCATTAGGTAGAATGAAGAGACAAGAATAGTGGGCAGAAGTGGCCACAGCATATGTGACTACAGAAGTAACCACGGTTTAATATTGTATCCAAAAGGCCTGTGTGACTTGTTTTAAAATGGATTTACATTCATTGAAGACCAAATGTATTGTGAGGCACATTGTTGGGTGGGTGTTTTATATTATTTTATAGATGAGGAAACTGAGACTGTGGGATTTCATGAGGGTTGGCTAAGTTCACTGATGGAACTGAGATTCAAAACAAAAACAAAAACAAAAAAACAAAGAAACAAAAAGCCAAACCAAAAAACAAACAAACAAACAAACAAAACAAAAACCCCACCAACTGCCAAGTCTTCATTGTTTTCCTTATACTGCTTTGCCTTTTTGAGATTTAAAAAAAAAAAAAAATAGATGGAGGAGTATAAAATGCAGGGTAGTAATAGTTTGCTTGAATAGAAGGAAAAAAAATGGCCAATTGGAACCATTCAATAATGGAAGGACTACCTCTGGCGTGGTGAACTCTATGTCCTTAGAAGCATTCAAGTTGAAACTGAGAGACTATATATGATGGTGCTGCTGTAGAAACAATCCTTATCCTTGGTGAGTGGTTGGGGTAATTAGTTTCATGTTTCTTTCCAATGTAATAGAATTATTCTAGGAACCTATGAATGATTTGGAAAGGTGGTACATACCAAGCAGTTTCCAAAGAAAATTGCATTGTCATTCCTGTTGTTAAGAGGATCTAGGCATTGGAAGCCTAGAGTTTGAATCCATCGGTCAATGCGTTTGGTCAGTGTAATTATTCAGAATAGTAATTATTCTTGAGACTAATTTTGCCCATCCAACGTTATTAGTGGGACAGAGAAGAGTTCTATATTTCAAAGGGAAGATTGGTCAGGGATTTCCTCCATCTACTGTCCAACTACTGGAGTGGCAAACCATAAATAGGAACAATTTGAGATCACACATAGAGAAGGATATCGGTGGTATGTCAAAGTACATTACATAAAGCAGTATTGGGTTTGGAAGGAGACTGAAATCAGGAGCCAAATCAAAAGTTCAGAATCCAAGGGATAATTGGAAATTAGAATGGTCATGGATTGATGTGTCCGACATATTTAACAAATACGTATCAACTTCATCTGGTGGGTTGAACACCATGCTGAATGTTGAGGAAATATGAATATTACCAAGATGAATAATAAATTTATCCTCAATGAACTAATAGTCTAGTGGGAAGATATACATATAAAAAACAAAAATAGATTGCAATAATAAAGGTACCCTTCTAAATGTAGTCTGCTACTGCTTGCTCTTTCTTTCATTCAATATTATGTTGCTAAAATTCATCCATGGTATTATATGTAATTAAAGTTTATTAATTTTTGGTTCCAAATCATTACACATCATGTGATTATATTACAATTCAGATCTCAAAATTAATACAAAATACATGGTATATTGCTCAATAGTTAAAGCACACACACAACAGAAACAAAGTAAAGAGGCTTATAAACACAAATCCAGGATAGTGATATCTCTGAGATAAAATGAAAAAAAAAATAGGCTAGGGAAGAAGCACATAGATAGATATTACAATAGTCGTAATATTCCAGTTCTTAAGTGTGGTTGTAGGTTCCTAGCTATTTATTTTAATGCTTAACTTACACACATATACACATATAAGTATGTGTATACACATACATATCCATATATACCCACATATTATTTATATGTGTGATATAACACATAATAACACACTTAAAAATTTTCAATTTTAATATGTGGTACACTAGATGGACATATACATGTAGAATTTAATGGCCAAAAAAAGAGAAGTCAGTTATTATAGCTGGGGGATTGGCAGATGAGATTGTAAAAAGGAAGACATAGAGGATGTTATACCTTAGCTGGTTTTCTTTTTTTTTTTTTTTAACGTTTATTTTTTTGGGACAGAGAGAGACAGAGCATGAATGGGGGAGGGGCAGAGAGAGAGGGAGACACAGAATCAGAAACAGGCTCCAGGCTCTGAGCCATCAGCCCAGAGCCCGACGCGGGGCTCGAACTCATGGACCGCGAGATCATGACCTGGCTGAAGTCGGACGCTTAACCGACTGCGCCACCCAGGCGCCCCCTTAGCTGGTTTTCTAAGGAATGTATAAATGTTTATCTCATTCAGAGAGGGAATTCCAGGTAGAAGAATAGGAATGCCTGCCCTGAAAGCTTTTTGTCTATTTCTGTGCCATACTTACTAGTCCCTATATCCCTAATAGCATAATATATAATACAATATAATGTAACAATATAGAATTGTCACATAAGTGAACATATTCAGTATTAATAGAATGTAATGCATAGATATGTACATGTGGGGAAATCAAAGGAAAAAAGGTTGAACAACCAGAAAAAGTCTACCTAAGAAGTTTCGATTGCCATGCAAAGGATTTTAAGAAGTCATATGTTGTTTTAAGTATAAGAGAGACAAATTTGGATTTGAGTGATAGATCCCCCAGGCTACCATGTAGAGGATGGTTTGGAGGTGGGAATTGGGGATGGGACCCTGTAAGTATAAGAAATAAGAAAGCCAGTTAGAAGGAGTTGAACTGGTCCCAGCCAGGTGTGGTAAAGTACAGCTGGGGTAACAATCTTGGAAATGGCCAGGAAGGAATTTTTCAGACTGTTAATGAGGAACCTAACAAGGAGACATTTTCATTGTCATGAGTCTAGAAAAAAGTTGTCAGGATCTATAGCATATTTCTCTTGGTCTTAAAGAGATACATCTTTTACCCCAGTGTTTAACAAAGGTTATGTATATGGTGCTTTCTTCAACTTCTTGGATTTTAGTTTTGGTTGGATGTACACTATTCTTTGGACAATGTATTTAGAAGGACTTGTAAAAGCATACATTATCTTCTAGTAGTGGCTTAAAATATTTGTTTTGCTGGTGAAATTTGGCACCATCTCCCGCACTTTTTTGTGTGTGTATGGGATAATGCAGTGGTCCCCCAAAATGATTCTAAATGCGTGAACTGGTCTTCTTGTTTTTGCCTTTTATAAATGGCACAATATCAGGTCACATTTATTCATTTGTGCTATAAATATTCAATATTTTCTCTGGTGGCTGCTGTGGTGAACTGCCCAAATCCTCCCTCCTCCTCCCCATCCTCCTCCTCCTCCTCCTCCTCCTCCTCCTCCTTCTTCTTCTTCTTCTTCTTCTTCTTCTTCTTCTTCTTCTTCTTCTTCTT